>NC_133403.1:46004181-46309895 GCF_047511655.1 Castor canadensis
GTGTGATTGTGTGTCCCTCTGCCTTGGCACCACCAAGTGTGGGCAGGAGGTCTCACTCCTGTCACTGTCCTGTCCTTCCCAGAGCTCAGAGCCGTGATGCTGGGCAGCTGAACCCAGCTGTATGTGCTGGCCACGCAAGCTCCATCTCAGTAAGGGAGCCATGATATCCATTTGGCCACAGGCACATAGTGAGTAGGAATGGGCCATGGGACAGACCTGATGGCAACCAGGGACCCCCTAGTTCCCTCGGAAGATGGGGTTTGCTTCTCTGAATAGAGGTACACAACTGAAACCATCACCCAAGAGAAGCAAGAAGTGCACCAGGCCTCCACAACTAGGGGTTTGTTGGGGGCTTTACCTGCAGGAGCAGGGTGGGCATTTGAGGCCCCCCTCAAGTCCCCCAGCAGCCCCTCTGAAGGAGGCTCTTGGGGTCTCCGCACTCCCCTGACCTCCCTCCAGGCCGAGTGTGGTGACTAATGGTGTCCAGCTGCAGGGAGAAGACACAGTCCTTAGTGGAGGTTCTCAAAAGCTCATTTATGCTGGACAGGAGAGGACAGATGTCCACGTGTTCCCCGGGCACACAGGGCTGGTGCCGAACAGAGCACACCTATGGAGGACCAGTCTGCATGGACAGCACAGATGGTGAAGAGGCCGGATCACCTCTGCGCAGTCCTCCTCCCCTGAGAGTGCGTTCCTCCCAGCCCACGTGCAGCTGCCAGGGGCTCGCCCGGTGTCTTCCGGCACCCTCAGCGCTGCAGCCGTAATGTGATCCAGATGTGCAGAGGAGTTTGCCCACCTCCCTGGGTTTGAACCCATGACCTTTGGGAGGATTTGGGTCGGGGGCGCGGTGATATAGGGCTCCCTGGATGTGCCAGGGAGCGACAGCCAACCAGGTACCATCCCAGCTGAGGTCCAGAGCCACCGTTTCTTCCACGATGATCACAGGTTGTCGGTCCAGCAGTTTTTTTTTTTTTTGTAGTGTCTATAAAAGGCTCTGTGTTCTGAGGGGCCGGTCCCTGTTTGTGGGAAGGCAGGATTGTTTGCAGATGCTGGTGGGGCCCCGTGGACGCCCTGAGTCTGGAACCAGGGCCATGGTGCAGGCCCCGGCACAGAGCCTCCCCTCTGCCCACTTGGAGATGACAGCAGGACAGCCTTCTCTTCTAAGTCTCTCTCCTGAATGTGAGCAGGCTGACATTCTGAGTGCTAGTTTCTGGACAGCCCTCAGCTTTTCCTAAAACTCAGGGCAAGAGGGGGTGGGGAAGAAAAAAGAGAGGGGAGGAGGAGAACCAGAACAGGCATAAGAGATGAGTAAGAGGACACAGTGGCACCTGAGTGTACTCAAGTGACCAACCCTTCACACACTTTCTATCACCCGACGATGGCCAAGTCCCTTGGTCTCTGGCCTCCCTCTTTATCAGGTGCTGTCTGAGTCCAGGGCCATATGAGGACCACACGGAGTCCCTGCGGCATCCCCTGCCATGTGTCCAGCTCTCCTAAGGGAGCAGGTTGTGGGCCCAGCGCTGCCACAGCAGCTCTGACATCTGTTCTGAGCTCCACTCACGTCATCATGCCCTCACCTTGATAAACTTCCAACCTCAGCTGCACCCCACTCACCCTTGGCAATCCTTACCAGGCATTCTGGGAACGAAGTACTGGTGTCATCTTCAAGTCTTCACTGAGATGCGTTTCTCGTTAACACAGTGTTCATCCATAAACCACACCACCAATAACCTTGTATACCAGAAGTGACACGGAAACTGTCTCCTGGTGAGCACCAGTTACCGAGGTTGGTGGCCTTTCTGGCTAACCCACACAGCACAATCATAATCACTGTCAGCATGCCAAATGCATGCTGCTGGCCTGGGGCTGACAGCAGGGCCACCAGGGTGACTGCAGGAGAGCCTGGAGCCCACCCTTTGGCGGATGGCTTTGGATGGACAGGAAAAAGACAATGTGCCAAACCACTGAGCAGACGTGGTCTTGCTGTTGCTGGGGTGACTGGGAGACCCCAAAAACACCCAAAGCCAGGTGTCCAGCTGGAGGATGGAGGGGGAGAGATGTCAGGAGGTCTGAACGGAGTGCTCAGAGCGTGGATGAGTAGGACAGCTGCTCTGAGCCTCCCTGTGTGGTCTGGGAAGCTGTCTTTGCTTCCGCTGGGTCTGATCCCCGCGGAACATGGCGGGGTGCTTCCAGGCTGCAGGAATTTTCTCAGGAAGCTGGGAAACTCCCTGCCCACTGGTGGAAACACGGCAGTTTCCCTGTCTTTGCGGCATAACTCATCGTTACTGTTGTCATAGGTGCAATGCTGTCAGGCTATCTTGGTGGCACCCATAGCTAGCAGAAACAATTAGTGGGGTGGGCCAAGGATTCAGGACCTGCTTGAACTTAAGTTTGGCTCATGTTGATGAACCTAGGCTCACGTCCAGGGTGCTCGCAGGCTTTTCTGTCTCCACTCCTTGCTTTGATGTGTGTTGCAGACTCCTCATGTCTGTCCCTGATACCCCAGCCTCCTTTCCATCTGCGTGCTTAGGCTTAGGGGATGCAGTCAGCCACACAGTAGCAAGGGGCTCTGAGTCCTCTGCCCCAAGCTCAGTGCTGACCAGGGCCTGTGTCCTGAGGCCGGCGTCCTGCTGTTTCACAGTGGTGCTGCTGCTGGTGTGGTCACTGCACACCCCCTCCTCTTGTCTCCTCCTCTGCACAGCTTCTGCTGGGTACGGCACCATCTCCCGAGGGCAGTTTCCGCTTCTGCTGGGGCAGAGAGGATTAAAGGAAGACTCCCAGGGCCCAGGTAGGAGCTTCCTGACGGTGGGAGGATCCAGTTCTTTGATCAGCTCAGACCGCTGTGCTTGTGCAGCTTTCTTGCACAGGGACACCAGAGCCATACTACTGTGAACTTGAACGTGGATTAAAGTGGACAGAAATGGGAGTAGATTCTACAGTGAAAGCAATTGCAAACCAGGGCACTGCCCTCTCCTGAGGGTTTCACAGGATTGACCTGAGGGCCAGGAATGGTGGAACCTGGCCTCAGGATGGAGGTTTGTGTCTCCCGGACACATTTGAGCCGGGAAGCTGTGAAGCTGAAGACCTGGAGAGGGTGCTGGGTCCCTGAAGCACCTCGGCCCTGGTGTCAGTGCAAACCACACCTGTGGGACTCCCTGGCCCCAGAGGACATGACGTCACTGTATGGAGCAGGAGGTCACAGTCCTCTCCCGGGGGCTGCTCTGTGTCTTACATGGGCACAGATTTCCAAGTCACCACGGACACTCCTGTTCTGATCTCCAATGCTTTGTCATTTCCTGTCCTCTGACTGCCTCAGGATAGCACCTGCACTGCCACCAAGGGGACACTGGCATTGACCAAGCCCAGGGCCTCCCACAGCTCCCACCCCTCTGCTGTCCTGTGCCAAACACAAGCTGCCTGTCCTCCATCGGGGCTACCGCATGGATAAGTGTTTCATTTTTTTCCTGGAAGCCTTTCTTTGTTCAAAGCTGCTTAATTCCGCTGAACTGCTCTGCTGAGTGAGGAAAATGTGTATTTTTTTGAGTAAAAGCTTTTCCATGCAAGCACAGGCTTGGCAGAAGGACCAAAGTGGTTTTTTGTGGCCCGGAAATGACAGGTGATCATCTCAGAAGCAATTGGCCATCACCCCACAACAACCTCATAAACAGGGCTGTTTTTCCGAATTTTAGACTCATAGCAACAGTTAAAGTGAATGCAGAGAGCGTCACTCTGTCACTAGGGACCAGATGAAACCCAAGCTCCAAAGCAGGAGGTGGTATGTTTGTGATACCCTGAGATGGGGTGCTGTCACCCTACTGGTGGCTATGTATTTAGCTTCATTTGGGAGTTGGGGGAAAGAAAACTTCAGTTTTGCTGGCTTTGCCACACTGCCTGCACATCACCGCTAGCTGCTCGCCAGTGTCGCCAGACTTGGAAGTTTGAGGTCCGATTCTGCGCGAGGTTGACGTTTTCGTGCATTTGTCACTCATCCCCATCACCGTCTCCCTTTGGCTCCTGTGCCCCTTCACCCACAGAGCCCCGCTCTGTGCAGGCCCCAGGCCCAGGGCTGCTTCACCTGTAAACAAGCAAACACAGAACCAAAAACTGGTTTATTGAGGTGCAATTGCCTATATTTAAGTGTGCAGTGCACGGCCCCACAAAGCATCACGAGGTGAGGCTCGTGAACATGTGTGCCACCCTGAGTTTCCTGGTCCCTATTACCACCTCTCCACTCCTCCCTTCCCCTTCATCCCGTGGTGACTGCTGTGTAGGTCAATTTACATTTTCTAGGACTTTATATGAGTGGAATTGCTGGGTTTTGCACTCATTGTTGTTTTGTTAAACTACTTGCTGTCCAGACAGTCATTTTGTCCATCTGGTAAGACAACGCCCTTCCTTGCTCTGCGTAAGTTTGAGGTTTTCCATTCCAGCTGCCATGCCTTGGGCAGTTCTGCCCCGTGTACACTCTGGTATGGTCTCCTGTAATCCTTCGGGCAATTCCTTCCGTGCCCACGTAGCTTTCTCACTGTAGGATCTGACCAAGAACCTGCAGAGGCTCGACAGGACCCTCTGCGGAGTTTCAGGGCTCTCCCTCAGGGCACCTTTCCTCTCTGGGCACCTTTTCAATTTTAGGGACCAGGGACTTTGTCAGATTCTACCTGGGTCTCACGCCCAAGCTCCCCTCAGGGTTCCCCCCCATCCGTCAGGTGTGGCTCTCCGTCACCCGATGTCTTGGTTACAGAAGTGCCTTGCCCCAGGTGCTGGTTGGTTCTGGTGGGCCAGTTAGCATGGCCTTGGTATGAGTCTCAGCTGCCCACTTTGCCTGTGTTTCCATCCCATTTCTGATGCAGGAAGACTTCATTTAATTTTTGAACCTGGCTACGTCTTTTGTTTGGGAAGTTAGATTTTTGTGGAGGGGGAAAAAAATCTGTGCAAGACTTTGAAACAGACCAGAAGGAGTGCTGATGCCTTCAGCCGGGCATCACTTGGGGTTATCTGAATCCTCGGGCTCTGTTCTCTGCCGCTGCCTCACAGCTCTGTAACTCACGGAATGCTGATGAGGGTTCAGACAATTCTCTCCACTGAAATGTAAATTTAATCTGGCAGAGGCTCAGTCGATTCCTGTGGATATTGACCAGTTTGTATCTATTAGGCAAATTTATTTCAGCATTCAAGATGGGCTCATTTACGCGTTTCTTTGACTTTTCCTTTGAAGAGAAAGCAATACCTTCCCACTCACCTTGTTAGCTAATGAGTTAAATAATGTCTTCTGTACATGCTCACTTTACATCTGTGTGACAGTCACGACTTACCTTCCCCAAAATTATCCTTTAATACCGGGGAAGATCTCTAGTGACAAGCTGTGTGTCTTCTTTATTGACTTAAGGTTTGAGCGTGTGTGTTTGGAGGCTCAGGGAATTGGAGTAAACGCTTTTATTTATGAACATATAAAAAAAGAGGAGCAGACAGGAACAGCAGACCAGCAGGAAGAGCACAGGTAGGAACCACGAGGACCCTGGCGAGAGCCATGGTGGGGCGCGGCACGGCCCTCCTCAGGCAATTCCAGAGTGCAAATTTTCCAGTTTCTCTTCTAAGCAAGGCAGCTCCTCTCCCGTGGGAAATGGCATCACTCTGACATGGCCCCACGCACGAGGTGCTGTTATCAACGGCTGCGTCCTCTTTGGAATCTATGCCATGATTTCTGCAGAAATGAAAGTACCGCACTTCCTGGGAGGTTTTGCTCCCTCTCCCTCGGGCGTAACTATCATTGCAATGTCCTGATTGCCTGCAATTCCTCCAGCCTGAAAAAATGGTGTCGAGAATTCCGTGTTGGGCAGGGTGTCGCGAAGACAGTGCGTTCTTCCCCTCGGCTCAGGGTCGTGGGCAGACGGAAGGCCGTAGCATCAGACGAACACTTGCGACACGGTTAGGTTGTAGTGCGGTTTGCAACCCAGGATGAAGGTTTTCTGGCTCAGGGACAGAATTCTGAGCCCTGGCTTTAGGAACAAGAATAACTCGAATGATGGATTCAGAACCCACAGCCTGTTCCCCTTGCAAGAAAGACCATCTTCGAGAGCCTCAGACCCAGCCACGTGGAAACCCAGACCCAGCAGAATTCCGGGGCAGGAAGCGTGTGGAGGACTCCTGGAAGAGACTGAGCAGATTAGTGCTCACTTCTTCTCCTTGTGTCACAGCCCCATGACGTCAGAAGGAAGTTCGTGTGGGGAGCACTTCAGGCAAATTCTAACCAGGTGTCCAGAAAAAACTAATTTTAAACACAAATATTCCATGAGCAATTCAGGGGCCCTGACAAGGGCGGGGTGAGGCTGACGGAGCAGAAGGCAGAGACAGGGTAGGAGTCCCAGGGCTCAGTCCCTTCCCGTGAGCCTGGCCTGGGTCACACAAGATGGTTGACTGCAAAGTGAAGCAAGGTGCACCTCGGCGTGCAGACAGGGATGGTGGTACAGCTCCAGGCAGAGCAGAGGGAAGTCACAGCCCCTGCGGACATGGAGTCACTGCATCGACAGCCAGGGTGGCACTTTGATTGGGTCTGGGGCTCCCCACGCCGCTGTGGACAGAGCTGGGGTTAGACATGCAGGGAAAGGTTATCACTAAGTCTGTGGTGGTTGAGTGACAGGTGATCCAGGGACAACCTGGCAGCCACACCGGTGTGGGTTGGAAGTGCAGGAAGCAGCTGCAGGCGGTGGGCACACTGCACCGCTGTGGGGAGCAGGCCTGACACCTCAAGCAGCTCTGCTCGCAGCCCCCTGACAATTTTCTAAGGCTTCCGTGAAGCTGGTCTGGTCCACATCACCGGGTTCTACCGTGATGGATGTTAGACCTTCCTCCAGGTTGAGCAGGGTGGCATGGGACTGGCGGGGAAATGGTGGCGAGCAGGGTCTACCTGGCACTGAGGACTATGTTCTGGAGCTGAGGTGACAGGTGACCACTTGCAGGTGACTTGAAACAGCAGAGATGTATTCTTTTTCTAGTCTGGAGGTCAAACTCAAGGGCTGGTTTGGGCTGATTGTGTCTTGGAGGTGCTGGCAACGACAACCTCTGAAGTCATCAAATTGTACGATATAGGTGCTCACCATCTATTCCTCTTAATACCTTTCATTTCCTCATAAAGACACAAAGGCTGAAATGACAGACGCCGGTTGTCCATGGTGCACAGAGAAGCAAAAACAGATGAACAAGAGTGAAGAAAGCTGGGCATTAGTGGCTCATGCCTGTAATCCTGTCTACTCAGGAGGCAGAAATCAGGAGGGTTGTGGTTCGAAGCCAGGCCCCAGGGAAACAGTTTGTGAGACCCTATCTTGAAAATACCCAACAACAAAAAAAGGGCTGGCGGAGTGACTCAAGTGGTAGAGCGCCTGCCTAGCAAGTGTGAGGCCCTGAGTTCAAACCCCAGTACTGTAAGGAGAGA
Organism: Castor canadensis; assembly: GCF_047511655.1. Lineage (NCBI taxonomy): Eukaryota > Metazoa > Chordata > Mammalia > Rodentia > Castoridae > Castor > Castor canadensis. The sequence goes on from NC_133403.1 coordinate 46,011,611, forward strand.
GGGGAGGGAAGAGAGGGAAGGAAAGGAGGGAGGGAGGGAAGGAAGGAAGAAGAGAGAGAGAGAAAGAGAGAGAGAGAGAGAGAAAGAAAGGAAGAAAAGAGAAAACAAGTTGGGAATTAATTGTAGCCATCCAGGGAGACAGGAAGTGATGAAGGCAAAAATTCAGCCATCTTGTTTTACATAACTGTGCCATTGTGGAGGGCAAACCATGTCCCACACAATTCATGTCCACTCAGAACCTCAAAACATGACCTCCTTTAGACATGGGGCCTGTAGATGTACTCAACATGAGGTTCCAGAAGAAATGACCTGGGTCAGGACGAGCCTTGAATCCAGAGTCCTCCCAGGAGGTGAAAGGGGATGCAGACAAGAGGAGGTCTGAAGAAAGACTGGAGCGAGCTGCTGCCAGCACCTCCATGAGACGGGAGGAGTTTTCTGGGGGAGCTCAGGCCCTGGTCCCAACACAACTCATCTTCTGGGACTCTGTAACTTGATGGATTACAGGAGAGTGGCAGAAGTCAGAGGAGTTGCCCCAGGACGTAGAGCCCAGCCCAGGCGCCGCCCAGCCGTGGCAGGGGTCCCGCCCATGTAGACTGTTGGGCAGCTGCTGGGCCGTTGCTGCAGAGGAAGTGACAGCTGTGCACATTGGCAGGGCAGGACCCACTGGTTTGCTCTTTATGTTTCAAGGTTCCTTCTTTGATTTCCTTTCTAAGAAATGTACTTGCAATCATTACCGCAGGTCTGCAGTGTCAAATTCTCTCTCTTTTTCTTTGTCTAATGACACCCTTACTTCGTCTGCGTCATCAAGATGTAATCCCTGGGCACGGAATTCAAGGTTGAGCCAGGCATGCTGGTCCACATCTGTAATTCCAACACGCAGGAGGCAGAGGCAGGAAGATCGTGAGTTTGAGGACAGCCTGGGACACGTAGCGAAAGAATCAGCCTTGAAAGTTCCTTTCCTCCAGCACTCGCAAAGTGTGCGCCCCCTCCGTCCTGCTGACTCCTGATGATCCACTGACACCTGAATTGCTCCACTCACGGGTTAAGTGCCACTTCTCCCTAGCTGATTTTTCCAGAAGTGTTTCCTTTGTTGTTACTTTTTAGAAGTCACTTACGGTATGAACGGTTTTATTGGAGGTTTGCGCTGCTTCTCGAAACCATGGGTTTATGTGGTTTGCCAAATTTAAAAAATTCCAGTCACTATTTCTCGGAATATTCTCTCAGCCTTTGGGACTCTGGTGACTCAGTGGTTAGTCCTTTTGTTACTGTCCCAAGGTCTCTGAGGGACTCTCTTCCTTTTCTCTCTATTATTCAACTTGTGTAACTTCTGTAGTTCTCTTCTGCTTCCAACTTCTCTCTCCTCTGATTTCTCTATGTTGATAGAGAAAGTTAAACTTTAGCTATTGTGGTTTTTACTTCCAAAATTTATACTTGGGTTCTCCTTCGTATCTTTTATTTTGGGGGGAGGTAGTGGGATTTGAACTCAGGGCTTTGCGCTTGCTAGGCAGGTGTGCGACCACTTGAGCCACATCTCCAGCCCTTTTTGCTCTGGTTATTTTGGAGATGCGGGTCTCACCTGCTGCCTAAGCTGGCCTGGGCTGCAAACCTCCTGTTTTCCTGGGATGACAGGTACATGCTGCCGTGTCCAGCTCTTTTGTTCTGTTCTATTCCTGGTTGAGATGGGAATCTCACAATCTTTTCTGGCTGGTCTGGTCTCAAGCCAGCATTCTCCTGATCTCAGCCTCCCAGAAGCTAGGATTACAGGAGTGAGCCACAGTCCCTCTGCTTAGATTTTCTACTTCTTTGCCCAGACTTTCTTTTTTTTTATTTTGAATTTGAAATGCATTTTTTTTTATTTTTAAAATTTTTTTAGTTATTTTTTTAAATTGTTTTATTATTCATATGTGCATACAAGGCTTGGGTCACTTCTCCCCCTGCCCCACCCCCTCCCTTACCCCCCACTCCGCCCCCTCCCTCTCCCCCCCACCCCCTCAATACCCAGCAGAAACTATTTTGCCCTTATCTCTAATTTTGTTGTAGAGAGAGTATAAGCAATAATAGGAAGGAACAAGGGGTTTTGCTGGTTGAGATAAGGACAGCTATACAGGGCATTGACTCACATTGATTTCCTGTGCGTGGGTGTTACCTTCTAGGTTAATTCTTTTTGATCTCACCTTTTCTCTAGTTCCTGGTCCCCTTCTCCTATTGGCCTCAGTTGCTTTTAAGGTATCTGCTTTAGTTTCTCTGCATTAAGGGCAACAAATGCTAGCTAGTTTTTTAGGTGTCTTACCTATCCTCACCCCTCCCTTGTGTGCTCTCGCTTTTATCATGTGCTCAAAGTCCAATCCCCTTGTTGTGTTTGCCCTTGATCTAATGTCCACATATGAGGGAGAACATACGATTTTTGGTCTTTTGGGCCAGGCTAACCTCACTCAGAATGATGTTCTCCAATTCCATCCATTTACCAGCGAATGATAACATTTCGTTCTTCTTCATGGCTGCATAAAATTCCATTGTGTATAGATACCACATTTTCTTAATCCATTCATCAGTGGTGGGGCATCTTGGCTGTTTCCATAACTTGTTTGCCCAGACCTTCTGATTCCATTTGCTCCAAGTGTGTTTGTGGTTGTTTGTGGGAGCATTTTTATGATGGTTGCTTTAAAAATCTTTGTCAGAATTCCCATCTGTGTCACTCAGTGTGGATGTCCATTAATTTTGTTCTCACAGCAGTGGAGCATCTGGTGGAGTGTGGTCACTGTTCAGTCCGTGTAGATTCTGACTGCACACAGCTAGCTGGGCCAGGCCATACAAAAGCCAGCTGAGGTCACTTCTGGATGGCAGTGCCCATCGCAGAGGCTGGTGGGAGCAGGCCCTTTTGGGTCCTTCAGCATCCATGGCCACTAAGCCAGCACAGCTGGGATTTGGTGCTTATTCTATTTCTAATAAACTCAGAGTCAGTGGCCCCTGCCTGTGAAACATGGTGCTTCCTGGAAAAAATTGTTCCTTCTCCGATGAAGGTCTTATGAAGAGCTACTCTTCGTTTCTTGTAATCGAAAACTTTGGAATGCAGGATGCAAACTCACAATGATCTTGCACCACGGTGCTCAGTGCCCTTCCTGTCTGAGCCTTGGGCTGAGCTCACTAGGACGCAGCATTCTGGCCTCGCAGAGGCTCAGTATTCATGTTAACTGGATGAGGCTGGAGTGGGATGGCGTCCTGGAGCCCCCTCCTCCTGGGATGCATTGTAGGTAATTCAGCTTCTCCCACGAGCATTCAGTGTGCAGACCTGGAAGGACTGTCCCTGCGAGATTCAGCTATGTGAATGGGCTGAGAGGCGTCCGTTTCTCTTTCCTTCTGGCGTTACCGGGAGTTGAACTCAGGGCTTTGCACTTGCTAGGCAGCTGCTCTGCCACCTGAGCCACTCCACCAGCTCCAGAATCATCTGGTTAATTACCCTTCCTTCCTCCTCACTGCGGACTTTGGAACCAGTGAGGCTTATGACACCAGAACCTGTCATCGTCAGGAAGCCCCCAGCCCCTGGGTGGTGCCCATGGTCCCCGAGAGCCCCCTCTCCTGCTAGGATTACATCCTGCGGGAGGATGAGGAGGGTTACACCGTGCCCAGCCTGGTCCCTTGGGAACTTTGGACAACCTGTTACCTTCTGCCCCTTAACTAGCTGAACCAATTCCAAGTTCCTGGGCAGAAGTCAGAAAATCAAGAGGAGGCTTTGCTAATAAAATCTTTGGCTCAATAGTAGGGGACTTTATCCTTTGTCTGAGCTGTGTTTCCTTCCGTGAGAAACCTGGCCAGGTCACAGGTGACTCAATACTGCTTTAACTCTTTTTGCAACCTTTATTTTGGAAAACTGACAGATTCCCAGTTTGGGGAGTGAGGTCCAGAGGTGTCCATTGCCCATGTCAGGAAGGGAAGGCTGTGAGCAGCATGGGGAAGATGCGAGTTCAGCCTTTGAAATTTAGGGAATTCCCAAACTTGGACTGCAGATAGAGTTTTCGAGTTTCTCAGCTGGGCATGTTCCACCCTGAGAAAAACTGGTTCTGTTAGTAAGAAGAGCTGGAAAATGACTCTGGTTAGACAGCATCCATTCTGCCGGGGTCCCCTGAGGAGGTTAAGTCTGGCCTGCAGGGCCTCCCGGGACCCCTCTTGATTTGATTTCTGAGCAGAGGCCGCTGAGGCCACCCTCCTGATTGAGACCCAAGTGGGCCTCCCCATCCTCTACTCAGTATTCCTTTTTGGTGGTGCTGGGGATCTCACCCAGGGCTCACCCATGAGCCACTGAGGCACACTCCAGTCCCCACCCTTCTACTTCAGGTCCCTGAGCATGTGTCCATCCAGAGGGAGATTTCAGGGAGGCTCAGCCATGCCCTGGATACTGTAGCCACACCCCTGAGGCCACCAGATCAGTGTGCCACACCCAGGCTGGTTCTGGAAACCCACAAATCTCTGAGCTGCTGGTGCCGATGGGGCTGAGGGGCTCTGGACACACTGGGGTCCGCTCGGCTCCTGAAGCTGTTTGCTGAGGTTCACAGTCCTGCACACAGAGGACAATCATATCCTAGCGGTCAGTGTTTAGACTGCAACCTGGGAGTGGGTGTCCTCCCCACCTCAGGGTCTGTCTGGCCTGTTGTGAAACAGCTCCAGTTACTGCATCAGGAATGAGAGGACTTTGATCTTGCCCACCAAGCACAGGCAAAGAGGGAGGGTGGGTTGACCAGATTCTGGTCACCCTTGGTCTGCTACGAGGCCTTGAGGCTCTGTACCCACTTGTGGCAAGACTTCACGCAAAGGCCTCTTGGAACACTACGGTGTATCTATTTCTCTTAAAATTTAAAGTCACTCTGGCGTTAGTAACACTTTCCACTTGTTTCTGTAAATTGTCCCAAGTGCTTCTGGGATAGAGGCCAGTGATCGCCAAATAAATAAAGCAATTGGGTCTTTAGACTTAAACACTTTGGGTATCTTCATAGAATAAGAACAGAGGGAAGAAAAGCAGCACTGTTAACCCCAGGGGAGATTTCAAGCAGCCCAGCTCAGAAGCGCATTGAAAAGCTGCCGCTCCACGGCGGGCGTCGACAGGTGCTGCTTTCCTTCTGACGCCAGGCTGAGGTGAAGAGGACACCCTCAGCGGGCAGCCTGGCCATGCAGGGACGGTGCCACATGGCTTTTCGACTTTGCCACTTTCTTTGCTCCTGGAACACGTCACTGGATGGAGTTGGATGCATGGGTGCTGTGGCCTCTGTGTTCTGGGAGGTGGGCGTCTTCCCACCTGGTCGTGCAGCTGACAGAGCCACGGGTGCCCAGAAGCCTCCCTGTCTCTGAAGTTACAGGGTCTGAGTGACATTGAGTCCCTGAGGTACGAGGTGGGGAAGCAGGGTCCTTTGTAGGAAAACTCAGTCTCCAAGCAAGAGACAGAAGGACAAAGCCAGATGCGGCTCTCCCTGGTGGAGCACCTGGCAGGTCTTAGCTGGCTCTGGAATCAGGCTGGGGGCTGTGAATCCTGAATTGGCCACTTGCTAGTGTGTCACCTGGGGCAAGTCCCTCTTTTCACGATGTGGCCTCAGGGCCTCATCTGCACATGGGGCAGCCATGGCCAATGCTCTGAGGGTGCAATAGGTTTTGAACAGCTTCATTCAGGTAAATCACTCAGAACAGGTGCTAGAAAAGTTGACTGTCACCACTATGCAGTCACCGGGGAGCTCAGCATAGGCGCTGGCAGTCGGAGCCCAGGACTGGGGGTTTGGATGTCAGTCACAGACACCAGCTTTGTTCTCCTCAGCAGGAGGTGATTTACTGGACATATAAGTAGAGCACAGGTGAGGGCATGGGAACAAGAGAAAAATGAGGTCTTTAAGAATGCAATGTATTATTTTAGTACTCACCACAAAAAGGGGAGCTCAAAAGTAAGCCCCAATGTCACAATAAAGTGCAAACATTCTGAGTGGGCTGATGAGTGGGACTCATTTAAGATGTGACACTCAGAACTGTGCCATGAATTTAGTGAGCAGAGGCTTCTGTTGCCAACTTCATCACCAGAGTTCCTCACTTTCCAACAGTCACGGGCAGAAAGACAACTCAGTGTCATTCATCCCTTCCAGAGGACTGGGAGTTCCCATCTCGCAGAGTGTAGCCAGCCACAGCAGAGACCCAAGGTGTGCACCTGCCGGGCTGTTCTACAGGATGGAGACTACCCCGCAGAGAAGACAGTTCTGTGAGAAGAGCCTTCCAGGTTTCTTTTTCTGGCCCTGGAGTGGGTCTGGGCCGTGACACCACTGAGCATCGGGGCTCGTCTTACACGGAGAGGTTTGCTGCTGGTGGGACAAGATGCTTATGACCTGACTGGGTGCCAGACTGGTGCACTGCAGGGTGGACGCCATGCAGAGACAGCAGCAGACAGACACAGACAGCCCCTTAGCAGGAAGTCAGTGCTGGAGGTAGCAGAGAGACTACTCATGACCTGGAAGTCAGCAGCAGAGGCCAAGCAGAATCTGTCCCTGACTCAGAAGTCAGTGTTAGAGGCCAGGCAGAGGTGACCCGAACCTGGAAGTCAGCACCTCCTGCACTGGGGGGCTGCCTGGAAGGTTGTTTCTGAGTCTTCAGTTAACTCGGCTGTGGAATAGGTGAGGCCAGCAGCTCCACAAGGAAGGGGCTTTTCCCTCTCCTAGTTCCTGGGAAATCTCAGTAACAAGACAGACATAGAAAGAATCTTGCTAACAGCTTTGCCAGACCCAGGGCTGACTCACTCTTTTGAAAGTGGACCTACAACAGAATGGACGGGACAAGCACTGGTGACCCAGTGCTATCAGGACGTGGGGTGGCCACTTGTGCAAGAAATGATAGGTCTGGCTTGTTCAAGACAGTGGAGGGTTCATTCTAGGCTGGGGGAGGACAGGGCTTATGGCCCGTCCAAGAACACACCCTCACTGGGGCCGTGCTGTCCCCTGGGCAGTCCTGCCTAGCCTTCAGCCCAATACCACCCAGCCTCCATGCTTCTCCTGGATTCTGTCCATCTCTGCAGGTTCTCCAGACATCACAGCTGCTGAAGGCTGTGTGTGGTCAGGGTCTCTCTTATGTCACTTCCTGCTGAGCATCTCATAGCTGGGTGGTACTGGTACAAGGAGTGATTTTAAGACACTTCCTGTTCCATTTAGAGGGAAGCTGTTCCAATTGCAGAGGCTCAGGTAACCTCACAGAGTTCTCTTTTTCTGTGTATTTTGAAACGTCAAAGCAATTTCCCCTTTCTGTCTCTCACTTGGCTCAGGTTCACTTGCTGTTTATGAGTTGAGATAAGAATGGAGAGTCTGGGATGCCACAGAGGCACACAGTTTAGAATTTACACTGGGGGTGGGTCTGTCCTTAGACCACAGGGCCCATCCATGTTGACAATGAACAGATGAATTTTATTTATTTTATTTTTGGCAGCAGTAGGGTTTGAACTCAGGGCTTCACGCACTCTACCACTTGAGCCACTCTGCCAGCTCTGACAATGAACAGATGAGCTCTGGTTCCCATTTGTGTAAACACTAAGTGTCCTGGGGCCTCTGGATCAGAGGCAGTGTGTCTCTTGATCCTAGTGTGTCCCTGTTGGCTGTGGCCTGTGATGTCCCACACAGCCCTGTGTGTCCTCCATCCAGTGTCTCATGACCATGGACAACGGCACCTGAAGAGGGAAGAGGCAGGTCAGGAGGTGGGGAGGCCACCCTCCAAGACTGAGACTACGCTGTAATCTGAAGCTACACGAGCACATGTCTGCACCATATGGGGAGCTGTGTGTGCACACTGTGGTTGAGTCACCTCCCATGGACGGGAGAGGGCCTTCAGCCCAAAGCGGATTCTACTGGCTCACGGGCCTGGGAGGCTGGGGAAGGGAACATTCAGCAGCATTTTGACAGGGTGGAAGGGTATGGGGTGCCACATTCCAGGGCTCTGGAACTGTCCTTGAATGATCACACACTCGAGAAGGAGCTTGTGGTCCCAGAAGCAGCCTGGCTGAGTGGGGGATCCCCAGGCATTGCCTGCCTTTCCCCAGAGCCAGGATGGGGTGGGAGAGTCAAGTCTATCTGAATGTAGACAGTGCAGCTGGGGGGTGTGCAGAGCAGCAGAGCCAGGTCCTGGGGTCTCACCTGACCTAGGCTTTCACCTCCGGCACTCAGGAGGCTCAGTTCATTAGGCTGTTGGGGTCTGCTCACCTGCCACCTCCCCTGGTCAGTGCTGGATGGTGCCCCTGACCGTGCTACCTTGGGTCTGTTGGGCTAGGCTGGGGTTACCTCTGCCTTGCTGGTAACTTATGACTCACTGAGACCAAGAAAGGTCAGAATCACTGAAGGACTGAGACTGGCTCTAGCTTCCTTGACCCCTCCCATTCCTTCTTGCTTTCCCTAAAGGTGGGAGCCATCACCCATTCTGGTCCGTAGATAATTGAAGGGCAGCCAGGGTAGTTCCCAACCTTCTACTGAGATCAGCCTGAGTCTGGACCCCTGCAGAGGGAATGAGGCCTCTTGACCCCTTACATTGTTTTATTGAGGATCAGAATTAAGGGCCATGGTGCCAACTGTCATCTGCTTGGGACAGTGATGGACAAGTGTCTCCCCAACTTCTTTATAGGTGAAAACTATATACTTAAAAACAACACAGACTTCGAAACAAGGAATATCCGAGGAGATCCTCAGACATTATGTTTTCTCCCCCTTCCTATGCAGAAGGCTGTGCTTTCTATAAATAGTGGATAATCAACCACCAGGTGACAAACCCCATTTGGTTCATGGTGGCTGAGGAAGCCTCTGGCACTGCAGGACACACGCCTGCCCTCCCCTGGACACACACCCAGCAGCTGGTGAACCACCAGGTTGTGTGGGACAGGGCCAGCTCTCTGCTGGCGCCTGCACTTCTCAGGACAGCAGGGTCCCTGGGTGTGGGGCTCAGGTACCAGCAGCTGCTCCCTCCATCCTTGATGAAGACTATGCAAGGGAGGGGCACCCCATCCCTGCAGCCCAGTCCCCAGGCTGGCTGATGGAAGTGATTTCCGTCCCTCACCCAGACACTGGGAGGTGCGTGGGCTGCTCGAGCGCCCCACATTTCTCTGTGGAAGGAAATATGGGCCCCACAAGATGACTCACCTCCTTTTCTCCGGCACGGCTGCACCCCCATATGTTAAAAATATGCCTACTCCCATCCCACCTGGGAATCTTGAGGCCTCCTTTTTTGGAGACTTGCTGAAGGCTTTTCTCCAGACACAGACCCAGGCATCTCCTCTTCCCAGACCCGGAGCTGAGCCGGCGATGGAACCTCTGAGACCTGCCCGGGGCAGGGAGGGCCCGTTCTGAGCGGTGATTTTGGCCCTAGACCCAAGTGAACGCTGTCTGCCCTCCCTCCAGACCACACACGCTCTGCTTGCTGTGCGCTGGCCGGGTATGAATTTCCTTTGAAAAAGTGATTCAGCTCTGGCCTCCGCAGGGCAGGAGCTCAGAGGCCTGCCAGAGAAATGTGACTAGGCCACTCGCTCTCCCTGGAGCCGAATCACACCGCAGGAAATGAAGAGCGTCGGGTCTTCCTGGGGGTTCTGGGGCTGGTCCTGGCTTCCTCCAGTCATCAGCTTGCTTTATATACTTCTTTTAAGTGACCCAAGTGACATATACCAATGTGCCTCCTTGTTCAATGTTGATGGAGGGCATTTGTCTTGGGAGGCTGGGGTCTGAGCCCTGAGAGTTGGGGACAATTGCTCCAGGCTTTAGAAACCAGCAACTTCTGGCTCTGGATGCTCAGGTTGCAGGCTCGTTGCTCTGGGCTTTAACCTCCAGTGACCTGGGCATTTGGAGGCTATTGCAATCCTGGCCTTCCAGCAGCAGTGGGCGGCAGCAGGCAGCACCTGCAGTGTTACAACTGACCACAGGTGTTGGGACCCTCAGCTCCTGCCAGTGTCTGGTGTTACAGCTCTCAGGACTAGAGTGTCAGGCTCAGTGCTTGACAGCCAGCTCTTGGGTGTCTGGGACCCCTGGCCCTCAAAGCTTGGAAGCTTCCTGGAACTCTTCCAGCAACTGGGGTCTGCAGTTTCTCAACTTCAGCTCTTCACAGCCTTTGCTGTTTCTTCCACCTCTTTTACCCACCTTTGCCAGTGCCACTGCTCCAACGCCACTTCTGCGGTTTCCTGTAGCGTCACCAGCTCAGTCTATTCTACTGATGATAAAGATCAAGAGCAGGCAAGAAAAGGCCGCTGGAGAGAAGCCCGTAGTATCTGCCTTAGGTTGCAACACCAGGAGGTCATCACAAGACAGTGCCTCCTGGCAACTGAGAAAGTGAGCCAAACAATCTGCTTATATACCCAGAAAGGGGGCGTGGCAAGGGTGCACCAATCACAGCAGACCTTCATACAATGAAGGACTGTGTTTGCACCAATCACAGCAGACCTTCATACACTGAAGGACTGTGTTTGCACCAATCACAGCAGACCTTCATGCAAATGAAGGGCCATGTTTGCACCAATCACAGCAGATCTTCATGCAAATGAAGGACTGTGTTTGCACCAGTCACAGCAGTCCCTTATGCAAATGAAGGACTGTATTTGCACCAATCACAGCAGACCTTCATGCAAATGAAGGGCCATGTTGGCACCAATCGCAGCCCTTCCTTCCTCTGGTCCACCAGGGGAGGGGCGCCCCCTCTGGCCTGGGTGGAAATGGCTGCAGGTCCTCCAGAGCTCCCCGAGGCTGGGATGACAAAACGTCTGGCACAAGCTGTGTGCCAGTCATGGCTGGACGGGGCCTTCGGGAGCCAGAGCTGGGCCTCAGCAGCCAGCAGCTGTGGTGGCCGTGCAGCTTCCTCAGACGTCCATGGAGTGTTCAGAGCAGCAGGGCTGCCATGAGGACCGTCCAGCCGGCTGTGAGACGGACAGTCCTGTGCTCAAGGCAGCTGGCACCAGGGGAGGTGTGACAGCTGTCAATCAGAGTCAATCACCCAGGCCCCAGTGTGTTAGCCTGTTTAGAGGAAAAATAAGCGTTAAAGGGTGCCTGGGATGAGGCCTGTCACTAGCGTTAACAGTGAGTTACCAGGATTTGACAGTGCTCTATTCTTAGTCCAATACCCCTGGGCAGAGGTGGGTCACTTTTTCTGTCTCAGAGGCACCAGGTGGTTCCCCAAGGTGACATTCAAGTGGGGTCCCGCACATTGGCCACAGCCGGGAAAACCGCATGGTCAAGGAAGACTTGACCCTTGGAGGTTCCCGTTGACTGTCTGGAGCCTGAGGTTGCATGGCTCGGGCCCCCAGTTTCTCAGGGGGGTCTGCGCGTCAGTGGCACCCATTTTCCTGAGCACTGGGCTGCTTTCTCTGGAAGCAGCGTGTGCTGGGGAGGACACAGCTCTCCTCCTTCCCCATCCTGCATCCTCTGCAGCCCTCTTCTTTCTGACTCCTACGCTCTCTGCCGTGCTTCTGTCTGCCCGTGAACTTGCATTTCCACGGTAGTTGATGCAGTGAGGATTGCTGTGCATGCCACTTGTGCTGGGTGCAGAGGGGACAGACAGGGTCCCTGTGCTGTGGCGCTTTGTTCTGGAGGTGGGGGGGGTATAGCTACAGACTTATGGACAGTGATGACAAGTTCCTTTAACAGCGTTGATGCTATGGAAAAATGAACAGGCCATGGGACAGGAGGAATTACCACACACCTCTGGATTAAAGGAGGTGTGGACGGGCCTCTGGCTATGCAGTGGGTTCAGAGCCACCTGCTGTAGGCACCCGTCTGTCCTCCTGTGGGCACTTCCGGCTGCCACCAGGTTAGAAGAGTGGAAGCCAGCAAAGCCCCCCATGCTGTGACCACATGAGAAGTGGCTCCCAGTGTCCCTACAAGGTGGAGAGGGCCTCGCTGAGCAGTGACGCAGAGAATGGAGTTGATGCCAGGCAGCTAAGTAAGAGGTGCCCGGCTCGATCGGGAACGAACCAGACGCCAGGCCACGTACCCCAGCAGCCAGACCACCCGCGAGGGGTCCTGGCTCCTCCATGGAGTTGGGTTTCACTGGCTCCTGGCCGCAGTCCCTCAGTTGCCAGCATCTTGTCAGGGCCAAGGCACTGCCGTAGACCACCAGAGCTGACCTCCACAGAGGTCCAGGAGGGGACAAGAGCCCCCAAACAAGGTGAGCCCTCCATCTGTCGCTTACTCCTTCCTGTGTCCATTCACACAGCAAATATTCAGTAAGCGCCTGCTGTGTGCCAGACACTCCAGGCACTGAGACACAGGCAGGCAGGACACAGACAGGGGCTCTGTCCTCACTGGGGAAGACAGCAATAAATATGGGACTCGCCACGTGGTGACCAATTCTATGAGAAATGAATGAGAGGAATGGGGACAGGGAAGACAGGGTGGCGTTGCTTGAGGCGAGGCCTGACAGGAAGGAGGGAGCCCTGTGATGGAAGAGCATTCTATAGGGAGGTGCAAAGGCCCTGGGGTGGGGAGTGCTGGCTGTGGGCTGGTGTGGGCAGGGGAGAGAGTGGTGTGAGATGGAGCTGTGACATGGTCCTCTCTGACCACGACAGGGATCAGTTGAGGTAGAATGTCAGTGGCCTCATCATAAGGCACGTCCATTTTCTGTCATTTCAGACTCATAAGCAGTACATTGATGCCACCAATGACAGTAACCGCTTCTTCCTGTACTGTGCCTTCCTGGACTTCAGGTAGGTGTGGGAGGCTCCAAAGTGGAGGGAGGACGGGAAGAGGGGAGAGAGGGCAGTGGGGGAGACCAGAGAAGGATGTGGTGCCAGATGACACGAGGCGTCAGGCCAGGCCAGTCACACACCGTCCAGGGTAGGAGCCAGGTCACCCGTTTAGAAGTCAGCACTCTTGTTGCACGATCGCAGGTCCCGGAAACACTCAGGATGCAAGTAGGACCCCTCCGGGATGCAACTGGCCGTTGGTGTGGAGTTTTCAGGACAAGGTCTTGTGAAGTCCAGGTGACCTCAAGACCAGCTCATGAGAGGCACCACGTGGGCAGATGGAGGATGCTAATTGTCCTCATCAGGAGGGTCCTGAGGGAGGGGTGCCGGGGAGAAGGGCTTAGGGAATGGGTTCCGTTAGCCGAGAAGTCAGAATTTTAGCGTTTCATGTTCAGAGTTGAGGTTCATGTCTAGAATACCGTAACTGAACTCAAACAAACCCAAGAGCAAAAAACCCCAAATAGCCTGGTGAGGGCAAGAGACCTAAGCAGACAGTTCCCAAAAGGAGATGTACAAAAACCCAGCGAGACACCACTCACCCCAAGAAGGAGCAGTGCGGACTCTGGCTGACGAGACGGAGCTCTCGCTTCCTCCCTCAGTTTTACGAGTTTTTCTTCAACGTGTCTTGAAGGTCTGTAGCCAGGAGCGCATGCACTTCAGGCTGTTAGGTCTTGGAAAATCAACCTTTATCTCTGTGTGACGTCCCGGGAGATGTGTCAGATTCTCACGTTGTTTCCTGTCGTTGAGACCCGGCTGCTCTGGCTTTTGTGACTGGTGTTGCTGCCTTCCCTTCCTGTGACAGGGCGTCTTCACCCACATTGGTTTTTTTTTTTTTTATCCCATTTATTTATTTATACTTGAATTGGTGAGGTCTTCTTTTTTTAATGCAATCTTAAAATTTTTGTTTTTAATTGGTGCGTTGAGACAATTTATATTTAACATAATTATCCAGGTGGTTGCTAGGTGTTTTTCTAATTGTACCATCTTTACTTCTTGTCTTTTCTTTTCCTGACTTCGTTTGGATTTGGGAGGGCCTCCTTTACGGTGGTATTTTATTTCACTATTGATTTTTTTTTTTGGCGGTCCTGGGATTTGAACTCAGGGCCTCACGCTTGCTAGGCAGGTGCTCCGCCCACTTGAGCCACTCCGCCCGTCGGCCCTCGCTATTGACTTAATCTCTACGTCTTTCTTAGTTTTGTTTCCCTCAGCTTAGAGCGTGTTTGATGCATGGCGTCTGCCTTCGATTCTCACTGCACCACCTCCCGTGCATTCCGCACTGTTACAATGGCGTTTGTGCAGCTCCTCCTGCCACTCCTGGTGCTGCTGTTGACGCCAGTTGTATCTTCACAGCTGCCACACACGCACCATGGCGTTGCTGGTACTCTGTGCCGTAGACAGTCAGTTATCTGGTAGAGCAGTTCAAAATGAGACCAGGACAATGGCACGTGTACCTCCGCAAACCCCATTTCCAGCTATTTTATGTGAGGCTCCCCATTTCGGCCCGGTGTCATAGTTCTTTGACCTTTCTTGTAGGGCGAGAAAATAAATCCAGTTATTGTTTCACTGGGCTTAGAATTCTGGACCACTTTTTTTCTAGACTTATCCTCTAAGAAATTATGCAACAAATACCTCAATACATCATTCTTTAAAAAAAAAAAAAAAACCTTATTTAAAAAAAAAAGTCACTGTCCCCTTTGTCCCTTACATCTTATTCTGATCTGCTCCCCTCCCCTCTCTCCTGGTGGTGGCCACTGGAGGCAGTTTTTGAGTGTGTCTTTCTCAAAAAACTTGCTTATCACTTGCGTTTATGCTCATAGGAAATAATTGGTATTGTTCAGTTGACATTTCTTGCCTCGTTTTGGTTTTGTTCTGCTTTGTTGGTACGTGTTTCTGTTGTTGCATTTCCTTATCACTTTTTATTTATGCCTCTGAGTGGCCGTTTTCCTGCCTGGATGCAGACCTCCCAGGTCACAGGGCTCTGCACATTTTTAACGCTATCTGACGTAGCTCGGCTGACTTCCATGCTGGTTTCTTTCTGCACAGCCAGGGACCTGTCTTCGCTGAGGAAGTGAATTGTCACTCTCCCCCACACACGAGGAGATGCCACTCAGGGCTCAGCTCCCTGGCTAACTAAGGCAGTGTTGCACCTTAGCTGCTTGGGAATGGGACTGTCACGGTTCCCAGTGCACCTTTTGTCTGAACAGAACCATGTCCCATCTCCTTCAAGGCCAGCTAATTCTCTGCTCACCTCAAATCCAAGCGTGGCATTTGAGCATTGAGTAGGAGACGCAGGAGCTGTGTAGCGCACTGCAGCATGTGCGATGAGTCCTCTCCGGGGCCTGGGAAAATTAGACCCAAAGTGGAATGGGGCAGGGGCACACCACCTCTCTTCAGTACCCTTCCCCTGAAGTCATTGGTGGGTGGGGCTCAGCATTGCTCTGTTGGTGCCTCCTGCCTCCCCAGGAGAGGGGCTTATTAATTATGAAAACTGCTGTCCCTTGTCCAGTCTCAATGCCCATCTCTGATTGCCCTTGGAATGACCTTCCCACCCTCTCAGGTCCTGCTAGGGCAGGGTGACAATTGCAGTGATCACAAACCTCCTTGGGATATAAAATTCCCCCATCCATGGGGGAAGTGGCTGGGGGGGTAGAGGACAGAGGTTGTAGGCTACCCCACCTGGATGGCCACGTGTTTTCCGCTTCATCTACGGTGACATCGTAGTTACAACTGAATACAAAGCAAAGACAACCCAGAGCCGTTCTATCTCATTTTTATGAACACCTCTGCCAGGGGCTCCTGCCTGTGGCTGAAGCAAAGATGTGTCTTTGCTGATTGCTCAGTGCTGCACTTCTGGGGAGAATCATTTCAGACACCTTTTTGGAATTTGAAAATACGGAGAAGTGCAGACAAGGAAACCAAAATTGACGATTTCTCACTGTGTCTGTCACCAGCAAAACTTGTTTGCTTGAAGTCACTCGTGTCTAGGTTTCTACTTGAAAAAACTACACAAGTCGTATGCCAATCGGAAACTAAAACAAAGCAAATTTCTCTCTCGACCTTCACATCTAATCCAGACCCCTTCCCCTCTCTGTCTGGAGGTAGCAATGATCAGGAGTTTCCTCAGTAATTTATGCTTTTTTCTTTTTGTCTTGTTGGTGGGACTGGAGTTTGAACTCAGAATTTCACATTTGCAAAGCAAGTTCTCTACCACTTGATTCATGTCTCCATTCCTTTTCAATAATTTATATTTGCATCACAGGAAGAGTGTGATGTTACGCACAGTGTTTTACCTGAACACATAGGTTAGCGATGTTCTTTTTAACTGCTGCCAGTTTTTCATATTTATATAAGCTGTGTTTATTTATAGATTCTGCATCTTATCATTTTGTCATATTTGTATAGACCACATTTTATCTTTTTAAACCATATTTATGTATACTGCATTTTATCTGTTTTTATCATAGATGTATACTGGATTTTATTTATAGTTTCATATTTCTATATACCACATTTCACTTATCTGTTTTTGTCACACTTCTATATACTGCATTTTATTTATGTTATCCCCAGATGGACACTTAAGCTCCCGTAACGTATCTTCTCAAATCACTCATGATTTGCCACGTGTACTCAGCCATGTACAAAGCATTCAGTGTCACCTGAGCTGGGCTGTGGCCACACACACTTCCTCCATGCTGGGTGTGGTTGGGGGCTTTCCAGAATGGTGGTGCCAGGGCAGCTCTTCCCCTCCCTGTTCCAGTGGAGGCCTTCTGACTTCATCAACACCAGCACTGCCCAGTTCTGCTAGCCCAACGGGGAGAACCTGCTGCGGGGCTGTTCTGTTTAATGAGTTTGTGGGTCTGTGGAGTTGAGGGGTGCAGATCTCTCTGGCCCTGGCCAAGGCTCAGTGCCACTTCCTCTGATCATGTCTGCTGTGTCCTCAGCTCCGGGGAAGGCGTCTGGTCAAGCCAGGGCTGTGCGCTCGTGGAGGGAAACCTCACCTACTCTGTCTGCCGTTGTACACACCTCACCAACTTTGCCATACTCATGCAGGTGGTCCCTCTGGAGGTAAGCCCCTGGGGACTGGGAAAACATGGGCAGGAGCAGTGTCTTCCTTCCTGGTGGTCGCCAGGTCCTGCTGAACTGAGGGGCCCGGTCTACAAAGTTCTATCCATGACTTGAGAAATAGCCAGATCCATTGTTACCAAATTTGAAGGGTGAGTTGGGGAGCTCACAAGCACATGAAAACCCCACCTTGGTTAGGGAAGCTGGAGGGGACATGAAGAGAGAGGTCACTCTCCAGGAAGCGAGGTCAGTGGGAAGTGTGTGAGCTGCCCTGGGACAGTGGGAATGAGCTACAGCCTTCAGCAACTGCCAGTCAAGAGCCAGCACAGCAGGTGTTCTAGCTGGTGGCTATTGTCTTTGGAGGGCGCCTTCTTGAATGGGCAGCCCTGCAAGTGGGCACAAGGGTCACTGGCCACAATGAGCCTTTTGTTGAACACTGCCTGGGAACCCAGTTTGGCCACCAATCACCTACAATGAAGGTACAGTGGGTAGTGGGCTGTGTCCCAGGGGCTTGGGCTTCCTTCACTTTCATGTGGGAAGGAGGGACTGTCATGGTAGCCGTCACAGGCAGGGGTGTTGGGGACATCCCTCAGGTCAGAGTCCTTTCCTCTGGGTCCTCCATTCTCTGGGTCACCTTCTCTGTGACCCTGGTTGGTGGGAGTGGAGGAGCAATCCACAAAGTAAAAACAATAAAAAACGGGATTCCAGAAGCATTTCTGATTATAACTCTGTCACCACTCAGTATTGGTGACACTGGATTTAGACAGTCTGTGGGTGTCATCGTGGGAGTGGATCACATCTATTCATTGCCAGAAAAAGTTGATTGAAAATGGTTTAAAATTATCCCTGCCAAAAATGAACGTTCTCACGAACGTTTAAAGAAATTAAAGCTGATTTCATAAGTGATACGGAATCTGAGGCACATTTATAGAACTCACAAAGCAGTATAAATGACCTCATTACCTTGACGCCGGGTCTGCTTCTTCCTCAGAGCTCTGATCTTGTCCTCTGGGCCTGTGAGTTTGTGGCCCAGGTCTGTCCTCTGGACTCTCGGCCCATCACGTCACCTCTCTCTCTCTCTCTCTCTCTCTCTCTCTCTCTCTCTCTCTAAGGCTCTCTCCTGGCTCTGCTTCTCACCGGTTGCTTTCCTGGGACTCATTTCTGGAGGAGTCTTTTGCGTCCTGACTGAGCTGAGCTCTCTGTGCAATCCTGGTAGACAAAGGGGGGCACCTGAGTGGTGTCTTAGATGGGTGGGCTGTGGCTAGGAGCAGTGTTCCTGGGCTGCTGTCCAGGGGGCAGGTCCCAGGGGGTTGATTCAGGAAACTCCAGGGTGACAGTCTGTGACACCCCATGGTGAAGGTTTAGGAAACCCCAGAACAAACATGCAGGAGACCCCAGGGTGATGATTCAGAATACCCCAGGGGAAGGGTCCAGGAGACCTCAGTTGATGACTCAGGAGGCCACAAAGAGTGGTCCGGGCTCCTTGTTGAACAGGCTACCCCTACACATGCCCAGTGGGTCTGACTCCCGTCCATAACACAGCAGAGGTGCACAGGTGGGAGCTGGAGTTTTTGTCTTGCTAAGGACTGGCCAGCAGGGGTGTAGGGTCAAGGACCCAGGGACACTGTCTGTGGCTGCTGCTGTGGGCTGGCCCCTCCAAGGTCCAGAGGAAGGGCTCAGGTGTGTGCCACCCAGTGCCCTCGTACAAAACAGCACTACCACTACAGTCAACTTAGGGAAGGAGCTATGGGAAGGCTGTGAAGAATGGGGACCATCGGGATCCAGAGGCTGCTGGTTGGAGGGATGTGACAATTGGAAGCCACTGGGCCCACGCCAGGGAACTCAGCCCACCTGCCTTTGTCCTGTGTTGCCACCCAAAGTCCCCATGCTGGGGTGGGAAATTCCTCATGTGGACAAAAGGGGGAGGCAGGCACCCATGGAGAATGTGGTGGGCACGCAAGGCCCCGAGCCAGCAGAGCCCAGAGGCCAGCACAGCGTGCTTTAGTTCTCCCCAAGGTGCAGTCCTTCACTGTTTATTGCCCTGGGCTCCTCCTGCAGCTTCCAGGGAGCCAGGTGGTCACAGCCCAGTGCGAGTACAGGAGCCCTGGGCTAGGATGTCAGAGAGTGCTATCCGGGAAGCCCTTCGAGAGGCCTGGCCCCACAGGCCAGGGAAGAGCCATCCTAGGATATCCACGAACTCTGGTCTGAAGGCCAACTTTGGCCAGTGGACAGGTTTCATTCAGCCCATAGAGGTTTCCATTTGGAAAAAAAAAAATGGTTGTCAGTATTTCAAAACCAGATATATTATCTAAAACTTTGGATTTCTGGTTTTCAAAAACCCAGAAGACTGGCCTCTCCGAGCTTCTGCTCCTTACTGGAAACAAGGGCTGGATTCACAGATGCTGCCCCTGCGGGGGCACGGGCCCAGTGTGCCACACCCACCTCTCGATCGCCTGAACCATGTCATCGCCAGCTGCCACCCATGTTGAGCGTGTGCTGGAGAACAGTAGCATGTGTCTTGCTCTTGTCTGGAGAGGGAAAACATGTCTACCTAGAGGGGCTTTGGTTAAAGAAAGGATGATAAGACGTGCTTTGGACAGAGCAGTCTCATCTGAGGCGAACTCCAGCCGGCCTCCTGAACTCATCCCGTGAGCCTCTGGAGTCATCTGAGTTTGTGGTCTCTGACTCAGAGCCATCCATGTCCCAAAGCAAACCCCAGGCTTTTCTAGGCATTTCTAAATCTGGCGGCGGGTTGGAAAGGAAGGGCACAGTCAGGGCATGCCACCCCTTCCTGACGCAGAAACCGTGTGTGCTGTGACGATTGCCATCAGAGGTCCTCAGATAATCAGGACCCCGTCTGCACCCTGGACCTTAGGTGGCAGAGGCCACCTGAGCTGAAGCTCAGTGGTCTGCAGTCCTGAGACACCCAGGCAGTTCTGGATTGGGGCAGGTGGGTGGCCTGGACGCAGGCCTGGTAGAAAGGCGGTGCTAGGGCTGGTGAGAGCCTTCTGTGAGTCACCTTTTGTGGTCCCAGGGTGGAGCACAGGGAGGGTCGTGTGGCGTCTCCCTGAGGCTGGTGGAGTGTACAACTGGCCATCTGAAAACAGGCTGTGTCTATGGAGCTCTCACATGTGTGCCAGTCACGTGACCTGCAGAGTGCCTGACCTGGAGATGGGGTCAGCCGCAGCCCCTCTCCTATCTGCAGACACTGGCTGCCTTATCTCCTGCTCCCCCCAGTGTGTGCTGCCGAGTGCATGTGGCAGAGGCCAGCTGAGCCTCAGCCTCCCTGTCCACAGCGTGGGTGGGGCCTTGCTGTAGTGGGGATCAGAGAGGAGTGGGTACCACTCAGCCCAAGTACCCAGCCCCATCCTTGAGAACCTAGCTCTGAGCACTCAGCCTGAACACCTGGCCCTGCGCTGTGTGGCTGACACAGAGTGGGGACCTGTGTCAGCCTGGAGAAGGGAGTGAGGTGGGGTAAAGCAAGCCTGACGCTCTCTCGGGACTACAGACCTCCCGTGTTAAAACATCAGGGTTCGTGGCCATGCAAGGGTGCTGGAGTCCTGGGGCTACAGGACCTGCTACCGGGCAGGGTGGTCTCTCACCTGTTGATGGGGATGAAGGAACCCATGGAGGATGGAGGGGCTCAGAAGAGACCCCCCTTCCCTCCTGCCCTCACAGCTTCTCCTCTTGCTCCTCTTGCTGCCTTCCCCCGCCTGTGCCCATGGTTCCTCCTACCTCCATAGCCTCTGTCTTGCCCCTCACAGTCTCCCTCCATCCCCTGGGCTTTTTCTTCAGGGTGGGGTATTGGAAAGCCTTGGGAAAAGGTCCCCTCCATCCCCAGGCTCTAGAGAGGTCCCACCTGAGATGTCAGGACAAGGGCTGAGGAGGGGAGACCAGAGGTTATTGTGTGAACCATTTCCAGGAGGGGAGGCTGCTAGGTGCCCTTAGAAGCTCAGCCCTTGGCCCCCAGCCTGGGTGGCTCCACACCAGCTCTTCCTGCTGGATATTCCGTCCTCCCCTCCTCCCACCACACAAAGGCTGCAGCTGTTGGAGGACGAGCAGAGCAGCCGATGCTTGGTTTCTTCCAGAATCTTCAGGATGAAGTATCTTCTCTGGAGCCGTGGGGAAGCTGGAACCCTCTGCAGACGGAAGCTGTTGGCAGCCTGTAGAGATTATCCCGTTTTGGGAGGGGGCTGCCCTCAGAATCGAAGTCTCCTCTGTGGGGCTGGAGGGGGCCTGGTGGTCAGGCTCAGGGACAGGCTGAGCTGGGCAGCAGTGACCCCATCCTGGAGGGCCAGGGGCTGGACATCAGCAGGGTGTGTGGCTCTGGCTGGAAGGCTGAGGTGAGGGTTGAAGGGGCCATGGGTCAAGGGGTGATAAATTTCTTACGCCTTGCTGCGGAAGCCAGACAGGGACAGACAGGGACAGTGGGCCACCTTTGAGAAGCCACCACCCTCCCGTGTCAGGAGCACCAGGGCACGCAGGAGCTGATGACACAGATGGAACTGGAAGTGGAGGAATTCTTTGGGGGTTTTGTAAAGATAGCCATGTGGGGGAAATCGTCCAACACGCAGAGGCAGAGTGAAATCCAGCCCCTGAGCCCACCCGTCCTGTGCCCCAGCCGGGACGCAGCCACTCTCACAAGGCACTAGATTTTCTGTCATTTTAGACCTGCCCTTGGAGCCGGCAGCCCCTCTTTGTTCTCTGAACAAAGGGCGAAGATTGCTCCCTTCTTAAAAACGTACCCACGTTTCTTGGAAATTGTTCTGTCTCTGTGTGCATAGACCTGCTTTGTTCACATGGCTCCCCGGGACTCAGCGTCTCCATGGTGGTGGTGTCTCCAGCCACCAAATACAGGGTCATCCATGCATGTACACACATCGTCCCCTCCCTTTGTGAGTGCCGCAGGGTAGGTCCCCCAGCGGGCCTGCGGGGCTGAACAGCGTGCGATTTTAAACTCTTGTAGCTGTTTAAAGCTGCCTTAGCCATACTTCCAGGCAGCAGAGAGGGTGGGGTGGGGTGGGGTGTGGTGGGGAGCTTCAGGTGGGGCCTCCCAGCACAAAGTGGTTGCACCTGCCCTGTAATCTCTGCTTCTGCCAGTGCCATGAGACTGTTGCCTCTCGGCTAGGAGGCATCCTGAGCACCCAAGTCATGTCTGGACCTTTGGCTCTCAGATCCACCCTGCCCCCGCCTGGCTGTGCACTCAGGCTGACCGCTGATGGACTGCTGGTGGGTCCCTGGTCCCTGCTGGCCAGGGCTGGGGATGGTGGAAGAGGCTGATGGCTCCACTCCTTGTGCTACAGGTGTGGAGTTCAGGGCTACAGCTACATCTCTGTTGAGGCTCTACTTCATGCTGGATCACTGTCCCATCCAGGGGAACTTGGGGACTTGATCTCTGTCCCTCAGCTGGGGAGGGGGCCCCCCAGCTAGTCAGTTCATCAGCCCTGCTGAGGCTAAGGCCTTCCCATCCTTTGGATGCAGGTCCTGAGCGGGGTGGTGTGTGCTCTCAGCTCCTAGACTGACTGCAGCTGGGCGGCTGACATGATGGAGAAAACCCACTCCTGGTGGGAGACAAAGGGATGGAGTGGCTCCATCTTTGGACTCCTCATTGCCCCTGCAGTGAGGCAACTGAGTTTGAGGACAAGTCGCTGATGCCTGGCTAGCCACGAGAGAGAGAGACACAGTGTCCCCCAGCAGCTGGGTGACTTATTTTCACCTGTCTCCAAACTGCCGATCTATTGCCATTACAGGACATGAAATGCCCGGCAGTCTGTACTCAGCCTGCCACCAGTAGACACTACAGCTGGGGAGGAACAGGGTCACGAAGTCAGCGCTGCCCAGGAACCTTGACCTGCCCTGTCCAGGTCAAGGGCAGGAGTGTGTCGGAGGGCTACGTAGAGAGAAACCAGCCAGCAGCCAGAACCAGATTCCAGTGCTAAGAAAGCAGGAGGGAGGGAATCTTGCCAAGAGGGGTTGGGTGTCGGGCCCTGAAGCAGCCTGGCAGGACAGGAGCGGGCTGACCCTGGAGCATTGATGGGCAGCGTTGGTCTGCTCTCTGACCGTCCTCTCCCTCAGCATCACCTGTGCTCTGTGCTCAGGGTCCCTGGACACCTGGCTTCCTGCCAAGCCCAGCCAGTGCGAGATGGACGCTGAGGTGTGGGAGGAAGTGACGACCTTTCCTGTGTGTCGGGACCACTCTGTCCCTCTGTGGTCCCAGCTCCTGCTGTGCAGCTCTGGCATTGAGCCCAGCCTCACTGGGGCAGCCTGTCTGGTCCCAGCTGCTGCCTGTGGTCCCCTTAGCCGGCCATCTCCTCCCCATCCTCCCTGCTGACACCACCCCCGGTGCTGCTCTGTCTTCTCTTTGCTCTACCAAAGCTTCCCAAACCTCTGTCATCAGTTTGCAATCCAAAGCCCCGCTCTAAACGTTGCCGTCAGTTTCCTGTGATGAGGGGAGGGCGTGGAGACCTGTAAGCAAGTCTGGATCCCTCTGGGCCTCAGAGGCCTGGGAGGAATGTGAGTTCTATTCTGAGAGCCCCAGGCACCCCTGGGGACAGACCCCAGGTGACATGCAACAAGGCCTCTCTGCTGAGTGTGGGAGGGGAGGTGTCCATGGACGATGGCTGCCGGGGAGACCAGCAAAGAGATCCAGGCCAAGAGGAGATTAAGACAGAGGCTCTGGGAACCGGGCAGAGAGGAAGTGGGATGTGTGCGGTGTGGGTTGGCAGAGGATCCAGCAGGACCTGGTCCTGGGACTCCCAGGGGAGGGAAAGACCCTAAATGACCTATGGCTGTGCAAGGGTGGCCATGCCCACCTTGCCCTTCTCTTCCTCCATCTCACGTCCTGTGCATTCCCTTTATAGCCTCATCGAAGCACGAAGCTGGCGACCTTATTCATTCACTCACTGTTCTTTTTTTCAGACAGGCTCTTGCTATATAGCCCAGGCTGGCCTTGAACTCTCAACCCTCCTGCCTCATCTTCCTGAGCGCTGGATTACAGGCGTGGCCACCATATCTGGCCCATTAACTAGCCTATCTCCCTAGCTGTACGGTGCTAGGCATTTGCAGATGCTGCCTCAGTTTACTCACCTGTAAGTGAGAGCCATGATGCCTCCTTGCAGACTAGCTCTGAGGATTCAAGATCTGCGTGCAGCAGGCGCCCAATAAAGGGAGTCGCTGCTTCCCGCCTTCACTGTCCACTCTCTTGTGCATGTTCCACTGCCCTAGACTGGGGTCCTTTTATTGAGCACCTGGAGTTCACTGGCTCCTTGGTCAGACACCGGGGATCCAGCTGGTCTCCGGGAACTGACTGCCCAGAACTCCCACTGCTCTGGTCATCCTGTCCATATGCCTACGGTTGAACATGAAGAACACCCTCCTCCTGGGCAGAGGCTCCTGCTACCCTGAGCGTCCCACGCCCTGCGTGCTGCCCCCACACCGAGCTGGACTCTAGGATTTGGCATGGACACGTGGTCTCTGCCTGAGACCCCACAGTCCCAGGGAGGAGGCCACCCATGAGGGCTAATGCCTATTTGCAGGAGACGGCACATCCCCTGTCAGGAAGTCCAGCAAGCATGGCCATGACCTTCTGGGCATGGCCACTGGGCTGGAGGAGTGTGGAGGTGTTGGATAGGAGATGCAGAAGGAAGGAAAGAAAGGTTTTATCCAGAAGCGGCATGGCAGGTCTACTTTCTCCTGATGGTGGCCATTCTCCCTCAGAGCCGGGACACACTTCTCCCCCAAAAGTCCCCCCTTCCTGTTCCCTGGGCACCTTTGGGTTATACTGTTGGGTGTGTGGTGGTGTCTTTGTTTACGCTACCTTTTGTCTGAAAGGTGACAGGAAACAACCTGCATCAGGTGACAGGTGGAGGTGACATATGAGGAAGAAGTTCTCAAGGGCTCATAAAGTGGGAATCAGAGCGGGTGCTGGCGCTCCCTGCCCCCGGCAGGGGTCACAGCAAACTCTGGGACAGTCAGGCAGCCCTGGGTAGGGGATGGAGGGATCTGGGCAGTTGGTAAAGCCACTTGGAGCCTCCGAAATGCCAAGAACGATGTCCCAGCCATGGGACTGACCCTCTGCTGGTGACAACAGCAGACGTTGGGGTGGAAGGCAGGACCTGGTGCTCAGCATCTGATTTATGGCAGGGCTCGGCTGGGCATCTGCCTGAGACTCGCCCGGCCTCAGGCTGGGGGCACTGGCCTGCCACCCACACCCCTCTCTGCCCTCACAGCTCCCGCACGGACACCAGGTGGCGCTGTCGTCCATCAGTTACATCGGCTGCTCGCTGTCCGTGCTCTGCCTGGCCGCCACGCTGGTCACCTTTGCTGTGCTGTCGTGAGTCACCCTCTCTCCTCTGTGTAGTGGGGGGGTTTGACAGCTGGACCTCCCATGGGCACATCCTGGCTTTGCTCGGGGTCTGAACATGTGGGCTCTGGCTGCAAAGATCAGGAGGATCAAGGTTTGAAGCCAGCCTGGGCAAATATTTCTCAGAAAAGCCCATCACAAACACACACACACACACAAACACACACCACACACACACAAAGGGACTGGCAGAGTGGCTCAAGTGGTAGAGCACCTGCCTAGCAAGTATGAGGCCCCAAGTTCAATACCCAGTACCGCCAAAAAAAAGTCTGGACCCCAGGCCCAGTCACGTGAAGAGTTCTGTGGATTCCAAGACAGGCAAAGACAGACAGAAATTCCTTGACTGTCTCATGAAACAGGCTTTGAGGACCTGACTGTGACAAGACAGACACAAATAGATGGGGTGTGGGGGACCCTGTCGGTAACCAAGGAACCAAAGCATAAACATTTCACACGGCAATCACACCATGCATAACAGCACCTGTGCAGGTGAGCGACCTAGAGCAGGCGGTCAGAAAAGTCTATCTATATCTGGGATCTGAATCATCTGCCAGGAGAAGGTTGAAGAATGGCAGGTGCAAAGGCCCTGGGACTAGGGTGAGAGAAACAGAAGAGGGCAGAATGAGTAGGAAAGGAAAGGGCCAGTGGAGTGTCAGGCAGGGATCACGCTACTCTGGCTGTTCGGGCTGTGAAGGGAGCTGGGATCCTTTCTGAGAGCAGTAGGGAGCCACTGAAGGGCCAAGCAGGGAGTGACAGCATTGGGTTGGGTTCTGTAAGGAGTCCTCTGGCTGCTCTTGGAGGAATGGGCTTGGGGGCCACTGTGGGGACATGGAACCCCTCTTGGGGACCAAGCAGTGGAGGCTGAGTGGGCACTCGGCCTCTGGGCTTCATGTTCTACTCCCTGCCCTCAGTTCTGTCAGCACCATCAGGAACCAGCGTTACCACATCCATGCCAATCTCTCCTTTGCTGTCCTGGTGGCCCAGGTCCTCCTGCTCATCAGCTTCCGCATGCAGCCGGGCACGGTGAGTAGGCCCAGGTCCTTGTCCTCCCTCCTTCCCTCCCTCCCTCCCTCCCTCCCTGATGCCTCCCTCTGACATCACCAGGCGACCCCTTCTCCTGCGAGGTATCTTTAGCTCTGAGTCCTGATCAGCCCTCAGCAGCCAGGCTGTGGTTCTGCAGGAGAAACAGGGGTGGTGGTTTACAATGTCCCCTTCGGTTCCTGAACCCTTACTGTGCTGGGAGGGGCAGGGGTTGGCAGTTGCTGACCCTGAGTGACAGGATACAGCCAATCTACTTGGACTGACAAATGGGAACCCTGACGCGCCAGGAAGAAAGTGAAGCACATGACCAGACGTTGCCCAGGAAACTCATGCCGGGTGGCCAACACAACAGCACAGCCTGCCGCACACCCAGGAGAGAAGGTGTCTCATCCCGTATCTCTGCTTGGGTCACAGGTCCCCTGCCAGGTGCTCGCCACACTCCTGCACTACTTCTTCCTGAGTGCCTTTGCATGGATGCTGGTGGAGGGGCTGCATCTCTACAGCATGGTGATCAAGGTCTTCGGGTCAGAGGACAGCAAGCATCTCTTCTACTATGGGATCGGATGGGGTAGGTGAGACGTGGGGCTTGGTGGGTTGGGTAAGTGGGGGATCCATGGAACTTGATGGAGATGGGGATACAGTGGGTGGGAAGGGCTGGAGTCTGATGGTTGGGTAGGTGGGATCCGTGGGACTTAGTGGGGATGGGTTGGGGTGGGTTGGAGTTGGATGGTTGAATAGGTAGAACCCCTAGGGTGTGGTGGAGATAGGCTGGGGTAGGTGGGATGGGGGGAGCGCCAGGCCTGCTTTCATTCGATCATCCTTCCTGGTGCCTTCTGGGGAGAATGAGAACCCCATTGGTCAATCAAAAGCAAACATTCCACTTCATTTGGAAACACTTCCAACACTCCTGACTTGATTGGTCAATTTGGTGATTTTTTTTTTCAAAAAACATACCTTTGGTTTTACTGACTTTATTGTTTCCTTATTATCTATGTATTAATTTCTGTCTTAATCTTCATTATCTCCTTCCTTCTGCTTGCGTTAGCTTTGGTCTTCTCTTCCTCTGTTTTAATTAAGGTGAAAGTGTAAATGATCAGATTGACAGTCTTCCTTTCGAATACAGGCAGATAGGGTGTGCATTTTCCTCTGTGATGGCCAAGCCCTCTGTTTCCCATTGGTCTTTTTTGTCCAGTTGTCTGTCCATTACTGAAAGTGAGGTGTTGAGGTGTGTGTTTCTCCGGACAGTTGCTGTTTGTCTCGTGTCTTCTGTGGTCCTGTTGTTGGGTGCACGTATGTTGACATTTGTGTCTCCATGATGAGTCGGCTCCATGGCTTTAAGGAATCTCGCCACCTCCAGTACCCTTCCTCATCTTGAAGTCTGCCTGGCTTGAGGTTAGCAGGGTTTATCTTTTCATCCTTTCAATTTCTACTTATTGGAATCTTTGGATCTAAACTGTCTCTTACAGGCAGGTTATAGTTGGGTCTTGGTATTTTGGGTCTTTTTGGTCTAGTCTGACAATTTCTGCCTTTGATTGAATTGTTTAGTCCTTTTGCACTTAATATTTTGATTTAGGTATTTACAGCTGTTGTTTTCTCAGATCTGTTTTGTTGCTCTATTCCTCCTTTACTGCCTCCTTCTAAATTAAGTGAATATTGTCTGCGGTAACACTTTAATTCCCTTAATGAATTTTTCAACATGGCTTTTGCTATTTTCTTAGTGGTTGCTGTAGTGCCTACTCTATGCATCTTAACCCATTAAAACCTATTTCACATGCATGCTAGCCTGCAAAGAGACATTAGGAAGGTCGCTCTTACGTAGCGACCATTCCCCTTTCCACCATGATTGTTACACCCATTAAACCCATGTATGGTGCAGCTCAACGGTGCGTCCTCGTAACTATCACTTTACTCAATCTTACGTCTCCTGAGGAAGCTGAGGTGAGGAGACCGAGGTCACATTTACAGTGCGGTGTATTAACCTTCTTATTTATCACTCTGGTGATAAATCTCGTCGTGGTTCTCTGCAAATCTGAGTTACCATCTGGCGTTTTTACCGTGCTGCAATAAAGCTTTGCTCCCCACCTCCTTTGCACTGTTAGTGGGGAACTTATTTCTTTTTGTTATAAGCCTGATAATACAACTACGTAAATACCATTTTATACTCAATCGAGAGAAAAGAGAACATGCATTTAGACTGCCTCATCTATTCCATGATTTTCTTTATTGGTGTTATGTGTGTGTGTGTCTGTCTGTCTGTATGTGTATGTGTGTTTGTGTCTGTATCTGTGTCTATATGTGGATGTGTCTGTTTGTGTGTGTGTCTATGTGTTTGTGTGTCTCTGTGTGTCTGTCCTTTTGTGCATGTGTGCCTATGTGTGTGTGTCTTTGCGTCTGTGTGTGTCTGAGTCTCTGTGTGTCTGTATGTGGATTTGTCTGTTTCTCTGTGTATCCATGTGTTTGTCTATGGGTGCATGGTGTCTATGTGTGTCTGTCTCTGTGTGTTGTGTCTATATGTAGATATGGATGTTTCTCTGTGTATCTATATGTTTGACTGTGGGTGCACGTGTGTGTCTATGAGTTTGTGCGTCTGTGGCTCTGTGTGCGTGTGTCTGTGGTGCCTATGTGTCTGTATGTGGAGTGTCACTGTGTTGGTGTGTTAATGGCGTCACATTTCTCTGGGGAGTACGAATTGCTTCATTCCCTCTCTGTCCTTCATCCCATGTGGTCTCTGTCAGTCCATTCTCGAGTCCACTCTTCCTCTGCTGTTCGTCTCTTCTTGGCCCCTCCAGTGGATTTTTCATTTCATCTGTTGTACTTTTCAAATCCAGAGTTTCCACTTTTTCTTTTTTTAAAGACTCCATCTCCCAGTTGGAACTCTCTGCCTGACAGGGCGCTGTCATCATGCACCCCTTTGGTCTCGGCAGGGAGATTCCACTCAGTTCCTCAAACATATTGTAGTGGCCACGCTGACGTCGCCCATGAAGTCTGACACTCCAGCCTCTGGCAGGCAGTGTCTGCTTCTCCCAGTGTATGGGCCACACTTCCTGCTTTCTGTGCATATCTCATTTTTTTTTGAAGACTCACTGTTTTAGATGAGGTACTGTGGTGACTCTGAATCCTGAAACCCTCCCCCCCCTTCATGGCTTCTTGTTTGCTGGTTTATTGTTTTGTGATTTGGACGACTTAGTTAAGTCTGCTTTCCTCAGTGTGAGTCTGTCACGGCCCCCCGGGGTGCAGCCTTAGTGTCAGGGTGGCCTCGGACCCCAGACCTCATCTCTGCCCTGTGAGCACCTGAGGTGGGGCAGGAAGGCCCAGCTAGCTCTGCCAGCTACACCTGTGTAGACCATGCACCGTGAGCTGGAGTCGAAGGAGGGAGGGGAGCCCAGCCACCAGCTGCTCCTCCCGGAGTAGAGCTCTGGTGCCCAGAGCTGGGATGAGACCTGCAGGCCTGGGCCAGAACTGGGCCAGAGGAGCCCATGGTGGGGTGGTGAAGCTGCCCTCACACAGAGCTGGGCAGGGAAGCAAGTGTTGTTCAAGCCACCTGACCCTCCCCATTCTCATAAGACTTGCTGTGCCCCCTAGGAAAGCTTACAGAAACTTTGAAAGTTGGTTTAAAGTCGTCTGTCAGTTCTGGTTGTTGCACTGGGTGTGGGTCTGTGTGGCGTCCCAGGCCCTGGGTCTGGAAGGCCTCTCCCATGGACGTGGCTCTGGTTGGATTTACTCTTGCCCACCCTGGGGGTCCCAGCCGGCATAGTGGGCCCCGTTTCCACCACAGTGTTTTGCTGCAGGTTGGCACCTGGCATTCTTGCGATTGTTATACAACATCAGCCGGACATGCCCACTTCTGGTTTGCTCCAAATAGGTTTAATTTTCACAGCCTTCATTATGCAAGAGGTAGACTAGACATGTTTATTTTGTGGTTTGAGTTATCGAATATAATTGATTTGAGGATGAGGTGGAAGCAAATTATACTTCTCTCCTGAGGAGACTGGAGCAAGGGACAGGGACGGCCACCTCCTGACAGCTGTGGCCATGTGGGGACACCCTGCCATCGCAGGAGTCCTGCACTTACATCCCTGACCTGCTCGTGCTGGATCGTCACAGGCGATTCCACACACACTGGACACAGGGCTGGATGTCTACTGCCATCCACCAACTCAGGGAGCCCAGTGCAACTGTCCCTTAGACCTCTGGCTCCCCAGAAGCGGGGCTGCCCCCTCCAGTGACCTCTGTCCTCACTTGGGAAGGATTTAGGAGAGGATATAGCATGCCACCTGTGGCTCACTGGTCTATCTGGATACTGGCATGCAGTTTAGGGGGTCTGTGTAAAGGTGTCACTAGTGAGAGAGGGAGCTGTGAGTGGAGTTGTCTGTGCTCCTCTTTAATGTGTGTGTGTGTGTGTGTCTGTGTGCGTGTGCGTGTGAGAGAGAGAGAGAGAGAGATATTGGATGGATGTTTGATTTGATCTGCACATGTTGAAAAATGAAAAATGAGTTATATGCCAGTATTTTAAAAACCAAGGACATTATTTAAAATTGCAAAGCTCTTTTGGAAAATGAGGACAGCTGGTGGAGTGGCTCAAGTGGTGAAAACCGAGGGGGACCAGGCACCCCAGCTTCACAGCTTAGCTGGAGCTGTGAGGCTCCCGACATGGACACCTGTGGTCCCTGTAGGTCTGTGTCCTGCACAAGCTCTCTGCAAACAGAGTGCCTGGCAGTGCTGTCAGCCCCGCAGCCTCCATCCATCTTCCTGTCAGCTTTCTCTTAATTAATTTCATCAGGAGCCCACGAATGGCGTCCTTCATCCCAACTGGGCTGGCTTGGCGTTGGGCCTAAGTAAAGACAGTGTGCAGGCAGCAGAGCTCTCTCGACCTCAGCCATTAATTGAGAAGGGGCTGGAGGCTGACCCGAGCAATGAGGCCACACTGCAGGCCTCATTGGAGATGAGCCTCCACCCCTCTGGCTTCACCCTCAGGCAATCCCACACAGTTCAGAAGCTGAGGTGGCGAGGTCAGGTGAGAAGTCAACAGCTCCTTGAGGGTTATGGGCAGCCAGGCCCTGTGTGGGGGGACCGTGAGGGACGTGGAGATGGGTGGAACAGAGTCTGTCCCCGGGGAGATAAGGTAAGGGACGACAGGTGGCAGTTTGCACTGCGATGCAGCTGAGAGGGATCGGATCACCGGCTTCAGAGGAGAAGAAACATCACTTGTTTTATTTTTTTTTCTATTGCAACTTAATTTCTTTCGTGAGTCCACGCTCGCCTGCAGGTAGCTCCAGGCCCGCCCTTCTCTGAAGCTGTGTTTTCATTCCAGGCGATTGCTTAGCGCCACGATGGCGGGGACTGTCTCACTCGGGGCTGGCTGATCACCCTGCGGTATCAGGCAGCTTCCCACTGTCATCTGTGGGAAATGCCAAGTGTTCACTTCCTGTTTACAAGACATGTGTGCAATGAGCCAGGGGTGGTGGAGGTCAGAGCCCAGGGTGACGGAGAAGTCAAGCCTGGAGCCATTTCTAGAAATTAAACGCCTAGCCCAGGTGAGGCTCTTCTGCTCGCAGTCATTGTTCAGAAGGAGTCTGGGGGGGGTCGGGGTTTCCCAAGAGCCCCAAGGGTCAGGAGTGCACACATCCCAAGTATGCAGCCTTTGCACGTGTGGGGCAGGTGGCCCCGGTGATTTCCACAGGAGCCTCCCAGGTCTCTGCTGTCTGTCCTGCTTAACACCTCATGGTACATTCTCCCTGAAGACACACATTGTACTCCCGTCATGGAGCCCACGAAGAGGTGGCTGCCCTGAGTCAGGGGGCACTGCACAGGGAAGCCAGAGAGTGACAGTGACAGGGCGGCTCCCTGGGCCTGGCTGCCCCTCCAGTGTGCTATGTGTCTGACTTTACACCCAGACGTTCTCCAATGCATTTAAACTATTTTGATATTTGTCAACCGCGTAAACATTTTTGCAAAGAGTTTCAGAGGCAAGACTGTCTGGGAGACTTCTTCCCAAGGTAATTAATTTCAAAACAAATCCCCAGTTCCTGATGTGCAGCCCTCCGCCTCCAAGGGGCGCTGGAGAGCTGCAGTGTGGAGGTGCTGGGGGGGACAACCTGCCTTCCTGTCTCCCCCGGGGCTAAACCGCCCCCCCCCCCCCCCGCCACCACCAGCACCAAGAGCCACATGTTCCCAATGTGCTTCCAGCCTGTCGTTAGTCCAGGAATCTGAGAAATGTGGGTTTTGCCTCAAGGAGCACTTCTCTTGAACACCTTCTTTGGGGGAGACTCGGGGTGGCGGGGGGTGGGGGGAGGGTGGCGGAGGAAGGTCTGTTCCTCTCCTGTCTCTCTGCCTCGGCCCCCACAGAAGGGCTGGGGACACCAGACGCAGATGCTGTGCTTTCTGAGTGTCCAGAAATGTGTGGTTTGCAAAACAAATTAGATTCATGAAGGATCTGCTTCCAAGTTCAGGTGTGTGGGTGGAAATGGACGGCCAGTTTTCAACACAGATCCCAGGGATGGCCAGGCTTGGGGAGTAGGGCGATTCAGCTTCCTTTTGTAGATTCATAGCTGCACTCACGTTTAAATCCTCTGTGGAGCTTCAAGGTGAAATTAAAAGCCAGCTCACTGTAGGTCAGGCCAGAGTCTCCAAAAGCAGTTTGACTCCAGAACCCTTTCTTCTCAGTAAGACGGAAGCTCTGGCAACTGCTGCTCCAGAGGCTTTTCCA
This sequence comes from Castor canadensis, assembly GCF_047511655.1. NCBI lineage: Eukaryota > Metazoa > Chordata > Mammalia > Rodentia > Castoridae > Castor > Castor canadensis. The sequence continues at coordinate 46,044,500 of NC_133403.1, forward strand.
CCTTGTTCTTAGGCCTCCCTTCTACCACCCCCTCCCCAGAAGTCTCTCACAGCTCTGATTAAATACGTTTAGATAGCCACCCCCAGTTTTATATCAGAAATCTGACTCAAACTGGCTTAAGCAGAAAGGGAATTCAACAAACCGTGTGACAGAATAGGTCCAGGGTGATGGAGGTCAGGTACGGCTTGATTCTGGAGCTTACACAACACAGTCAAGCTTGGCTTTCCTTGATTTCTTCACTCTCCATGTCCCTGGTTTTCTATCCTGCCCACCACGGTGCCAAGATGGCTGTATGGACTCTCCTCTAACCCTGACATCTTCATCTTCCCCAGGAGGCAGGTGAAGCGAGAGCCTTCTTCCTTGGCAATCCCAAAGGAAGTCCCTGAATCTTGTTGATCCATCCAGGTCACATGCCCGTCCAGCTGTGGCCAGCGGGATTGACGTTCCAGTTAGTTAGACTTGGGTCACATGCCTCTAGAGCCAGGAAGGAACCAGCCCCTGGGACCCATGGATGACAGAGCAGGACGGCTACCCGAGGACTCACAGGTTCAAACACGGCAGCGTGTGCACTGTGGACGGGGCAGTGCAGCCTGGCCCTCCAGCATCTTCCCCGCCCCCTGTAGCTGTGGAGTGACTACCTCCATTGGCGCTGGCTGGGTAATTCTCACCGTGAGGCTGCAGAATCCCTGACCTCTACCTACCAGATGCTCATGGCACAAAAACGCCCTCAGTCATTGGCACGTGGGCTCTGTAGAAGGCCACCTTGGCCTGACTGAGAACCATGGTCCAAGCAGACCACACTGGGCTTCCCTTCCTGTCACTGCAGGGCTGGCTGTGCCTCACCCAAGCCCTTCCCCATGACACAGGTGCTGGCATATCCTCATCCAGAACATGGGTGACTGAGTGTGAGCGAACGTGTGTGATCTCTGGTCTAGACTAAGCTCCTTGACCCAGGGGCTCTTCTGTTAGCCATGGTTCTCAGACATGAGGTATGAAATGAATGAATGGCCTGAACAGACTGGAGACTGACACCCTCTGCCTCTCCACAGGGGTCCCCCTCCTCATCTGCATTGTCTCCATGTCATCAGCCATGGATAGCTACGGGAGAGTCAACAAGTAAGTGAGCCCGTCACTCAGAGAGCCGTGTTTGCAGGCCTTCCATGGGGAAGGGCACTGGGAGGTGTCCCAGGGCCACAGCCCTTGTCTGTCCATGTGCGTCTGGGTGTGGTACCCCAAGCCCTGGCAGTGAGAAAGGCCAGGGAGAAACAACTCCAGCTGTATCCCTGGCATTAGCAATGTGGGCTTCACAGTGCCCTAGATGTGCAGCCGTGTCTGGCAGAATTTCTGATTGGAAATTTTTCATCCATCTGGTCTGCTCAGGCGCACTGATCTAGCCACCAGGACTGGTCATTAGGTGCCCAGTATGCAGGAAGTGCCCAATAAGTTGCAGCTGAGTGAATACACAAATGTACGAGTGAATGTGGACTTAGGATCCCTTGCTTGGTTAAAAGGGAGGGAAACTGTGGCCCAAGACCCATGTCACCATCTTGCCACTGCTGCTGGTGGGACCGTGGCTGAGTCAGAAGGAGGAAGGAGGCCTAGTGTGCAGGAGTCAGAAAGATGACACATGCTTGAAGCCCTGGGCTCTGGACAGTGCCCCAAAGTCTGGTAGAACGTGAACCATAAGGGAACCGGCTATCTTGCCATATCTCAGTGGCCAGGAGGACCCCACATCCCAGGATGCTACAGCAAGTGCCCAGATTAGCTGCACCTTTCTTTTGGGTTGGGGGCTCTGACTGGCAGCCCCCAGGCAGATGGGCAGGATCAGTGCCTCATCACACCATGGCCAGTCCATTTTCTGACTCCCCATCAATGGCACCTGCTGCTCAGTGTTGTACATGCTTGCAAGGATGCTGTTCCAGGCGGAGCCTGTGCTTCTTTTGGTACGGGAATGAAAACCAACTCTGGTTTTGGCCAGACATTTTGGAGGTTGCTGACCCGTCTGTAATTCTGGGAAATCCTGTCCACGAGACATGAACCCGTCAAGGGCAGAAAGGATTTATGAGGAGGAAGAATGATGGTCTGATGAAGCTTTTCTCTCAGCTGGAGGCTCTGCTGTTGTGACAGTGTCCTGGGGAGCATAGATGAGGACCACCCTGGATGGAGAGGCCACACCCAGGGTGGTAGGTCAGGCTGCTGAAGTAAACACTCTGCTTCTTTCCACAGCTGCTGGCTGTCGCTGGGGAGTGGCGCCATCTGGGCCTTCGTGGGCCCTGCCCTACTGGTCATTGTGGTAAGTCCCCAGGGGCCCAGAGTGGGTGGGATGAGGGCGGGGTTATGCCGATGGTTCTGGGTTCCCTGGGACATGTCCCAGGGGTGCAGTGCCACACTGTCACCAGTCCTTTGTCCTTACAGCTGCTCTTGGAGGGTGATGACTCTGCGCCTGGTTTCCCACAGTGTCTGGAGGGTCGAGTCTGGAGTGGGCCCACAGAGGCTCTCGGGGTGCATGGGCTTAGCGCAGAGGCACAGGCGCTCCTCCCCCTCTCCACGAGCCCTAGCCCCCCAGGTCGTGGGGTAAAGGGGGTTAATAGTGAAATGAGAGCTTTGGAGCCAGGACCCAAACTCCTGAGATTCCACATGCCACCTGCCCCTAAACGCCAAATAAAGAGGCCCGGTGAGCCAGGCATCAGTGCCTCACCCCTGTAACCCCAGCTACTCAGGAGGCAGAGATCAGGAGGATCGAGGTTCAAAGCCACCTGGGCAAACAGTTCACGAGACCCTGTCTCGAAAGTACCAGCATAAAAAAGGGCTGGTGGAGTGGCTCAAGGTGAAGGCCCTGAGTTCAAGCCCCAGTACCACAAAAAAAAAAAGAGGCCCGTTGAAAGCAGAGAAAGGAAGTTTATTACACAGCTCAGGACATGCCGTGGGAAGGGGCAAAATCACTCAGCCCATCCTCAGCCATCTTTGGGGTACAGGCATGAGCTATAGGTTTAAGTAAACCTATAGGGACAGGGGACAAAGGTGTGCATAGTTAAACAGTCCAGTCACAGGTGTGGTCTAGCTGGGTGGAGCAGTTTTGGTCAGTGGTCTGGTCCAGTTCTGGGAAGTTTCAGTCCCTTGTCATAAAGACATTATCAGTCCTGTCCTTTCTGGAATCCAAAGTGATTGCAAACCGACTGTAAAGAGAGTGGCTTAGAGCAAAGGCAGATACAAAATGGAGGCAGGGATGCCTCCATTTTAGTTAATTCATGGGCCCAAGTAAGGAGCAGTGCTTTTCAGCAAAAGCGGTCTGAGCGTCTCTTACAATAGTAGCACCGCCCCAAAGGCCACCAACAGGATTCCTCTGTTCAAAAGTGTCAGCGATGCCAGCAAGAGCTTCGCCAGGACAGGCTCCGGAGCAGGGGGTCTGCCCTGTGTGCCTGGGCCCTCTGCTCCCAGGCCCCATCCTCCGGCTGGAGGGCAGCCGGGCCTGCAGAGAATTCTAGTGACAACTGCCATGGGAGGGTTTGTCTTGCTGAAGCTGTCGCTGTTGTACTGACATTTCCCACAATTCTTGGGATTGACTTCCATCCATTCTGATGGCCCATCATGGACCCCTCACTGAGGCTGGAGGAGAGGCATGCTCTGATTGGCCAGCCCTGACTGAGGCCATAGGAAAGGGGTGCTGTGATTGGTGAGCCCTCACCGTGGCCAGAGGACAGGGATGTTCTAATTGGTCAGCATCCCCATGGCCAGAGAGGCAGAATGCTCTGGTTGACCCTATATGGGCACAACTGTAATCCCGGAATTAGAGTTGGGGGTCCTGGTGGACTGATGTGGGGGAGGCAGCTCCCCGAGAAGATCTGGCCTCTGATAGCAGGGAAGGGCAGTGTGCCCTTGTCAGGAAGGCATCACATCTCTTAGGCTTGTGTAAGATGGCGGGTGGAGACCTGTGCGACAATGTGTATCATTGCCGGAGTGACCTTACTTGTTCTGTTCAGGACCACCAAGGGCTCAGCCTCAGGGCCAGATCTGAAATGCAGTGTAGAGGCTGCAGCTGGAGCCCTGCGGGGTGAGGGGTGGTGACCTCCTGGCAATCCACAAGTTGGTCCTTTGAGGGGGAGGTCACTTTGGGTCTGGGCTGGCGTCGCACTGGACAGCACGGGAGAGAGGGGCGCACTGAGCCCCATGGGAGCCTCGTCGTGTTGAACTGGCGCTGACCAAGGCGTTTCCCGCCGATCCCTGTGGTTATCCGGGGCAGGTTATGAGGTCCTTGCACACGGGCCCGGGTGACACTGGGAGAACCGAGGCTGACGGTCAGAGAGCCTCTTCCTCCCGAAGATGAGGGGACGGGGTGCCTCTTCACCACCTGCCTGTCTCACTGGCCTGAGGCAATGGCGCGTCAGTCTGTTTTCTGCTGCTACAGGACAGCGAGGTACAGAGACCAGGTCATTTATAATGAGCAGAAACTCATTTCCTCACAATTGTGGAAAGCCCAAGGTCAAGGCGCCTTTGTGCTGTGCTATCACACGGCAGAAGGGGCCGACCACCCCTTTTATAGCAGCCACGATCCCACCCAGGTGGACAGAGTGACGATTAAATCTCGGCATGCGTCTGGGAGGAGGCAAACATTTAGACTGTGCTGACGGCACCGTGTTTCACGAGGACGGAGCGGGGCGGAATGAGGAGTGCTGCCCCGTGCTGCTGCCCCCTCTGCCTGTCCCGGCTGGGCCTCGGGCTGGCGGCTTGCTGCGCTTGCTGTGAGGGAAGGTGTTTGTAGCACAGTCTGTACTCCAGGGTCGCCAAGTTCACATCTCTGCGCACATGGGATTCCAAACAAAGGGGCCCCAGGGCACAGAGTGGCCTTCCGACCGTCCTCCTCAGACCTGCCTGGGGCTAGTCCAGAGCAGATTGTAGGGCTCTGGGGGGGTCACTCGTTGGACCTGAATGTCCTTTGTGGTGGGGCTGGTGTCCTTGTCCACTCCGCCTGCTGTCCCCAGTACCCTGTGTAGTGGACGAGTGTCCTTGTCCACTCCGCCTGCTGTCCAGGTGCCCTCATTGTAGAGCTGGTATTGTCCACTTCCTCCCCCTGCGCCATCCCACACACATATTTTGTAGTCACTGGGACCTGGGACTTCTGAGCTGGGGGTCTCAGAGGTGAGAGGGCAGGGGTTTCTCTGTGCTGTCCCTTGACCCAAGCGTCCCTTACACACTGTGCAGGGGTACCAGACCCACTCCCCAGTGACTCTAAACTCAGGGAAGAGGGAGAGTCCCTGAGAACAGCCTCCCTAGCCTTTCCATGATAAACTCTTGAGGGGTCCGCGGGTGCCAGAATCCCAGCCTGGGGTTCATGGAAGTCCTGTCCTTTGCCCTTTGATCCTCCGAAGAGGGTCAGGCTCAGGAAACCAAGGCTGATTGATGCATTCAGTGTTCCCATTCATCACCTCCCCAATGGGGTGTACCCTCGCCCGCCCTGCTAGCAGCTATGCTCTGTCCTCCCAGCCCTGATGGCAACACCAAACTTTATGCCTCCCCACATGAAGGCCATCTGGGAACGTTCGAGAGAGGAGTATGTTGGATGGCATCTGAGATCTATCTCCTATCCTTTCCCTCCACACATGTACTCCACAAATGTCACGAGCCTGTTTTCTGTCACCTCTCCTGCTTCTTTACCCAACTATCGTTTCCCCTGCTCACGTGACTGTCCCCATTTGGTGGCACTGACTGAGGCTGTGGCCCTGATGGTTAATTCGGAATGACTCCGAGGGAGACACTGAAAGGCTTGGTTTATCCTTCTTCGTTGAAATTCTGCTCTGGTGCCCCTTGCACCACACAAGTGCCACAGTCTTCTTGTCTGAAGGGTTTCCAAAGGGACAGAGATGAGGGAGGTCATCACGGCTGCCATCGTCACTGCTGCTGTGTGAGATGGAGAGACTGGGGTGGTGTCAGCCCATGCGTGTGACTCCCACCGTCCCCCTGCATTCACTGGGCTGGGTTCTGAGGCAACTCAGCCTGAATCCTTCTCCACCACCTGTCCCAGAGTCAGGAACCCCACGTCCCTGTGTCTCACTGCCTCATGGAGTTCTGATTGTCACTCTTGAGGGGACACAACCCCCCGCCCCCACCACGTCCGTCACTACCAACCCTCAAAGACAGAAGTCGTCAAACATTTAATGAAACTGACGTGCCCAGGGAGACTTAAAGATACCCCTACTTGAATTTCACCTCCAGAGGTGTGGGGTTCAGTGACCTGGATGTCATGGTCTTTAAAATGGTCCAGGTCACTCCAGCTGCTGAAAGTGCAGGGCAGGCAGCCTTAAGTAATCCCATGGTCAAGGGCAAGGTCAGCCAACCACACCCAGCGGCCACGCCTGCCTTAGAGGGCGGGATTTCCTGGCCCACAGCCACATCCTCTGAGGTACAGTCTGTGCACAGCTGCTCTCAGACTGCAGCCCCAGAACCCACTGCAGCAGAGTGTGGTCTGCAAGGCTGAAAATACGTGGTCCTTCGTGGAGCAAGCATGTCAGTCTCCGGTGCTTCGTGCTGGCTCATAGGTGGGGACGGGGTAGCACGTTGTGCCTCCGTCTCTTCAGAGGACAGAGTGGCTTGTGCCCTCCCGAGTCATGTCCTACTTTACCCAGGAGTCCTCTGCCTTTCTTCCAAATGAAGAAAGCAGGTCTCGGGATGTCAAGCGTGGCCTGACCCCATTTGGGTAAAAGCTCTCTGTGGGCGTGCGTTCTGATGTGAGTGCGTAATGGACAAGAAAATGTAGGGGTGGGGGGAGGTGTGGGCTTGGGGAATGCAGGCTTCAGCACCATAAACGCCTAAAAACGCCCCATGTTGACTGTGTAATTTTAAATTAAAGCCATTTTAGGAAGTGGTATACTCACATTGGGACGTGTGACTTCCCTATGCCTGATGAGGCCCTTCCTGAAGGGGCAGGAATTTGGAGGACAGTAAAGGGCCATTGTGGGCCTTCTGCCGAGGACAGGGTAGAATAGAGCCCCTCCAGTAACAGCTCCCACCTCATTTTAGTATCGCCACCTCTGTGAAGAGCCCACCTCCAAACCCAGTCACATTCTGAGGTTTTTGGGAGCAGGGCCTTAACGTAGAAGGGGTTCAGTCCAGCCCACGGCACCTCATTCAACCAATGCTGCAGAGCGTGGACACCCTCTATCCTCAGAGCAGGGGAGGCCTCCGATTGCAAGGGCACCTCGGTCTGTGCCCTACTGTGGCTTGTTCTGTGCCAGCCCCACCTAGGAGAGGAGGGACAGTGTCTCCAGGTCTGGGGAAGAGAGGGATCTCTGTGACGCTCCCTTGAGGAGAGGTCAGGAGATGCATAGACTCATAGACACAGGTACAGATGGATACACAAATACACAGATACAGATACACAGGCGCACAGAAGTGTAGACTCAGAGAAACAGCTGCAGTTCACAGATACAGATGTAAATACAGATATGGATACGTATGGACAGAGATAAAGACCCACAGACAGGGATATGTCTGCACAGAGGTGCAGACACACAGGTATAAAGGCACAGGTAGCTACAGACACATAGGCACAGATACTAGCTACAGTTACACTCTTATATATAGACTGAGAGAGAGGGAGAGAGAGAAAGAGAGAGAGATCAACATAGACAGAAACATAGACCCAGCTACATGGATACATAAATGCGATTACAGATACAGATGTAGACGGGAACATAGAAGCACACAGATACAGTGTAAGTTTCTGAGTTGCAGAAACAGACTCAGGGAGACGCGGACACAGAGAGCCAGACATAGACAGAAGCACAGCTCATGTACACAGATACAGGAACAGAGGTGCAGAGCCACAGATCCACGGACGCAGATAAGGAGATACAGACACAGATGCATGCTATTGCAGACACTGTGTGTATAAGCCTTTTCCTGGTGAAATTCTGGTACGTATTCCAGTGGTTTTTTTCACAAGGTCCCAGGTGACGCTGAGCATGTTGTCCTTACTGGTAATCACCATCTGTGTTCTGCTTTGCGATTTGGCTACCTATTTCTTCTGAAATGCAGCCCGTGAGCTATTTCTCTGATGCCTGCCATCAGCAGCTTGTGGCTTTCTAATAGGGGATGCTAATTGAGAGTCATATCACACAGCCCCACCCCAAGGCCTTTATGATTCTATTAGACATGGACACACCACATGCCAGGTGCAGCCCAGGGTGAGGATGGGGTGAAGGGGCCAGACCTGCTCGGCTAGTATTTCCATGAAGTCTCAGAATTCTGGTTCCCAGTTAGCTGCACCGGAAGACCATGGGGAAACTGCCACTCCTGTTCTGATGTTACCACCGACAGGACTGTCCTGACTCGGTGGAGGACCTATGCCTGTAACTGAAACCAGACGGATCCAGGCTGAGAGGGGCGGGGTTGGGGAGGAGAGAGAAAGAAAAATAAAACCCAAGGAAATCTCTGCAGAAAGAGGAACAGTGATGAATGGGAAGAGCTCACAACAGGAGCAATTCACTGCTCTGAGACACCGTGTGGCTCTTAAATAGAGCAGCCGAGAAATGACAAGTGGCCCGGCGTCTAGAATTAATCCCTGGCAGCATTTTTATGTCTGCGAAACGCTTTGCCCCAAGTTTATCATTCTTTCGGTATCTCAGAAGTTTGGGAATAGTGGCCTGTGTATCCTTCATCTTTACATCTGAGAAGTCCGGGGCAAAATTGATTGTATAGTGCTCAGAAGTGAGGATGACGCCCTGAGCCTCTCCCCACAACGGCCAGCCATCTCTCCCCCAGTCCTTGGATTTCTGGTGTCTTTGTTCCCATCCCTGAGTCACTAGAATACTGCCTGGTTAAATCCCCAAGGACGCTGTTCAGATGTGCACAGGAAATGGGGGGCAAGTTATCTTCCTTTCAATTTGTACTTGTTTAAAATTAAATTTTAGTTGGGTAATTGAATTTTGGGCAGCACTGGGCTTTGAACTCAGGGTCTCACGATTGTTAGGCAGGTGCTCTACCACTTGAGCCATGCCCAAGTAATTTGATTTTTGAATTTATAACACACATGGTTCAAAAATTTAAAAGAAAAGGTTAAGGATATGTGAAACACATTCTTTCGATTTTGTAGGTTTTTTTTTTTTTTTTGGCAGTAATGGTATTTTGAACTCAGGACTTTGCACTTGCAAAGCAGGGGCGCTACAACTTAAGCCACACCTCCAGTCCATTTTGCTCTTTCTGGAGATGGGGCCTCGTGAACTACTTGCCCAAGATGGCCTCAAACTATGATCCTCCCAATCCCAGCCTTCCAAGTATCTAGGATTACAAGCATGAGCCACCAGCACCCAGCTTGAAACACAGTGGATTTTTTCTTTTCTGGTGCTGGGTTTGAACTCAGGGCCTCATGCTTGCCAGGCAGGCGCTCTACCACTTGAGCCACTCCGCCAGTCTGCAACGCATTCTTAAGCTGTGAAGTCTCTGTCAACCTGTTTCTCAGTACCCTGTTTTCTGTTGCTCCCCGGAGGCAACCCCAGCCTGGGGTTTTTGCAGACCTGCCTCTCCCAGGGCACACAGGCTTCTGGTTTGTGGTGTAGGAAGAGCAGCCTCATCTGTGTCACCCCACAGTGTCCCACGGTGCAGATGTGCACAGAAAACCCCAACCTGAAGTCTGTAGGTATATATTTGGGTTGTCTGGAATTTCTGTCGATGCAAAGACAGTTCCAGATTTTATCAGTGTGAGTTATCCAAGATATAATTCCAAGTGAACAGGAGCAGGACTTGCAGAAAGGCAGCATGAGGCCCTAGGCAAATCTCCCCCAAACAAGGGAACAGTTAGAAAAATTGCTTTTTAAAAAATTCAGAATTCTGAAACTTAGCCAAAGGTGTACAAACCAGAAAGCATTTATTTCCCCAAGAAAAACTACGGAATCTCACTGAGGACAGCAGGGTCTGTGGCCTTTGACCTGGAGCTGTTCCCTCTCCACCCTGCCCTCTGTGACATGGCAGCCCGTCATAGCAGCACCCTGATTAAAGAGAGCTAGCTATCCTCAGGCTTCAGTGGCCGCCTGTGGGATGACGTCTCTACTCCTTGAAGCAATAGACTATATGTTGCTTGTACTCCTTTTTGTCCCTGTCCAGCTGGGTGGAATGAAACTATGCTTGAAAGCCAGTAACATGTCACTCCCACTGCCCCGCCTTGATTAGGTCCAATGTGGCTTTCCTGTCATTGTGACAGTCAGCTGTGGGGCAGGTTGAAGGGCAGCGCGTTACTGGGAGTTTTTGTGTGACCCCGTGCTGGGTGGCTAAATGTGTTAACATCTTTCATCCTCCCCAGCCTCGGCCTTGGGAGACTTCTGTTATTATCCTCATTGTACAGATGATGAAGTAAGGGCAAATAAGGTGAGTGTGACAGTAGGAAGATGAGTGGGGGAGTGCCCGAGCCAGCCAGGGAAGACAGGGCACCAAGGCAAGGTGACAGTTAAACCTTTGTTCACTTCCTGCCTAGGATAAGCAAGAGGCTAGACAGGACAAGGAGTGGGCACCCACGGACTCGAATTCCCCCCAGGAGCAGTCGGTGAAGGTCGCCTCGGTGCAGCCTGGGAATTGTCTGCTTCAGAGCGTTCTCAACAAAAGACTGCTGATTTGTGGGAGCCAGGAGAAGGGGGGTGGGGGGCTGGCGTGGAAAAACACTGGGCCCTGAGTCAGACAGGAAGAAGCATCCTGATAAGGCAGTCGTGGCAGAGGAGTCTCAGGAAGGCCAGGAATACAGCTGCCTGTGCTGGTGCGGCACATGCAAGCAGGGAAATACATGGCTAGTGTGCGTGGGGGGACTTTCCTGGGACCCCCGCTCTGCTGCGCACCTAGCTGCATGGGCCAGCAGCCTCCTGTGAGGCCTGCCAGGAGGAATCTCTGCCCTTGCTAAGGCTTGAAATTGTTCTTACGATTGTGTCTGTGACCTTGCAACCTCTCAAACTCAAGGGTTGAGACCTCTGGCCCCAACCCAGCCCCCACACCAAGCTGTGGCCCCCATAGCAGAGATTTTGGGGGGCTTTCTCCTTAACTTTGCTGCCCCTTGCCTTGCACCTCCTATTCAGGACCCCAGAGAGTTGCCCACACAAGAGACAGATTGTGCTAGAGCCTCTTCCAGGGACCCTGAAGTCCCAAGGAGAGCTACCCAGCAAGTCCCCACCCAGGAGGGGCACTGGGCAGAGATGAGGCCTACTTGTGGGGCTCCTAAGCATCACACAGCTGTGGAGCAGGACGTGGGAACCAGGCACAGGTTAGGTCCCTGGCAAGTAGGATTTCTCACCTTTCCCTGATCAGTCTGCACTGCCCCAAGGGACCCAGGTAGATTGCCAGGGTCACACAGAGTGAACCAGTGCGAGACAAGCTCTGAGCTGGCTTATCTGATCCTTCCTCCTGCACTGGGCATTCCCGGAATGAGAACCTGTCTCTGTCACCTGTCTTCTGCAGCACATGGGCTCACGGAGACAGGGTTGTGTGTTGTTCATGCTGGGACCTGGGTTGAATCTGTCCCAGTAGCGTTGCCTGGCCTAGGAGGCCTTGGGCATCCTGCAGCTGCAGGGTGGACTCCTCACTCACCACCTATCTCCTGTTGCTTGTCCCGGGCAGGTGAACATTTGCATTCTCATCGCTGTGACCAGAGTCATTTCCCAGATCAGCGCTGACAACTACAAGACACATGGGGACCCCAGCGCCTTCAAGTAAGTTGACTTCACTGTCCACATAAGTTGGTTCCACTGGGGCTGCTCAGAGACCACGGAAGGGGCAGCCACTCTGGCTTCCCGTGGCCATCACCAACTGACTGGCTCAGCGTCCTTGTGATGTCACAGGCCGCTCTGATTCACAGCCTTTCTTTGCTCTACATTCATTCCCACAACAAAGCCCTAAGCCAGCATGGGCCCATGTGAGAAGAGTGGGGTCGAGCAGGTGAGGGGCAGCAGGGGCAAGGGAGAGGCCAGCCAGGAAGCCCCAGCTTCTGCTGGACCCCACAGGGACTGAGTGGTCCAGGCTCACCACGGAATGGGGATAGCAGACCTGCTCATGGGGCTGCTGGGTGAAGGATGGTACAATCTCCTGATGTGCACAGGGTCGGCCTTCTGGAGAAAGAGGAGTCTCTGGGAGGCCCTCAGGAGTGTCCCTGTACACAACCTCTGACTCCTGGTGTGTACTGTTAGGGTCTGCCGAAGGCAAGTGCCAGAAAACCCCACCCCAGTCAGCTTAGGTGGAAGGGGTTTGTACACATAGGTGACCTTGAGGTCCCCAGCTTAGATCCTGGCCTTTACAGTCACTCTGCAGTGACACTGTCTTCAGGATACAGTTCCTCCTGTGTGCCTTTCCTCCTTCACATTGGTTGCAATCAGATTCACGCCGCCCTCCTGGTGACAGAATGGCTGCAGCTGGCATTCAGTCCACTGGAAGAGTCCCTGTCCTCCTGTGCAGGCCACCCTGCATCTACTGGGGACCACAGGGCTCCGGCCAGCCTCAGGCCCTCCCTGAACCCAACGGGGAGTGATACATCTGCAGACCTTATGGCCCAAGTCTCACGATCCTCTCTGGTCCTGGGGTGCCTTCAGTACCCCAGACTCAGGGCTGAAGGTGGCAGAAACAGCCTCCACAGGAAATGTGGGGGCTTTTCTAAAAACAGGCCATGGCCATTAGACTGCTGATACTCTGGGAGTGACTTTGGCTACAGTATATCTTTTCTGATGGGAAAGCAAAGGCGATAAACAAGCCAGCAGCAAATCGATGAGATAATTATTCCGTAACAAGTCCAAACACTGTAAATTAACCTGACAAGTGACTGCGGCTCTCTGGGGCTTTTTCAGACCCTGGAACCTTCCAGGCTGTGCCCAGGGAGGAGACATGCTCACGGGTCAGGAGTCACTTCCTTTCCTCTTCCACTGGCGGGAGACAGGGCTACCCTGAGACAGCCTGGTCCCTGCCCACTGTGGCCAGGCCAGGAGAGCCCTGTCCCTTCCTCACTCCACCCTCAGCCCCCAAAGCCCCTGGGTGTTCAAGGCCGGCCAGTCTGTCCCCGGCTCTTGTCTTAGAAGAAGCTGTTGTACCTGTCCCAGCCTGGCACCGGCAGGACCACAGCCCTCACTGTCCAGAGCACACCTGCGTACCCACCACCCCGTTCTGCCCACTGTCCCTCCCTTGCGTCCCTCCCCAGGAGACGGCCTCCTCCATTCCCCCACCCCTCTCCATGGACTCGGCTCTGTGAGTACCAGGTCTGCCCCTGGGATGTTCTCACCCCTCGCAGCATCAGTGGGTGTCATTGGGTACCACTCCCCTCCCAGGGCTGGTGAAGCAGAGCAGCCAGGGGAGGGAGCAGCTGTGACATCCTAGGAAACTCCTGGCTGCTTCTATTTCCCTGTTGTGGGTGTGACCTGGGGGTTTTCCTTCTGCAGCAGGGGTACTCAGTGAGCAACAAGGCGAGATGCTGCCTTAGGACCCATAACCTGGCTGGCTGTCACTTAAAAAAAGTCCCTGCTTATTGATGGCCATTTCAAACTCTCAGAGAGAAGCAGAGAACACTCACAGTGTGCAAGTGAGACCCTGGACCCCGGGGGTGGGAGCAAGGGTGAGAACCTCACCCTGCATTCACGGCAGGTGGATATGGGGGCTGAGACTCACCAGGCCTGAGCCCCCATCACAGGCCGGGCTTGGGGGTACACCTGGGCTGCATCCCACCTGCCCACAGCCTCCTCCAGGCCAGGCCCCCTCCTTCTCATGTGGTGAGGTGACGCTGGTGGCCCTGGCTGTGCTAGCAAGTGTTCTCAGGTAGCTCCAGCTAGACGGGCTCCCCAAGATCTTCTGTTACTGTTCTAGTCTCAAGAAACAGCAAAACGTCACTGTGGGATTCACACATTTGAGAACACTTTCCAGCGACTGTTTCTTTCAAACAAACACGGTTTTTCCGGAATCTGAAGACTGCAGCCAGACAACGCATGGTGGCGTTTCCCTGAGACAGGTGTTTTAGTTTTATGATATCAACGTTATGAGGACAGGGCTGCAGTTTCCTGAGATCCGACACGTTGGAACAGTCCTTGGTTTATGGGTATCCGTTGCCAGGAGCTGTTGGTGCTGGGATTCTGGGTTTATGACTAGGGAGGTCACTACAGCCGCATCTCGCTGCCTCCCGGGAGACGCTGTGTCCCAGGTGCCCCACTTCTGTACACACGTCCATTTGCTCCTCAGTGACAATCAGCACACACATCCGTTTGCTCCTCAGTGACAATCAGTGGTCCTTTCCATAGTGCCTTTGAGCCCTGGTACTGTGCTGCATGTTGAAGTGCCAGAGATGAAAAGACAAAGTCAGCCTTTACACACCTTGTAGTCTAGATAGGGAAACTGACTCAGACCCTGTGCCAAATGTCTGGGGTAAACTGAGGCATGAGGCAGTTGATGAGGTGGGCTCATTGCTCCCTAGCTTTTCTCCAAAGCTCAAATGTAGCGAGACTCTGCTGTGGAAAACCCAGCTGTTTCAGAAATCAGGACAGGCTGGACATTAATGTAGCATGATTTCATGGCATACCAAAAACAACCCTGAGCCGGACAGCCCGGGCACTGGCACCTTCTCTCACTGATGTTCACTGAGACCTGACTCTGGGCAAGCTCTGTTCTGGGCTCTGCAGACACTGCGGGGACAAAGACCCCAGGTCTCTGGAACTTACATTCTGAGGCTGATGCTTCCAGCCTCCCAAGGCTGGGCATGTCTCCAGAGCCTCTCAGCTCCTTGGCCCTGCTCTCTCCCTCTTCCACGGTACCTGGGATTGGCTTTTCCATTGACTAGATTAGGGTGGCTTGACTGCCAAGGCCAGATGCCATAGTGCAGCAGCAGTGCATGGAGCTGGCCCTGTGGGAGCCTGTCTCTTACATCCGGGTGCTCAGCACCTCAGCCTCCGGTGTCTGTCAGACCCTTCCCTTCATGGGGAGGGGGCTGCTTGTTGGGCCTGCTCCCTATCCTGTCTCTAAGTAAGAGGAACCCTGGGAGACTGGGAAGACTGGGAAGAGCCCAGAGTCACCACCAAAGCGGAAGGAGCAAGTTGCGAGAAAGCCACAGACGAGGCAGCTGGAAAGGCCTGAGAGGAAGGAAGTCCAGATGGCTTTGTAGGTACTGACCCAGGCAGGAGCCTGGACCAGCGGTGGTCCAGAGGCTTGCTCTGATTGGTTGGTCTGAGTCACATGGCCCCACCTGATTGGCTGAGACTGCAGCCAATAAGGAAAGGGCAGGGCAGGGCAGACCAGGGCAACCTGGAGCACAGGAGGGGAGGAAACCCAGCATGGGAAACACAGGGCAGGGCTGAGAGCTGAGAGCTGCTTATCAGGTGGCCCTGGGGTCACGAACAGAGTGGGCAGAGTCGGGGGCACTGGCGCTGGCCTGAAGTGTTGACGTGCCCTCTGTCTCTGCCGTTGATGAAGCTGGTGTTATCCTGACTACCACTGGCAGCTGGGAGCTTCCATTTTCCTGTCTGCAAGGTGGGCCAATATACATGCTGCCTTACCTGTGCCAAGGTGCCTGTGGAGGCAGGAACACAAGCTGGTGTGGACAGTGTGCAGGAGAGGACAGGGCTGCCAGTCAGCAGGGAGGTTTGGCAAGCATCGGTTCAGTTTCTGCTGTGAGCCATGTCCAGAGACTGTGAAGGTGGCCAGCCAGTGCCCACTCTCTGAGAGCTCGCTGTCAGTGTTACAGAAGTGCTGGCATGCACAGGACTTGGGCTGGTCAGCAGGGGAGCACCATGGCTGCAGCCCAGGAAAGCCTGGAGAAATTACCAGGCAGACTTGAGTTCTCATGGACTATGTCAAGAAGCCACAGGGCCTTCTCATGGCCCCTAGAAGTTCTGGGCTATGAATGGTAAAGGGATCTCCACTGCTCCAGTCCCCAAGAACCCCACCCATCCCACCTGGTTCCTTTTCTGATTTGTAAACAGTCCACACACAGTCCCTGGTCCTGGATAGGTTTTTCCTTGTGTCCTTGGTGACTCTTGGTGGTGATGCTCAGTGCCAAGTGAGCCTGTGTGCCTTTCCAGCTGCCCATCAGCTTTGAGGGGGCGGGGTTAGTGATGTTCCCATGTGTCCATCCTGGCCAGGTAAAAACACTGGAGGTCACACAAGTCACATACCTCCTCTGAGCTTACCTGCAGAGAGGACCCCAGGTCTCACTCTTAATAGAACCTGGCACCTGGAGGCCAGTCTAAACTGCCCGCTTTTCCTGCCCAATCACTTCCAGGTTTCTCTTCCAGGTTGACAGCAAAAGCTGTGGCCGTGCTGCTTCCCATCCTGGGGACCTCATGGGTGTTTGGGGTTCTTGCTGTCAATGACCGGGCTCTGGTCTTCCAATACATGTTTGCCATACTCAACTCCCTGCAGGTAAGAGCCCGATGGGACTGTCACTTGGGCAGTGTCTCTTGCAAGCAGTGTGTGGGGAGCAAGTTGCCACAGGGGCAGCAGGGAGGGCCCAACCTCTGTTCCCTCCACACACCTATCTATTGAGTCCACAGCATGGGGCATCTCTGAGGTCTGAGGACAGAGCCACCCAGCAGGAGCGCCAAGCAAGGGCTCTGAGAAACAGGGCTGGTGGCATTGTGAGATATTAATGGTGGGGCTTCCTTGTGCCTGTGGCCAGCATCTGTGGGTGACACATCCAACCTGAAAGGGAAGTCAGTCATTCTTCAGTAGCTTCTGAGAGGGCACCAGGCAGGGAGAGTGGTGATGGCTACCCCAAGTTCTGTCTTTTGTGGAGGGGCAGACAAGGGGCACAGAGACTTGGGGGACCCTAAGTCCCAAATACCCACAAAAGAAAGGTGGAGTGGTGTCCCATCACTGTCCACAGACCACCAGCCACACCGGAGACAATGTCCCCACTCTGCCATGTTGCTGAGTCTGTGTCTATAGGGCCAGTGACAACTGGTGTCAGGCTTCCTCTTTGCAGTGAGTCATCGTGCCTGGTTTTCCTTGAGTGGTTTACCGTGAAATGTGGCATTTTTTTCCTGCTGGGCTCTTATGCACTCTAGGTTCTCATTCATCTTCTGGTCGTTCCCTCCAGTTTCCTTCTCCACGGAACGAGGTACTAGCAGGACCCTCCTGGTGGGCTGCTTTCAGCACTGACTGAGATTTATCATGCGAAGGGTTTGCTGGTGCCTGGTTAGCAGTCCCTAGATGTTTGGGTGGCATCCTCACTCTTGTGTCTGTCATCACTGTTGTCATAACCCTGGTCTACAGACGAGAACACTGAGGCTTGGCGTGTCCATCTGACATCCATCCCCAAGACGTTTGCCTCTTCCTCAGCCAAACCTTTCTGGGAACTCACTTGTGTCTGTGCCCTTGTCCATGTAGGACAGTGTCTCTGAACTCTGTCACAGCAGTGGCCTGAAGCTGGGGTTAGGATTCAGGGTGGGATCTGGGATGTCCCTCCATCCTCATGGACTACAGGCTAAGGTCCAGGTCACAGCAAACCCCTCACAATAAGCCACACAAATGCCACTCTCTAGCCTGTTTGAGGAAGGACCCTTCAGAAGGCATTTGTGACAAAACACAAATGGCTCTAACTCTGTGTTTCTCTCCCCTTCCTTCCAGGGTCTTTTCATCTTCCTCTTCCATTGTCTCCTGAATTCAGAGGTACGTCCACCCTACCCTTGACAATATAGTGGGTTTCTTTTTTCTTTTCATTTCTGAAAGGGCAGAGAGCACTGTTGCCCTGGGCCAGCCTTGTCATTGGTGGCAGGCTCAGGTTGGGGACCGCCAACTCTGGATCTGGTATTTCCCAGTCGTGTCCTCTGCCTTGCACTGTGGGTCCTGGGTTCACATCAGACAAGTGCCTAAAGATGTTTGAGGTTGTTTGCTACCCCAGCATCTGAAGTCCCTCTAACGGCCCTTTCCTTCTCCCGTCAAAGGTGAGAGCTGCCTTCAAGCACAAAACTAAGGTCTGGTCCCTCACCAGCAGCTCCACCCGCAACGCCAACGTGAAACCCTTCAATTCTGACATCGTAAGTGCAGCGCGGTATTTTGAGTCTCTTTCTGCTTCATTGCCTGTTCCCAGTACCCTGCACCTTCACCTCCCTGACCCCAGGGCTCTGGTTGATGTGGTCATTACCTGGAATGCCAGTGCTGGTCAGCACTGACCACAGAGGCTGCCTTCCAGTTTCCACCTCCCCAAGTGTGTGTGGTGCTGCTGACTGGTCACTAAATCCCGAGTCCCCCAGATGGTCCTCTCCTTCCCTGAGCTCTGTCCACATCGCTCTGTCCTCCACATCCCCAGCAGGGCCCAGGCAGCCTGGGCAGAAGCTGTGTGAGTGATGTGTTCCTCTTACCTAACGCCTAGGTCCTTGCTTGGTTGTCTCCTTCCTGGTGTCCCCTCCCCATTGTCCTGCTCCTCTCAGTGCCAGAGATTGTTCGCTTCGTCCATTTGCTTTTAATGACATTGTCTGTCCACTCCCCCACCCCCTTCCCTGCTGGTAAGGATCCAGCTGGCTTTGTCAGTCACTCTGATCCCGTACCACCAGCAGTGCTCAGCACAGGGTGTGCTTATGCTGACGGTGAGAAGAGGGTATGAGTACACAGACAGACGTACAGACAATGGGTAAATGAATGCACACCAGGCCCTGGACGTGATGGGCAGGGAACCCGTGCAGGATGCTCTGGTCTGGACCCACTGGGTGTTAGGGCCCTTGTGTCCCAGGGGAGCAGTAGGGCTTTGGGGTCTTTGCCCCGACAGGCAGGACCCTCACGCAGCTTTACACACTCTCCCTCTGCACCCCTCACTCCTTTGTGGTTTGCAGATGAACGGGACCCAGCCAGGCACAGCCTCCACTAAGCTCAGCCCTTGGGACAAGAGCAGCCATTCTGCCCAGCGTGTGGACTGGTCCGCCGTGTGAGCAGAGGCCGCCAACCAGGACGGCCTGCCACTCGGAAGAAATGCGCTCCTCCAAGTAGAGCAAAAGGAACACTGTGCCTCTACTCACGGGACCCTCTCCTCCCTGCTGTCTGGACACGTGGTCACAGCCCTACCTGTGACTCTGTGGCAGAGTTCCCTGTCTAATCCTAGCAGTCTGACACACAAGACAGAGTGACCAGTGATGACCGTGTGCCTGAGGGCTGGCTGTTCTCTGTGGACATTGTAGGATCCTCCCTTGTCACTGCGTGCACAGACCCAGCAAGACTGTGGCACGTTGTGTGCAGGCCACAGCTCCAGGAGTGGAGCAACCTCTGCCTCGATGGGTACTTGGAACCCAGGGGACCCTGCAGGGGGAGTGAAGATCCCCACCCTGCCTGGAGGGTCAGCAGAGGCAGCTGGGGTGTGTGGGGAGGACGGTGAGGGATTCTCAGTCTGCCAGCTTCACCCAACAGCAAGGTCCCAGAGCCAGCAGCAACTGCTCCATGCGCCTTTCTATAGGGCGATGCCAACCTGGACACCTCCCGTCCTTGTCGTGTGGTCAGATCCGGCCTTCTGCCCACGCTAGGGCTTTGGGCTGGAGTCACTGGCCATCCTGCTGAATTCTGGCTCTATCAGGTGCCTCACTCTTGTGAAAGCCACAGCCCAGAAGCTTCTGAGCATGTGACTTCGAGGCCCCCTAAAGTCTCCATTGTTTTGGGGGAGCCTCTCAGCCCGTTCCCTGTGAGCTTTGCCTCTCTGGACCCAAGTCCAGCCCCTTCCCTAGCACAAGCTTTCTCTACCGCGTGCAGGTCCCACCAGGGCCGGCTGCTCTCTGCCACGTGTCCCCACCTCTCTCAGTCTGCTGAGGCATGGCTACCCCTGGGGGCTTCTTCCTCATCACTTAGAAATGCCACCTGCCTATGTGACCAAGCATGGTTCCAAGCAGCAGCGACACCGTCCCGTGGTCATGTCAAGGCCGACCATGTGGTCCAGAGGCCGTCTGCTGCCTGTGGTGACCTGGCGCAGCTCCGATTGACGGGAAGGGTGGTCGCCGCCGTCTTCTCTGTTGGTCGTAATTGACAGACCCAGGCGCTGCCCCCCAGGAAGGGAATCACTGTGAGAAGCCTGTGTAGACGAGCCCTGTGCCACAGAGAGCAGCATCAGGGTGCGAGTCCAACGTCTGGACAGGGGCTATGTCTAGAGCCAGCTGTGGAGGGCTGGCTGTGATGGGAGCCTGACACGTGTGTGACATGTGTGGCTCAGACAGACAAACCTGGTTCTGATACTGGAAACTTTCACTTCAAACTGTGACCAAAGGATGCATCGACTTCCTTCCCACTCTCTCGCCCACTCTGGTTCAGAGTAAGTTTCTGTTGTTCTGCGGACCTTTTCCGCCTTCATCTGGTCGCTTTTGGTTTTTTTTTTCTTTAAGCAACGTTACTTTTTTGTGTGTGTATGGGGAGGGTGCTGGGATGGAGCCCAGAGCCTGGCACACACTAAAGCAAGCACTTGGCACTCCAGCCCTATGTGGGCTGTCAGTGACAGCCACAGAACGGCATGGCTGAAGGGTCACCCTGGCTCTTGTGTTCAGGCCGGGTCCCAAATGCGGCAGCCGACTGAGCTCTTGTGGCTGTGTCCTCCGCCCTCCCTGCAACCCCTGTGGCCACATTGGAGACCTACAGACACAGGCTAAAGCCGCAGTGAGTGGGCAGCCCCTGCTCAGATTTTTCCAGCTGTCTAAAGCCAGAGCACTGGTGACCCGGCGTCCCACCCCTGGCATGTCCTAAGCGCCCAGAAGTGAGACACTGTACCATCAGGTGTCCCCTTGCTTGGACTGCTTCTTTCTTAGTTTCTGCGGAAGCAAATCCGTAAGGGACTGTCTTAATTTTAGGTGGAATTCTTTGTGTCTGGCTTTACGCACACTCGCTCCACACAGCTGACATATTGGGACCAGTGACGAGAAAAGCCTCTCTCACTCTCTGGTCTCCAGTGAGTGAAAGTGTGCACTTTATTTATACCCTAGGTATTTTGGCTTCTGTAGCAGTTTATTATCCATACTTAGGAAATGGAAAAGAATGGTGTGTTTAAAATACCTGAGAGCACGGGAAATGAATACCGCTGAGTAGTGAAAATACATGGTGATTTCTATGAAATAAAATCTTACCGTCGTTAAATAAAGTGTGGTCTTCACAATCCGTTGCAAGTGGGAAGTCGGCAGGACTGGCGTCTCCACAGAGATCTCAGAAGCTCACGGGAGTGAAACCCAAGGTTGGGATCGTTCGGCACACAGCCATTAGGCACCCACTGTATACTCAAGGACATTCCAGCTCTTGGGGTGCTCTCTTGATGGCTGTGTCCCAGAGGCTGGGTATGAATACCCCAGGTAACACAGCAGGCTTGGGAAGGACCCATCCAGCCTGGGTCCACCCAGGCTTCTGGGTGCAGTCACCAGTGGCCTCCCCCCCCCCCCCCGCTCAAAGGCATTTGCAGGTTTGCTTCAGCTCGATGCTCCTCCATCCTATGCACAGGAGGTGTGAGACACCTGTCCTGCACCACCTCTGCCACGTGGCTTCCGAACCTGCTGTGCTCCCAAACCATTTCCCATACCACCACACTCTGCTCACAACCATGATGTCTGCAAAACGTCCATAACAGACGCTGTCTTATAATTTATTTCTGCATTTATTATACATCAACATTATATACTCGGCAGTGCATAAATATACTTTTCATTTCTACATTAATATATGGATTACATGTAAAATATTTTATTTGTACATATTTTAATATCTCTTACATCTATCTACCTGTATCAGATAAGAGGTAGAGGAGAGATGGATGCATGGCTGATGTCGTGTGTGTGTGTGTGTTTGGCTTTTTTCCTTATCTTGATTACTTTCTGGGTTGGGACACAACAACTGAGTTTTTGTATCAGGTGAAGTAAAGAATTCTATAAATCCTGAAACTTTTTGCCAAATTGTTTACCAAAGTGGTTCCTGGGTGGATTTTTCACTTCCAACGAGACTGATTTCTCAAAAATCCTACTAGCAGAGAGAGTTATGGGGTTACTAGTTTACTGCATGTGACATGGTCACAGTTTGTGTTTCTCTGCTTAAGGCTGAGCTTTTTGTGTGGGGTGGTGGGAAGTTCTGAACACACAGGTGTGAATTTCACTCCCTGTTGTGCTTTCTTACTCATCATCCTGAGCCCGCCTGGGTCACCTTCTTCTTGGTTGGTAGGAGGTGGACTGTGGTGGGTATCGGGATGGTGTCCCAGGTTTGCACATGGTAATGCTGGTGATTCGTGGCCTCGTGCTTCCAGACCTTCAGCACACCTGTGCCCACACAAGCCGTGCTCCTCACAGTGCCTTGGCATCCTGTCCCTACCCCCCTCTCACCCTTCAGCCCGGCCTGACCTTCCCTGCAAGGGGCCATGACAGGCTGCTCCAAACATGGATGCCCTGCACTGAACTTGGTTCCTACCCCACCTTCATGCACCTTCTTATGTCTCTCCTTCAGGACCCTCAGAAACTGGAGCCACACACGGGGGTGGGGGGTCTCCTGTTCTCCTTACTCCAGAGAGCCTGTAGAAATATCTCCCCACTGTATTCTGGGAGTTTGGGTGTGACATGGGTACCATTTATTGTTGGCTGAATCCTTGCTTTCTGCTCACTTGGATTTGGCTTGTTTTCACTTGCTGTCTGTTTTTTGGCCTTCATGATGAAATTATGGTTTAGATATGAAATGTTCCCCCAAAAGACTCATGTGCTGAAGGCTTGACCTCCCCAGCTGGTGGATTCCATCATTGAGAGGTGATTAGATGTCAGGCGCTCTAATCTCGTCAATGGATTGATCCTCATAGTCGGGTGGGCCGTTAGGAGGCGGGGGCCTTTGCAGGCATAGTTTGCCTTGGTCCCTTCCTCCCTCTCTCTGCTTCTGGGCTGCTGTGAGGGGACAGCTTTGTTACACCACTGATGCTCTGCCTTCACCATGGCCTAAAAGCAATGGAGACAGCCAACATGGACTGAAACTTCCGAAACCGTGAGCCCAAATAAATCCTCCTTTTAAGTGGATTTGCTCTGGTGTTTTGTCACAGTGATAGAAGTGACTAACGCAGCCAGTTTGTGCTAGGATGTCCCCTTCTAAAGGATGTGTCACTAAATGAATTTTCAAATTCAGTCTAAGGGCTTCTGCCATAACTGGGACCTGAGGTCTTTACACTGTTGAAATGCATTTGTGACATTGTGGCCTTTGTCACTCCACTCCTATTCTCTCTAATTTCCCCTTTGCTTTGCCTTTAGGTGCCTGGGTTGCCATCTTTCACAATAATTTGTTCTTGAGTGATTTTGGCTTTCCTCATTCTGTCACCTTATCTTCAATAGTGCCATCATAAGGACCTATCTACATTAGTGTTTTCTGACACTCACTGAGGACAACCTGCTTCTATAAGTATTTGAAGAGTTTGCACATTGTTACTTTCTTGTCTTAAAAATTACCTTAGTACAGTAGCCTCACCTCCCACCCCATCCAAAGTTTCAGTTACCTAAAGTCAACCACCATCCAAAAGGATTATAGGGGAAATCCCAGAGATAAACAATTCCTAAGTTTGAAGTTATGCACTGTTTGGAACCACGTGGCGAAACCTCAGGCTGCCAGGCCTGGGGCGTCATCCCCACATCCAGTGTCTGCACACATGGTGTGCACTGCGTGTCCTCAGCCTTTCAGCCTATTTCGTGGAGTGCTGCTCCTCACCACGCTTGTCGTGCTTTGCACCGCAGTTCTCTACTTCCTGAGTCAGCAAAGGCGCTATTTGGTCAGCTGTGGTTTTCTACTTTTCACAGCACATGCCATCCACATAGGCTCCCCTTTGGGTCATGCAACCTGCCCCTTATTGAAGAAAGAAGATGGCCACACTGAATTGCACTTGCTTCCATTGGCAGTCTTCTCCGGGGAACCGTTTCTTGTGTTGATGCTGGTGCATTTGTGTGCGTGTGTATGTGCGTGTGTGACCACGTGTGCACATGTGTGCATCTGTATGCGTGCGTGTGCATCTCTATGTGTGCACATGTGTGTATGCGCGTGTGTGCATCTGTGTGTACATGTGTGCATCTCTGTGTGTACACATCTGTGTATGCGCGTGTGTGCATCTGTGTGTACATGTGTGCATGTCTGTGTGTGCACATCTGTGTATGCGCGTGTGTGCATCTGTGTGTACACGTGTGTGTCTCTGTGTTGCACATCTGTGTATGCGCGTGTGTGCATCTGTGTGTACATGTGTGCATGTCTGTGTGTGCACATCTGTGTATGCGCGTGTGTGCATCTGTGTGTACACGTGTGTGTCTCTGTGTTGCACATCTGTGTATGTGCGTGTGTGCATCTGTGTGTACATGTGTGCATGTCTGTGTGTGCACATCTGTGTATGCGCGTGTGTGCATCTGTGTGTACACGTGTGTGTCTCTGTGTTGCACATCTGTGTATGTGCGTGTGTGCATCTGTGTGTACATGTGTGCGTGTCTGTGTGCACATCTGTGTATGCGCGTGTGTGCATCTGTGTGTACATGTGTGCGTGTCTGTGTGCACATCTGTGTATGCGCGTGTGTGCATCTGTGTGTACATGTGTGCGTGTCTGTGAGTGCATGCATGTGTATGCGCGTGTGTGCATCTGTGTGTACATGTGTGCGTGTCTGTGAGTGCATGCATGTGTATGCGCGTGTGTGCATCTGTGTGTACATGTGTGCGTGTCTGTGAGTGCATGCATGTGTATGCGCGTGTGTGCATCTGTGTGTACATGTGTGCGTGTCTGTGAGTGCAAGCATGTGTATGCACGTGTGTGCATCTGTGTGTACATGTGTGCGTGTCTGTGAGTGCATGCATGTGTATGCGCGTGTGTGCATCTGTGTGTACACGTGTGCGTGTCTGTGTGCACATCTGTGTATGTGCGTGTGTGCATCTGTGTGTACACGTGTGCGTGTCTGTGTGCACATCTGTGTATGCGCGTGTGTGCATCTGTGTGTACATGTGTGCGTGTCTGTGAGTGCATGCATGTGTATGCGCGTGTGTGCATCTGTGTGTACACGTGTGCGTGTCTGTGAGTGCATGCATGTGTACGCGTGTGCACATCTCCTACACTGCTGAGAACTGACTTTTTATTCGTGACTCTGCTCTGTTGGTAGAGATGATAACCAGTGTCCTGATCCTCAAGGATCTCCCGCGGCCAGGGTGGTTATAGGTCCCTTTCTGGATGTGGAGATGGAACTATGGACCTCCCCTCCCTCCCTCTTCCCACAGCTGGCCTTACCCTTCATGACCCCTGTGCATGTGTGGGCTGGGGGGGGGTGTGGAAGGCTATGAATTCCAGTCTAAAAAAAAATCTTTATTCCATTCACCTTCAGAGAAGAATTTTGCTGGAATTATGAAAATTTTGTATTGGTGTGTTTTCTTCTTCCAATAATGAGAATATTTTGCTCCACAGTCTTCCACCTGCAAGGGTGATAAAAGGTACTGTAATAATTTTTTCTTTTGGTGGTACTGGGAGTTGAACTCAGGGCTTCCCAACTGCTAGGCAGGTGCTCTGCCACTTGAGCCAGGCTCCAGCCGTTCTTGCTTTAGTTATTTTTCAGATAGGGCCTCTCACTTTTCACTGGGCAGGTCTTAGAGGGTGATCCTCCTACCTCTGCCTCCTGAGAAGCTGGGAGCACAGGTGTGCACCACCGCACCTGGCTCAACTGTGATTCTTATTCTTGCTGCTTTATTGAACAGTTTTCTTTTGGGTTTGCACAATTCTAATATGACCCAGCTAGACTGTCTTCTTTTGTTGTGTTCACCCTGCTTGCTGTTCTCTGAACTCCCTGGATCTGTGGTTTGGCACCTTTTTTTGTTGTTGTTGATCTTGGAAGGTTTTCAGCTATCTTGCACCCATTCTCTCTTTTCTTTGATATTCCAATTATACACACAGGGCTTCTTTCCTACTTGGCCCACAAGTCTCAGGTGCTCTGTTTTATTTATTTTTTTACAATCTGTCTTCACTAAGGCTAGGAACATAACTCAAGCAGTAGAACACCTGCCTGGCAAGCTCTGAGTTCAAACCCCCCTACTGCAAAAGAAGGGGAAGGGATTAAACCAAACCTGTCTTCAAGCTACTGATTCCTCCTGGGCTGACCCTCGCCCACTGATGGTCCACCAAAGGCGTTCCTTCTTCATTGCTGTGAGGACTTTCATTTCTACCATTTCGTTCTGATTCTCTGCTAGCTTTCACATCTTTCTGCGTACCTGGCACATCTGTTCTTGCACATTGTGTATACACTCCATTCTGGCTCCTAAGATACTAATCACAGTAACTGTAAATTCCCTGTGCAATAATTCCAACAGCCACATCGATCTGGTTTGGGTTTTTTCTTTTTTCTTGTCTTGGGTCTGCCTTGAAGATTGTTGTTATCTTTTAAAGCTGACGTATTTGTTCTGGGCATTAGGGACTGCCATTCATGGGACATTGGCACAAGGACTCCAGGAGGGGACATCCTGTTTGGTCTAAGGTGGCTTATGTCCTGAACTCTCCTTTCCGGGGATTGGCTTAGACAAACTCGTGGGCAGTGCCTCAGCTCCTGAACCCGGAAGGGCAGGGACTCCCTGGGACTGGGGCGTCAAAGCTTAGAGCCCTCCTGTGACATGGGATGGCTGTCTGGCTATAGCTAGCCACCAAGGATGGCTTCTGAGAGGACGGAGCTGGGGTCACTAACTGGGGGCAGAGCTGCCCACACGCAAGACTCCTTTAGAGCCTTCATGAGGAAAGAACAGTCTGGGAGAGGAGTAACCCTTCCCAGCATGGCCCCTGGACATGGCAGGAATGGCCCCACCTCATGGGCCAAGTGCCTCTAGGTCAGGCTGAGAGAGGGCTCCAGGGCCACCACCTGCCGCGCTGCCTCTCCCCTGGACCCATGAGTGATTTCTCGTCCCTGGGGACGGCCGTGCTTAGAGGAGATTTGATCAGCAAAGAGTAATGGGCCTAATGGCGTCTGTCCAGGGAACGAGCTCAAGGCCTCGCTCGGGCTCAGCTGCTCCCATAATTGGCCGCTCTGGCGCCTCCTCTCCGTCTATCAGGTTAACAAGCCGCGCTCGTCAGCCACGCACACCCATCTCCCGCTCTGCTCCTGGGCTGCCATAGATTCAGCCTGAGTGGCGTGACGGCCTCTCCTCTCCCCCTGGGTGCGACAGATGGACACTGGTCAGCTCTTTCCAGGTGTGGATGGGCGCCCAGTGTCCTCCCTCGCGCCTGACCCTGCTGGGAGCCCAGGCCGGAGCTGCTGTGGCTCGTGGGACGCTGTCCCCTGAGGTCGAAGGAGGCTGGAGAAGGCCAGGAGAGTAGTCAGGCAAAGATGGTGGCCTTCCTGTCCCGGCTGATGGAATGTAGGGGCTGGAGCTCCAGCAGCCATGCTGGAACATAAGAGGGGCGCAAATACTGAGGACATCGTGGTGACAAGAGAGAGCTGCCTCCTTCCCTCACGGTGGTGAGCCATGAGGACAGCTCTGGACTCCACTTCTCCACTGTGTTTGTGAGAGTCACAAGTTTCTGTCCTGCTTCAGCTCCTGTGGGGGCTGACCGGAGAGGGCAGCCCCCTCCGGCTGGAGCTCAGTCCCCTGCTCCTCAGCGTGCAGTGTGACCACGAGCCCCTGGTGGCTCTGGCCCTGGCTGGACTGCAGATGCTGATCCCCGGGTCGGTTCTGGAGACTCCTGGGGGGCGGCTGCAGTGCTGCAGGGCCCAGAACACCTGGGGCAGCAGGGCTTAGAACTCACCTGCCTTCTGGCCAGGTGTTCTGGCCCTCCCACCCAGGACACCCGTCCAGCCCCTGGCTGCAGGAGCAGCCTCTGAGAAAGGCCACCATCAAGGGATTTCAGTGTGGAGCCTGGGGGATTGAGGGGCTCTATGGGGACTGTGTCCGGGGGCTGCCCCATCGCTCTCCAGCCTCGGGGGACAATGTGTTACCTATTCTCACCTGGCTGCCTGTAAGCTTCCTCCCAAGACAGAAAATTAGGGCCTCATGATGACATCAGAAGCCCCACAAGAGTCGGAGGATCAGTTAATAGTTTCTTTTCTCAACGTGTGAAGGTTTTATCAGTTGTGTGCTGGGTTTTGAGAGTGGTTTCCCTTCTATCTTGAAGACTGATGGGAAGTTGGAGGCCACAGCCAGTAGCCCTGACCTCTTAGCTTCCCGTAAGACGCAGATCTGGCAGAAACAGACCCTCATCCCCCCCCTCACACACAAACTCAGACTGCAGGAAGGTGCAGGTCTGGCTGACAGGCCAGGCTCGAAGCACTGTCACCTCGGCCTCTCTTTAGGGACAAGTTATCCTCAGCGTCCCCTTAGGTAGGACAATCTTGCTAGGAGCCAGCCTGATCATCACCCAGTCCTAGGAAGAACGCTCAGTCCTTCCCCAGTCCTCAGAGTCTCCAGCCTCTCAAGGACTTCTGCAGATCCACTCATTGGCTTTATTTTTATTGGACAGTCAAATTTTAGATTTGTTGCAGGTGTTCATCTATTTATTAAAGTGTACATGTATAATTTTTGAAAAGCAGTTTCCTGAGCAGCTTTGCTTTATTGGTTGAGATGGGGGGGGTCTCCCTTTTTCCCAGGCTGGCCTCAAACTGAGATCCTCCTGATCTCTGCCTCTGAGTAGCTCAGATTTCAGGTGTGAGCCACCCTGATGGTGTGATTTTTAAATGTCACTCTTTTTACATTACAAAGACATAATTATTGCAGAAAATGTGTTTGTGATAACCAGAAAGAAGGAAAAGATGCCCCTGTAATTGGGCCACTGGGAGAAGTGTGGTGAACATTTCATGACTTTCCAGGTTCCGTGTGTGAGAGATGGTGTGTGCACACAAGCATGTGTTCTGTCTCCATGGAAACGGGTTTGTGCCACACATCATTGTAACTGGCCTCTTAGCTTTGTTGAGATATATAATTGAGCAACAGGAATTGTAAATGCCGAAGGTGTGCAATTTGATACTATTTATACATCAGAAATGATCAGAACTCAGTTAACAAACCCATCACCTCAATTACACTCGCTCGCTCCGCACCTCCCCCCCGTCTTGTGAGAACTCTTACGACCCACTCTCTTACCACTTAAGTGGACAATGCAGCATTGTTAACTAAAGTCACTCTGGCTTGTCCTAAAAATACGCGAGAAACAGAAGAGCTGCATGATCCAGCAATCTGTGCCCAGGAAAGAGAATCTGGATGTAAGGACACCTGCACAGCCTGCTCACTGCGACACCATTCCCAATGGCCAAGATACAGAGACAGCCTCAATGTCCACCAGAAGGTAAGTGGGTAAAGAAAAATGTGGTGCGTGTGTGTGTGTACACACGCATGCTGGAATATTACCCAGCCTTTTAAAGGGGAAAGATGTCCTGTCATTTGTGACAACATGGATGGATCTGTGAGATACAGTACTGAGTGAAATAAGGAAGAGAAAAGAAGAAAAATATATACAATGTCTCTTTCGTGTGCAATCTAAAATAGACTGAGAGCAGCAGAGGGGAAGGGTGGTTGTCAGATGGGAGGGAGGGGGACGGGGAGATGTCAGAAAAGTGCACAGAATGTCAGGTTTCTTTCTTAGTAGCACCGTGTATCAATGGAGAGTGATTTTACTTTTACTGGCCCGAGTCCTTCAGCATGAGTTGCTCCGAGGAGCTCGAGGAGTCAGTTGTACAGCTCCCGGCTGCCATGGTGCCAAATCCCACAGATGCCGAGCTCTTAATCAAAGCCATGGTCTCAGGTCTTCCTCTGCTGTGTTCCCACGGGGCACAGCTGCCACTGTAAGTGTGTATTGGTCATCAGTACCGATATACCTGTCATCGGTCTATCTTTGCACACATTGGGCTTCGTGAGTACATCCTGGGAACTGGGTCCCTTACCACATCAGGCTGTGTGGATGGCCACTCCTTGCATGAAGGACAGACAGGACAGTGCACACTGCTCACTGAGGAATGGCACTGGCCCACAGTCCAGCTGGCACTGTGTGTCTCGGTGTCACAGATTTGGGCAGGTGTCACTCACCCATCAGGTCCATTCTGCACGGCCACCGTGGGCTGAGCTCCTCCAGGTGAATGGGCTCTCATAGGACAAGCTGTGGCCAGAGCTATGAGGAACCTGCAGTGGGGGCTGACCTGGCCTGAGTGGGGCTGTAGGAAGGACAGTGCATGGGGTGGGGACCGTGGTCACCTAATGTACCCTCAGAGGGGTGAGGTGGGCTGTGAGCTGGGGCCGTGTTCACCGATGGCATGGAAACCCTCTATTCCAAACATCAGCTCCCTGAACCTTGTATGATCCCCCCACTCTGTATAATTTTCTGTCCCAATGTCCACTGTACCTTGCAATCTGTGTTTCTACAGTGCTTACTCCTTTTCTCTCTCTCTAGACCATGAGCAGGAGGGCAGAGGACAAGTCGACTAGGCTGATTTGTATTTGTATCTTCAGTACTGAGGACAGAGTCTAGCTCTTCAGGAGATGTGTGCTGAAAGAAGAATGAACAGAGCGTGCTGGCCACTCTGGGGCCACTTCTACACTGGGAAAATGTCACCCGACTGTGGCTGACACCCCAGAGGTTCCAGGGCTGTCGTGTATGGCAGGTGGTTCAAGGCAGTCAGTCATTTCCGACTGGTCCTCAGGGCTGAAGCGGGGCCCAGAGACACCCATCACCCCGCAGTGGACGGCCCAGATGCTTGATTCGTGACTGCAGGGTGCTGGTCCTGGGGCACACTCAGCACCTGAGCCTGTGACAGAGCTCCGGCAAGGCCGTGCTGGGTGCGTGGACCACATCACACACCCTGGGGCTGCAGCAAATGAGCTGTGACCACAATAATTATCCTTAAAGGGAGTCTGTGTCCTTTTTCCTTCAAAACACATTTGTGCATTATGGCTTGTAATTAAGACTGAGGCGGGTGTCACTCTGCACCGGATATGCATAAGAAATGAGGGATGGAGCCGGTGCTGAAAGGGTCTGGGTGTTTATGATGCAGTGCAGCTCGGCTCCATGACACACGCTCTGTTCTTGGAACCTAAACTTGACTTTGATGTCTCTGAGAGCCTCGATGCCATCTTCATTCCCACGGAGCCCCTTTCTCAGTTCTTTGTGCTCCCAGAGAGCCCTGGGGACAGGTGAGACAGGTGACATGCTGGAGGGGAGCTGCTGTAATGGGATGGTCCAGCTCCCAAGCCCATCCCCCACTGGGCAGCAATGAGGGTGTCTGGAGTCCACTGCAAAGCGTGGGGTGCCAGTCCTGTCATAGTGGAGCTTGGGCAGTAGGGGTTTTTAGGGGGCTTCCCCTGGAGATGGGGGTCCACAGGCCACCATCTCTGCTAGGGATGAGTCCTGGTTCCCGGAGCCCAAACTACAGACCCAGACTCTGGCCAGTTCACTGAAGGACCCCATCCTGTCTCTGTTCACTCATCCTTACAGCCACCTGAGGAGGCAAGCGTGGTCATCGCTACACTATAGACGAGTGACTTGACCACAGTTGTGTCCACAGGAAGCCATATCTACCTCAATCAGCCAAACAGCCGAAGACCTGGAAACCCTCTGAAATGTACTGCCCTCCTGCTGAACTTGCTCTCCTGTCCCTTCTGGGATGCCCTGTGCATGCTATATGGTGGACAGGGACAGGAAGGACCTGCATCAGAGTAGCTAGCTGCGCAGGGAAGCACCTGGGACACAGCGACTTCTCCTATCTTGGCAGAAGGCTCCGCTCTCAGGGAGCAGCCTTGGCGAGGGTTGAAGTGAACATCCAACTAAATGCTGCGACAACACGCCCAGGTCGCCTCACAGGTGACATCCAAAACTGCTCCCAGGATAGAAGGCTGGGGGCAGTGTCTCTCCTAACAAGATTCCCACGAGGGTCCTTAAGTGGAGGCAGGGGGCAGAGAGAACCCTCACCTAACCCTGCCACGCTGGAGGGTCCTGCAGCCTCTGAGCATCTGGGGTCTCTCACATCTCCACTCAGCAGTTACAACACCCCAGTGAGGTCGCTTAGTGAAGGAGAAGGGTGCTGGGCAGCAGGATGTGACCGGCAAGATTTATGCAGCCCATCACTGAGAAACATCTGTGTAAGCTTTTTTTGTTTAAATCTAAGAACTAAAGGCTTCAGCGCAAAGTATTTACTGCACCAGTGATGCTGGAAAAGAAGTCAACTCGGGGGGTTATCTTATCAGGCAGCTGTGCTCCTCTCCGCCGAAGGTGGAGGGATGATGTGCTGTGTGAAGGAGGGGTCAGAGCCCCACGCTGCTCCTCCTCCCAGGCGTGAGTCCATGGCTGCAGTGTGTGGAACCTGGGGTGGGTGTCCTGTGGACAGTGTCTGAGGCACCTGTGTGAGCAGCCTGCGACTTACCTGCCTGGTTCCTGTGTGAAGTGTACATGATGGAAATCGTGGGCTGCCAGTGTGTGTCACCTGGGTATGTCCCACGTGCCTAAGGCAGTGTGTCACCTGTGTGGGCTATTTCCTTGTATTCTAAGTGTTACTGCCTACGCTTGCAGTGGGCACAGTCTCTCTGAGTTTTGTCACACACTGTTGTCTGGATGTTGTCTTTCAATAGTGACCCCCATGTGTGTCACCGGAATACTTGTGTCACGGATGTGTGTGTCTCTGTATGTGTACCATCCACTGCACTGATTACAGGACCCCGTGTGCTATACGTGTACAGCAGCCACACGGCACCTGTGTGCAGCCTACCCACGGTCACCCAAGTGGCAGGTAGGCTGTTCACGTGGGTTACTGTTGCAGTGTGGGCTGCTCAGGTGATGACTGCAGACCGGTGTCAAGCTGCCTCAGCGTCCCCTGGGTGTGTCACCATCTCTGTGCCTTGTGCACATCACTTGTGTGTGTTGAGGTTCATCTGTGTTGTCCTGTGTCTTTGTATCCCACCCATGTGTCACCTGAACAAGATGCTGCTGGTGTGTGCTTTGTCTGTGCACGTCCTGTATATGGTCTGCATGTGCCACCGCCTGGTACCTGTGTCTTCTGTGGCAGGTGATCAGTTCATGGCCTCTGATGTTTGTACCGCTCACGTGAGTGGCTGTGGGTCACTTGTGTGTACCATGTGTGGGTGCTCTGTGGCAGGGCCCCTGTGTGATGTCTGTATCACCCCGTGTATTCTGCGTGTGCCTTACCTGTGGTGACAGGGGTGTCACTTGTGTGTTGTCACACTTATTGCCTCTCCATGTTATCTTGCTTCCACCCAGGTGTGTCACCCCCATGAATGCCATCCATGAATTGCTCTCCCTTCCTTTCTGGTGTGTGTGTGTAGGTGGCGCACAGGTGAAGACTGGCCCTGGGGACTGTCATCAGCTTTCCCCACAGCCTCTGGGTGACTGGAAGAGGTGGCCATTGTCACATCTCCTCATCTTCCTGAAACCCCTCTCTTCAGCTGCAGGGGAGGCCTCAGAAGTGAGGCTGGGCTCTGAGGCTAAGCTCACTGTCACTCACAGGTTGACTCTAGAAGTCAGTGTGTGTGGTGAGGCACTCTGAGGACAGGCCATGGGTGGCAGTGTCCCCTGCTGAGATGATGGCAGACCTCCTGGGCTCCCCGTCCAGTGGTGGGCAGACCCTCTCCTGCCCTGCTCCATAGGTCTGTCTGGTGGGGATGGATGCAGAGATGGCTGATGGAGATCCCAGTCTTGGCTCTTGGTCCAGGGGACAGCGTTCTGTGGGGACATCGAGGCTTCAGGACAGTGAGCCTCAATGCTTCCTCAGGTGGGGAAGAGCAGAAGGAAAGCATCCATCTAGGACACACGCTTCTCTGCACACCTGGTCCTCAAGACAGCCCCACTCAGGGGACACTTTGTCTCCTCTTACAGAAGGGAAAACTGAGGCCCAGAGGGCCAGGGTTCAGGATGGCACACTCCAGAGTCTGGGTTCTGATCTGGCTCTGTACTCAGGACTCCTCAAGGGCAAGGGACGGAAGCCCGCCTCAAATCTGCTCGAGAAAACAAGAGCGAGGGGGGCTTGGCTCCTGGACCTGAAAACTGCAGCAAGGCCCCGCTTCTGACATGTGGTCAGGGCTCCACTGACGTCACCAGAACTGAGTTCAGCTTTTCCATTCAAATCTTCCGGCCTCTACTGGCCTGGCTTCATGATCAGGCTCCAAGCGGCAGATGTGACTTCCTCAGGCCCTCTGCCACGCTGACAAGATGGCAGCCGTTTCTTCTTCTCCGATGCGCTCTCCTGTTAGCCCTTGGGTAGGTCCTGACTCTCACTCTGAACAAGCTGAGGCCATGTGACCATCCCTGAGCCAATCACTGGAGTCAGGGCAGGGGCAGTAGAAAGCGTAAAAGCATCTCCCATTGGCCCTGAGACAAACTGATATTCACTCTGATTGGACCGACTGAGTCATGTGACTACCTCTTCACCAATCAGAGCCCAGGAGGTTCAGTGGACTAGGCTCAGGTCACAGGCCCCATTCTGGACTAGGGATGCCCACTAGGTCACAGGATCTAAGAGGCTGGGCTCCTCCTAGAAGAAGGGGACATGTCTGCCACAGAATTTGGAATCTGTGCCCCAACATCCTGGTAGCTTCACTTTGGGAACTATGGCTGGCAGAAAAGGACAGGGCCTGAGTGCATCTTCTCATTTCCAGGACTGCCTCTTCTAGGACCAGTGCCTCTTCTAGGACCAGTGCCTCTTCTAGGACCAGTACCTCTTCAAAAGCCACTGGCCGCCTTCTGGCGGTCTACGTGGTCCCACCCAGAGCTTGGCCACCTATTGGTGCTCTGTCCCTTGCCTTGTCCTGCAGAGCTGCCAGGCTCCCTTCAACCCCACCCGGTGCCCACGCCCTCCTGGTAACCACCTGGTGAGGGGCGCAGTGACACTTCCTGGAGGCGGGATGCTGTGCCCCTAGAGCTCCTTCCTGAGGCCGGGGCTGGGTGGTCCTCCAAGCATGGACCGTTCTGGTCCTTACAGAGTCTCAAGGCTCTGAGTGATTTTGAATTCGAATCCTAAATGCTTATACTTGGTCTTAGAAGCTGACAGATCATGCACAGGCGTTCCAGGATATCAGAGAGCTGCAGACTGGGCACCTGTGCACTGGCATGAAACTGCAGTCCTGGGATTTTCTGCTTCATTTGGGAACCAGAAACACAGCCTAATGACGTTAAAGCTTTGAGATATCTGCAGAAAATGATGGGCTTTCTCTGCGGAACCGTCTCCCAGAAGCAAGGCACAAAGTGGGGTAACAACAGCCCACAGTTCTGTCCAGAGGAGGGGAGCACTGGCCCCGTGGGGACATATGAGTCCTTAGGTGAAGAGGGAGCCCAGACTCCTGGCAGCTTACCCTCAGTGTTGGGGACCAACCACATCAGCATTTAATTAGCAGGCCCCCCAAAAGCAAAGAGTGAGCCTTCCACAGCACACAGGTCTCTGTGAACCTCCAGGAATCTTGGCTTTGGCTTTCCTCTTCTCTTTCTTACAAGGCTCCCCCTGCTTCAGCCCCCCACTGCTCCTGCCTCTGTGTCCCCTTAGTCAAGGCATTATGGCTGGAGGGTTTATTTCATTCCATGTCTTAGTCATCCCATGTGGGATAACATCTGGAAAGATGCGACATCTAGGCTCCCCGGTGGCTTCCATTCTGGTACACCTGACTTCCATGGTGAGCTCCTCCACAGCCCTCCTCCTCAGCCGTGGAGATGATACAGCAGCTCGGTCCTGCAGTGCTGGGAAGGTGACATGGGTAAGAGCTGGACAGTGACTGCCTAAGCCAAAGAGATTTGGAAATTGTTATGGCCACCGATGTTTCTTTCTTATGTTATTCTTGTAATGAAACAGGAGTCGTGGACAACAGGAAAGAGATGTGCTCGCTTACGGTCACCTTTGGCTCTGCCGCTGCTCAGGGTCAATTGTCACCCATTGACTTGCATCCCAGGGCTCAGAGCTAGAACACACATGTCTGGCAGCAGCCTCTTCTGCAAGGGCTAGACTTTCTTTATCTTTTGCATTTGGTGCATCAATTCCATTAGTTTTGTTGTATTTATCATTTCCAATCATTCTTTTAATGTTTTATGTGTATTTTATTTCTGGAGAAATCCAGGAAGGCTTCAGAGGAGGGGGCTCTTCACAAAGGGAGGTTCACCATTTTGGAAAGGCAGACAGGACATCCCAGGGGTAGGAACCAGTGAGGGCCGAGGCTCAGCAGGTGAACACAATGGGGAGAGAAGGCTGGAGAGGAACCTCGAGGGGCTCTGCCTCTCTCAGGATGACATGAGTGGCGACCAGATTAGATTTGATCAGGAGGCTGGTGCAGGAGGCACTGGGTGGTTTGGTAAATAACAACTTTCCCAGGACACAGACTGGGAGGAACTTTGAGTGTTTGCTTAGGTTAGGCAAACCTCATCTCTAATTCAGATGAATTAGTGCTCAATGCTTAAAACTTGAGAGGCTTTGGATGGCTTCTTTGGTTTTCCTGGACAGCCTGTTCTGTGTAACCCCAGGCAAGCAGAGGACACCGAGGGGCACCGCTCACCAGCTCAGCCAGCCCCTGCTCCATCCTATCCTGGAACCCCAGACCAACGGCATTCTGAGGACCCCCCTGGGCATCGACCCTTGTTCACTGAATGGACCTTTGCAAACTGAGACTGCTCTTGACCTTGGGAAGGCCTCACTTCTGCATCAGATGAGGTGGACAGACAGGCACGTCAACAGGTCACAGGACAGCGTATCCTGTGGGGAATGGAGTAGGGAGAAGCTTAACTCGAGTCCATGACAGTGTGATTGGCAGAGCAATAGTCCCCAGAGATGTCCACCACAATCCCTGGAGCTGTGACTATGTTACCTTGCCTGGGGAACGGGCTTTGTGATTAAGGCGGAGGACCTCGAGCCAGGGAGGGAGCCTGGAGGATCAGGGGGCCCTGTGTCATCATGAGTCCTTAAAATTGGGTAACCTGCCCCAGCTGGACCAGAGAGCTGAGCCAGGAGAGAGTGGGAATTTGTGAGGGACACAACCTCTTGCTGGCTTTGAGGACAGGAGTGGGAGTGACCAAGGTCAGCACATGGTCTCAGGGAGTTGAAAGGCCCCGGCAGCGGCCAGCAGGAAAGATGGATCTCAGTTCTGCAACTCCAAGGAACCGATCCAGCCAGCCGAGTGAGCGGGCAGTGGTCCTCCCTCGTCTCCAGAGAGGAGTGCGGGCTGCTGACACCTTGACTTTAGCCCGGTGTCACCTGCGTCTGACTTCTGGGTAAGAAAATACAGTGCACTGAGTGACCGTGGTGGGAGCAGGAGACGGAGGGGGAGGGCTGCCCAGGAGAGGACGGCGCAGTGACCACTCTCTGAACAGGAAGAGCAGGCGAGGCAGCCCGAGCCGCCACGGAGCTGGAGTCCTGGGAGTTGGTTCCACCTGCCGGGGGTGACACTGCCACTGGCTGAGCACGCTTGGCGAGGACCAGCCATGGACCTCTCGGCACGGGGCAGACGTGAGAGCTGCCAGTGCTTTCGTTTCCTGCCAGGATGGCCATGTTTGTGCTTTCTGGGTCCTGACTGTGAGGGCGCCGCTGCTAAGGTTGGTTTTGTTAAGAAGACTGCTTTTTACGGTCTGCCATTTTCACATGTCCCACAGGCTCTCGGGGAGCGCTGTGGTCATTTTCCCCCTTCACCAGCAGGTCTGAGCCACACACCACCATTTACGGAGGGAATTTCTCCCTGTCATCACCAGCATGCCAGCTCAGGTATGAGTCCTGGAACGTTTCTGTGACCTGTGGTGGACACAGCGAGTTCTATGGTAACTTTGACCTGTGTCCACGTCTCTGTCCACCAAAAGGCCTTGGTTGGCTGGACCTGGGACCTCAGCTCCCACCCACCCTTCCCCGACACACTGCTCCTTACAACTGATCTCTGCTGGCCGCACTGGGGTCGAGCCTGTTCTGGTGCTGGGTGTGGGCAGCAGAGGAAAGGTCACTTTCTGTAGTCACCCCCCCCACCCCGCCCCGGCCCCCACACACAGTGTCACAGATTCAGGAAGGCAGAGACAAGGAGACAGTGAAGAGATGGCCTCTGCTTAGTGCAAATCCCAGTGCAGCTTAGCTTCACTTCACCCCTAATATTTTGAATTAGATTTCCAGATAATTGTCTTGCACCCACGTGATGCTCCTCAGCTGTGTCCCACAGTGTCCAGCCTCACACTTGGGTTCTTCCCAAGGCTTGGAGCCAGCCTCAGGTGAAGCTGCCTGTCCCCTGAGGCTGGAGGAGCCGGCCTTCCTGAGGGAGCAGCTGGGGGGCAGGAGGCAGGTGTGAGGTCTGCCTGGAGAGGGGAGGGCATGCCTAGGTATCGGGTGTCCACAGGGACACTTCACTGTTTGAGGGGTCAGCGAAGTAACCTTTGTGTGAGGGAGTGTGGGAAAGAGAAGGGAAAGGAGGGGTTCACACTCTCGGTGACAGAGGGAACAGCCAGGCCAAAATGAAGAAGGAATCTGGTCTCCACACAGCCTTGAAAGCCAGTTAGACCTGGCAGATGGCAGACACCACCACGCCCAGAGAACACACTTCCCACTAAGAGCACGAGGAACCTCTCCAGGGTAGACCTGTGCCACTCCACAAAACAAGTCTCAGTAAGTTAAAAAGATTAAATTCACACAAAAGTCTCTTCTCTGACCACTACGGAAAGAAAACCAGATATCGATGTAACAGAAAGAAAACCAGGATTTCATAAGGACACGGAAATGGAGCCGTCACGCTCCTCAACAGCCAGTGGAAGATGAGTCCCAAGGGAATAAAAAGCAGATGAAAACTTCTGGCCCGCGGTGAAAGCAGCTCTCACAGGCAAATTGATAGCAGTGAAGAGCAATGCTAAAATAGAAGAAAGAAGTCAAGTCTGTAATCTGACTTCACACCCTAAAGTACTAGAAAAAGAAGAATAAAGTAATCCTACAACCATGGGCGGGAGAGGAGCCGAAGACAGACAGAGAAAGAATGAAAAAATAGTAAACTAACAACACAAAATGTTGGCTCTTTAAAGATATCAATAATTACCGTTGGCTAGATTGAGGAATGAAGAGAAAACTCAACTGAATCAGAAAAGAAGGCAGAGCTGTTACCACTGATGTTACAGAAATGAAGAGGATTATAAAATAAAACTAAGCAGTTGTCTGCCCCCAATTTTTTATTTTTTTTATCATTTTTACATTTCCTTGCATGTGTATACATTATTTGCCCCCACTCCCGTATCTGGACAGAACTGGTTCCACCCTCTTATTCTCCAATTTTGTTGAGCCAAAAATTTTAGATAGCCAAGATTAACTACTCCTAGAAACACAGAAGTTACCAAGATGGACAGGAGAAGACACACGGAATCTGAACAGACCAGGAACTGGGGAAGACATTCATTCAGTCATCAGTCCCCCAACAAAGAGATGCCTGAGGTCAAATAGCCTTACAAGGGAGTTCTATCAAATATTTAAGGAAGAATGAACACCAATTCTTCTCAAACTCTCCTGAGTAGATGGGGAACACTTCCAAGTTCACTTTGAGCCTACTATTACTGTGATGGGAAATCTAGACGAACCCCAGCAGAGAAAAAGAAAACCGCATCGCTTATGAACATAAATGCAAAAATCCTTTACAACCCAAATCCAAAGCATAGTAAAAAGATTCTGCACCATGACCAAGTGTGACTCATCCCAAAGCTTCGTGGAGCTTTGACATAGAAAGTTTGACATGTCACATTAAATAGAATGAGGGGGGAACCAGGTATCATCTCCATTGATCAGAGAAAGCACTGGAGAAAATCCCACACTCTCATGATAAAAAACACTCAGAAAAATAGGAGTGGGCAGGAATGGGAATGTCCTTTGCGTGATAAAGGGGATTTATGACATCCCCCTCCACACACACACCAGCAAAAAATACATTCAGCAAAGAAAGACCTAAAGATTTTCTCTGAGATCAGGAACAAGCCAGGTCAGCTCGCCTTCACCCTCACTCTTCAGCATCATCTTGGAAGTTCTGCCAAAGCAATCAGGCAAGAGAGAAGAGCTAAAGACACCCAGATGAGAAAGGGTGAGGTCAAGGTGTCCTGAACCATAGATGATATGATGATATCTATTAAAAATCCCAAAGAATACACAGGCACACACACACTACTAGCAGCAATAATCACATTCTTCAAAGTCGCAAGGAGTGAGATCTGCACAAAGCCCGTCTGTGTTCATATACATCAGGAAAGAATAAGCAAAGGAGAAACTGTCACACAATTCCAATTCTAGTAGCATCTGAAGGAATCAAATGCTCATATGCTGAAAGCTTTGTATACTGACAGCTGCAAACATTGCTGGAAAAAAAAAACATTCTGAATGCAGTAAATACCATTGAATGGTTCCCTTTAAAATGGTTCGTTTTATGTTATTTGAATTTTACCTTCAAAAATAAAATGGTGGTAAAAGGACGACAGTGGTGGCCAAAGAAGCCTGAGGGGAAACGGAAAGTCTTAAGTTTGAGCAATTTCAGTCTTCTGTCAGGTATAAATTAAAAATAACCCAAAGTGAACTGACTACAAACTCGGGGAGCCTCTCCGAGATAGGAAGGGAAATGGTTGCTCTGACTGCTGTGCGTGAAAGACAGGACTTATGGAGCCAGAATATCAATTGCAATGTTAAAAAATAATAAATAGTTGCTCCAGCTCCTCTGATTCTTCTAAGATGGAGTTTAAATATGAGAACCAAACCAATAAGAAAGATGGCTTTAGAAACCAAAATAAGCACTAGCATAAATAATGATTTGAGTCCAGGGCCCTATTTATGACAAATGGGAAAATATTTGATAAGAGACTCCAAATCCAGTGCCCCAAAACACAGCTCGATGGGTTTCAATCTTTGGTGTAACGTCCATCTGTCCCTAAAAAGTCAGTAACCCAGCACTTACCAAGCACCGACTGTGTGCGGGATTTGATGGACTCCTGTATGTAACCCTCACCTGATGAGCTACTTTGGGAAGGAGGAGACTGAGTCACCGACAGGTTACATGGCCGGTCACTTGTCCAGTGGGTCTAGGGGTCCCACACCAGTCAGCTCCACTCTGAGCCGGGACCTTAACCACTGGGATGAGGCAAGATTTGCTAAGCAAGATAAGCGGTAGGCACAACGGCAATGCAATATCGTGCAGGCTTTGGGGTTTAAATCCAGTTGCTTTAAAATAACTGGAATTGCTCCCTGCCACCCCCCAGTTCCTGGCACCTGGCCCCTTTAACCATCTCCAGCTGGTGGTCAGATAGGCGGTGCATGTGGCAGTCCTTGGCCCCCTCCAGGTGTCCGCAGTGCCCCTTAGTCCCCAGGTGTCCCTTTATCCAGTGCCCTTCGTACCTGGTCCACCCATTGCACACAAAGGGAACGGGGCTTTCTAAACCCCTCGCCACGTCCTGCTGAAGCAGCAGTGTCCTTCCTGAGAGAAACCAGCCAGCGTCTCCAGATCAGGTGGAGGTGACACCGAGCAAGTCTGAGGATCCTCTGACAGCACTTTCACCCAGCTGGATGTCTCCTCCATCTTCCTTCCCTGAACCGTGCAGCTCAGGGCTCCAGCGCGGGGATAAGTTTTGCTTCAAGGACACAGAAGAGTGTCACTCACTCTGCTGCTGCAGGCAGGCAGGCAGGCGGGACCCAGTCCTGGGATTCCGCCATTGGCATGGCCTCCAGCATCTGCACTGGTGGAGACACAGACTTCATGAAGGAGCCAAGTGTGTGAAAGTCAGCATTGTTCCTTGACGGAGTCTGCAGCCATGGAGTCAAGGTCATGGGGAGCACAGCACACAGAACAGAGGGAGCTTTCCCACCTGCCTGCTGAAGGAGCGGTGGGCAAGGTCCACAGTGGCCACACACACAGCCATGTGTCAGAGGTGTCAGGCTAAACACCAGGACAGGCCTTGGGGGTGGTGGTGGGGAGGCTGTGTCTGTTGGGAGCATCAGGAGCCAGGAGCTGTGGGGCTCACACCTGAGAAGCTGAGTCAGAAGATTTAGTGAGACTTCCTGGAAGGGGGGCGGTAGAGGTGGGCCACCTGCGGTCTCAATTCATGGCCTCACATCTGGGGAATGCCCTGCAGGGAGGGCTCTCTGCAGGGTGGTCAACAAAGTCTCTGAAGAAGTGAATTGGGCGAGGCCTGGATGGAGATGTGGGAGACTGAACTGGACCTGAGGTAGAGGTAGGCCGGGTGTGGGGGACAGAGGACAGAGGCAGGGCAGGAGGGAGGAGTGACCTGTGCATCACGCCCATCTTGCTGAGGCTCCAACAGTTCTTGTGGATTCCCGTCCCGCATGGACATTTCAGGATCTCACTGTCCTGAGAAGGAAACCAGCCTCCATTTCCCAGCTTCCCTTGCAGCCAGGCCCCTCATGAGACCTGAACCCTATCATGTGACCCAGGCCCTGTCACATGACCCAGATCCAACCAGTCAGAAGCCTCCCATGAGCCTCTGCTTAGGAAGAGGGTCTGGGAGGAAGATGGTGCTGAGGTGGGCAGGGTTCCCAGGTGGGCGGGCTCCCTCTGGGAGTGACAGGGCTAGAGGAGACCCTGGTATCAGGAAGACGTGAAGGAGTGGTGGTGTCCAGTTCCCAGGGCCAGCAGGGTGAGCTGTAGGTCGGGCCAGGTGACCTTCTCAGAGCAGCCCCTAGCATAGGCTGAGCACTGTGTGCCCCACAAAGGATCCTGGAGCTCCGTGGAGTCCGCGTGGCTGTCCAGGATGGGATCCCCTGGATCCTGTTGGAAATGCACAGACTGAGTCCCTGGCCCAGACTCGCTGAGTCGGAGCCGCACTTGAGCTAGACCTGGTGAAGAGTACATTAGAGTTGGGGACCATGGCTGTACCGTGTCCTTCCTCTTGTCCTTCACTCAGTCCAACTGGGTTTTGCTGTCAAAACTGAGATCCCAGGAGCAGAAGCTGTGGGAGGGATTTGACCCAAGATCAGGATGGCCTGGTTTATCCTTTAAATATCTGTCCTGCTGCACGGCTCTAGAGGGTGGGAGGAGGGAAGAGGTCAGGCACATCGTCCACAGAAGCACACGCACACCCAGAAAAGACCCAGACACAGGAGCAGGGGCACGGACACACCCGGACATGCTCCAAGTACAGTACACAGCAACACAACCAGACACACGGAAAGGAGGGAGACATGGCCCCAGAGCTTCCCTGCCCCCATGTCCCTAGAGGGACAGGAAGGAGCCAGGGCTCCACTGCCCGCCTTCCGCAAGACCAGAGCAGAGTATCCATGGGCTGTGGCAGTAGTTCTGGAGAAGGGAGCCCGTGATGACAGTGACACCAGGCCAGATGAGGCACATGTGGGCAGCCTGGGTCTGGAGGGTCCAGGGCTCAGCTCCCCAGGGCTGTGTGTCAATGAATACCAATCGCAGATGGCTTTTAGACAGGTTGCCAGTGACCAGCATGGAACCCCAGGGAATGCGGTGTTTGGATGGTGTGTGCCTGAGACACAGGCCCCACGAGCCGAGGCGTGTACCTGAGGCAAGTCTGCGAACCAGGAAGGACCACACACATAATATCTACGTGGACCTTCAGTGACCTCGAAATCAGGTGTCATTATAGCTATGTAATTAACAAAGCCGAATCAGCCCTGGGTGGAGTTGACTTGAACTTTTCACGCTGAGGTAGCAGCATTCACACACGAAGCTCCAGTGCCCGGGCTGTGGGAGATCCGTCCAGAGATCCGTGCACCCTTCCCCTTCCCCAGCGGTGACATCTGCCAGAACGAAGGCTCAAAGTCACAGCCAGGGAACTGACCCTGGGCTCTC
The DNA here is from genome assembly GCF_047511655.1 of Castor canadensis. Taxonomy (NCBI): domain Eukaryota; kingdom Metazoa; phylum Chordata; class Mammalia; order Rodentia; family Castoridae; genus Castor; species Castor canadensis. The sequence goes on from NC_133403.1 coordinate 46,088,123, forward strand.
CGGGGGATGTGGCAGCAATCCTGACCGGGGCCAGCAGCTGGTCTCCACTGTGCTCCAACTGTGATCGTTTGACTGCGAGCATGTGTCAGGGGGGTTCACCCCAAGGGCACTGAGGGGATGTGTTCACGTGGACGCACAGTGACCGTTAATTCCCCAAGATGGCAGACCAGGCCTGTGACCTTGCATCACTGCGCAATCAAATCAATATCCAAAATGGAAGTAAAACAAAATAAAGAAAACTGTTCATTTATCTGAAGGAATACCTCCCATGTATTGTGATGTTTTTAATATAAATCTAGTGTGATATTTTTCAGATAATTTTAATTCACATCTCTAATGGATCACGAGATAATATTCCAGCCCAATGAGGTCAAGAGCCTCTTCATAATTCAGCTCTGTGTAATTGCAGCATTGTATTGATGATGTAAACGGCACGTACTCAGTCTATAAATAGTCCCTCTCCCTGCCCGTAGCAGAACACGCCCTTCCCGTAACTGGTAAGTCTTGTCCTTGGTGGTAGAAAGGAGGTACTGTCCCCAGAGAGTGGTTACTTCCCAAGATCCTGGGAGTGCAGGCAGGGAAGGCTGCTGTCTGTCCACGGAGGGTGAGAGTCCAGGACACTCTCTACAGGAAAGAGGGATGAGACAGATAGGCATCGCTTCCCATGCACAGCCCCTGCTCAAGGATCTGCACTGGCTCCCTATTGATGCATTAGCAATGGAAGAACCACAGGCAGAGGGGAAGGCAGGCCCTGGAGACACTCGCGTGTCAGTGCTGACAAGTGTGCTACCCATCACCTGACACAGTGGTCATGACGATCCTGTAGCACATGCATGATAACTGTCCCCATGTCACAGAGGTGGAAGTGGGGCTCAGTCACTCTAGGGAGGCTGAATCCACACTTGTGTGCTTTAACCAAACCTGCACTCCAAGGCACTGCCCCAGGTGGCCTTGGAACCACATTGGTTCAGGATCGTGAGCAGTTCCCTGAGTTCTTGGATAGTTTTGTGGTCTCTAAGCCCATGCCCATTTTCTGTGGTCTCAGAGAAATGAAAGAGCAATCATGTCAGTAGGATGGGAATGGAGTTGAGGAGGAGAAATGGGTACAAACTCTTCTCTCTGACCCATGGCCATCTGTCACCATCACCATTACCATCACCACCACCCTTGTCATAATCTTCATATTATTCATTTTCACCACTAATTCTTCATCATCAATGTCACCATCATCATTACCATCATCTTTAGCACTATCTTTGTTGGGGTCGTTGTTGTATTGTCATTATCTTCACCAGCATATTTTTATCTTCATCACCATTATCCCCTAATCCTCAAAATCATTACTACATCACTGTCACCATCACAACCATCAAAGACGCCACCACCCTCCTTGTCATGACCTCCTGGTCATGATAATCAGCATTGTCACCATAATGTGTCATTATTGCTTTCCTCTTCATTTTCATCGTTAATTCTTGTAATCAACAAGACAATCCACAACAGTATTATCATTATAGCCACCATTGCCACAGTCATTGCGGTCATCAATATTATTGTCAATATCCTCATCGTGCTCTTCATCAACATCACCATCGTCCTCACCTTCTTCACCATAGACAGCTTCACCATTACCACTCTCACCATCATAACCATCACCACCATCGTTGTCATCATCCACGTCATTGCCATCATCATTGTCATTATCTTCTCAATTTTCATAGTTAATTCTTTATCATCAACATTAGAACCCCGATCAGCACTATTCCTGTCGTTGTCACTGTTGCAGATACCGTCATCGTTATGTATCAACACCGCCATCATTTTTACCATGCTGACCATCACATTGGAAATTGTCATTGCCTTATCATCATTCTATTTTTCACCATCATCCTCACCGTCCTTACCATCATCACCATGACCTCATCCTCATGGCCCGGGTCACTGACATCACCTTCAAGTTCCTGTTGGCATAACCGCCATCATCACCATATCACTGCCATCATCTCCACCATCATCACCATCATCTCCATCATCACCATCATTGCTGCCATGGCCACCAGCATCTCCACCATAGTCACCATCACCACTGCCATCATTGAATATGGCGCTCACCACGTCCTAGTACCTGCTTTAGATTATTTTCATCTGTCGTTTCTCTGTTGTCATCACTGGTCCATAGGATAGGTGTCATTGCTACCCCAATTTTAACGATGAGGAAACAGAGGCACAGAAGATCAAGAGACTCCCTCGTGATGTTCAGATCTTGAGCTCAGCAGCTCGGCCTCAACACTCGTGTTGCAGAGCACGTTCCTGAGCTCCCTGGGCAAGCTTTGCCTCTCATCACGACTCTGCGTCTTCACCTCGGCTGTCCCTGAGTGCCACACCTCCCCCTGCAGCCTGTGTCAAGAGTGACCATCCTGGCTGTGTCAGGTCCAGCACTGCAGGACGCCCTCTTCCTGGCAGCTTCTCTTCCCAGATCTAGAAGAGAACAGCATTGATGCTGCTCCTGGCTGGTGCCAACCCCACGCACAGTCCCGAGTGACCCCACCCCACGCACAGTCCCGAGTGACCCCACCCCACGCACAGTCCCGAGTGACCCAGGAGGCTGTCTTCTTTCCTGGCAGGTCACCTCACTAGTGTCCTGAGGATCTCCCAGGAGGTCATCCTTCTCCCTGTTGGGTCACCCTGCTGGTGCTCCAAGCACCTCCAAGGGGTTGTCTTCCCCCCTAGAGGGCCATCCCACTAGTGTCCCATGAACCCCCCTGGTGCTCTAGAGACAGCTTTTCTGTTACCAAGGCCGTGGCTCTAATGATTCATGACACACACAAAGGCAGGGAGAAGGAGGGGGTGTTTGTCACCTGAAATGCTTGGTATCTCATGTCCTGACATCGCAGCCACCGTGTGGCTGTGAAGTCACCGTGGTTGTGACATGCCTCTACCACTCCTCTCTAGTCCAGGCTCTGAATGTGAACGTGTGATGCGTGGTGACCGAGGGATATTGACTTTGAGCGAAATAAAATTGAAGCAGAGTGAACCCGTCCTCCCTGCAACTGGGCTGACACCTGTGAACAAAGGACTCACTCTTGATTTGATCTACCTGCTGGCGACACTTTGTCTTTTCTCATAGAAAATCTATTCTCTCAAAACCGCAATTTTCCTGCTGAAGTGAGATCAGGACAGGGAGTCAGAACAGCTTGTTTAATAGTCAGTCTGGGCTTCCCCAGTGACACCGGAAACAGCAGATCCAGGCTCCTGGGAAGCACTTCCCCTCCTTGGGCATTCTGTCAGTGATGACCTCTGCCATGGTCCCTGGAGACCCCGTACCTCGCTGGCCAACGTGTAGGCAAGAAGAACCAGTGTGATGGTGCTCACTCAGTCCTCACCCTAAGAGGGGGGTTGTCCTGTATTCAGTGTGGAGATGGAGAAACTGAGGCACAGAGGGCTCATTCACTTATCCAAGGACACAAGCTAGGTTGTGTGGGATTAGAGATATCCCCTCAGTGTTCTTCTCTTCTACTCTTAATCGCTGTCATCACTGTCAGTATTGTGAGCATCAACCTTGTCACCACTGGTATCATCATCATCACCGTAATACCACCACACCTATAGGTGCCATCAACATCACCACCATCCCTCCATCACCGCCATCCCCCATCCCCACCATCTCCACCATCCCCCATCCCCACAATCCCCCCATCACCGCCATCACTGCCATCCACCATCCCCTCATCACCAGCATCCCCCATCACCTTCATCAATTCTCATTGTCATCTTCATGGCCACTCCTTCCTCCTTCCCTTTTTAAATGACTGTCTTTCTTATTGAATGTCATTGATTGTTGTTTGATGAAGCGGAGTCATTTTTCTTTGAGTTTTGCTTAACTTGTTTCACTATAAAAAAAAAACTATTCATGCACTCTTCAGATACTTACAAAGACAGTCTATTTAGGTCCTGTGAAATTAAAATGAAATAACTGTGGAATAAGAGGATGAAAGACTGGTCATTTTCTCTCACTTGTAATATTTTGACAGCACTCTTTCCGGTGGCATTTTGTGCAAAATTATGCAGGTTGTCACCAAACACAAGATAGCACCGCACAGAGTCCTTCACAACCATTACTGTGAAATATGTGTGGTTTCTGCCACCACAAATATCGCCCTTCACTGGACACAGGTCACAACACTCTCTGCCGTTGCTGTTCTTCTACACGTGCTCAGTATGGTGGAGCCCACACAGGTGACTCCAGCCAGCGTCCCTGTCACCTGCACTCACAAGCCTCTGTCCCCAATCTCCCTCTTGATGTATTTATTGGTCATCAGCACCTGGCCTGCATCCTCTAGGGTCACCTCCTCCCTGTCTTCTCTTGGGTCCTCTTCCTCACATAGTTTAAGCCTGTAAATTAACCCAGTCACCTCTTTGTCACACATTTCCTGAAGGCCTACCTTCTCCAGACCCTGGGCTAGGTATTGGGGACCAGGACAGCCACAGCTGTCATTTCTTTAGCACTAACAGGCAGTTTACTAACCTCCTTAATCCTGCACAGCCTGTGAGGCACATCCTGTATGTCCCTCCTGTATGGGACAGGAAGTGAGACAGAAGGTGCACAGGAAGCAAGGGAGAAGCTGGAGTTCACCCCAAATCTCAACCCAGAGCTGAGCTCCTAACTCATACCACCCCGTGGTCCCTGCTGTGAGGAAGTCACCCTGCATTAGAGGACACTTCACCTGTCCCTGCCCGTGTCCCAAGGGAGGCCAGACAAGGCCCTCTGTGCTCTGTGCCACTAGAACTCGGTTGGTTGCACGTGACAGCAAACCCAGCTCTAGCCAGCACTGGACAAAGCTGTGGGTTTCTATGGCTAGAGCTGCTTCTCCAAGGCTGGATTCCTGCTCAATAATGCTCCCAAGGCCCTGTTTCTTTCTCAATGTCACTTTCTCAGTTCTTCTCCCAGCATGGCTCCGTTCTCGGTCAGGCTCCACCTTCGTGGAGTGAAAAGTCTGCTGTATGTCCAAACTTAGCACTGACTCAACCTCAGGTCTGCTGGGGGCTCACCTGCCTTGGCCCCTGCATTCCCAGCAAGCATCTTAGTGAATCTCATTGGGTCGGATGGGGTCACGTGTGCAGCCCTGGACCAATCGCCGTTGCCTTGTGGTCAGGACCCACCCAGGTTGGCTTGAGCATGCCACATGTCTTGTCTGGATAGTAATGGAGCCTTCCCAAAAAAGCAGGACGGGTTAGTTCGCCAGCGACGGAGTGGGGTTAGCTTGCCTGAGAGACGGAGGAAGCGATGCTGTGTGCGGCGGACTGCACTGCTGCTCACAAAGTCCACTGCCTCTCTGTGGGGAAGGCATTTCCCCTGTGACCATGTGGCCTCATTGGCCCAGGAAAACATGAGAGGAAGGGGTGGACGGCCACCCCCGGAAACACATAGGACTCAGTGTCATTTGTCACATTCTGTCCTCTCCCTGTGCCACGATGAGAAGCATAAAGATGACAAGGAGTGACATTAGAACTGTGTGACAATGGACAAAAAGCTTGAGCCCACCAAGGCCTGGGGACTGCTTGTTATGCGGCTCAGTGCCTCCTGACTGAGGTTCACACACACAGCCTTCTGCCCGGGTCAGGATCTGATCGCTGTCCTGTCTGCAGAACTGGGTCCAGGGGGAGCTGACACCCAACTCTGTTGACCAGGGGTGCCATCTCCCTCCCCTCCTTCCTCTGCATACCTGGCCCCTGGTGACTCCTTTTCCTGCAGTCTGTTGGAGCCTGTCCTGCTTGCTCCCACCCCCAGCGTCCTCGAGGACCCAGCAGTTGGCCGGGGCTGGCGCCAGCTCTGCTCACGCTCTGAGTGAAAATGAGCCTGGCGTCGATCGATATTTCAGGTCGCTGCACTTGGGGGTATGACGAGTGTCGCCGTGGATGGAATAGCAGGACAGGAGAGCTTGCCTGAGGCGGCCCATGGAGAAAACAAATGTCTTTGACTGTAGTTCAAGTTTGTTTTCCTCCACCTTCAGGAAATATTAGTGCACTGGCTGCCAGAAAGTTCCCAGTCAGAATGGCCAGGGCTCCTGCTCACAATTGTTCACCTGCAGACATTAAAACCAGGCTACTCCAGGGCAGTGTCTCCCCACAGACTGTCATCCCAGAGACAGTCACCCCCACAGTTATCACCAGAGACAGTCACCCCCACAGATACCACCAGAGATAGTCACTGCCACAGACAGACACCACCAGAGACCATCATCCTCACAGTCACCACCAGAGACCATCATCCTCACAGTCACCAACAGAGACATACACCACCACAGTCATCACCAGAGACATACACCACCATAGACAGACACCATTAGAGACCATCTTCCTACAGTCACCACCAGAGACAGTCACCCCCACAGTCACCACCAGAGATAGTCACTGCCAGAGACAGACACCACCAGAGACCATCATCCTCACAGTCACCACCAGAGAGTCACCCCCACAGTCACCAACAGAGACATACACCACCACAGTCATCACCAGAGACATACACCACCATAGACAGACACCATTAGACACCATCATCCTCACAGTCACCACCAGAGACAGTCAGTCCCAGAGACTGTTTGCCCCAGAGACAGCAGTCTTCCCCACCTTCAGTGACTCCTTAGTCCCCCGACAGTCACTGCCACAGTCACCCTTATAATCACCCTTACATACAATAACCCTCACAGTCAGTCCCAGTTATTCCCACAGTCACCTCCACAGTCATCCCGAGTCAGTCCCAGAGAGAGTCTCCCCAGAGATAGTCTCCCCAGAGACAATCTCCCCCACATTCAGTCACCCCTTAACTCCCCAGTCACCTCCCGTCACCTTCACAGTCACCCCCCCATACCCATCGTCAACCCCACAGTCTCTCTCACAAACAGTCATCCCACAGCCACCCAGCAGACATTACCTCTCACACATGCGCTGTGAGCTCACCATCTTTAGCAGAAGGGTACCATGTCACCAGAGGGCATCCTGAGGCTGAGACATGCTGGAAGAGCCCAGACATCTTCGAGCCACACCTTTCCCCCTCCATCCTTCCTCCTATTGAGGTTGGTAGGCTCTGGGGAGGGACCCAGGTGTTCACAAACTCGTGAACATGAAACCCTGCTGGGACCCTTGGTCTGTTCAGATATTCTTGTCCTAATACACAAATCCCCTGGAAACACCTGTCGCCCAGGCTGGCTCCCAAAGTGAGCCTAGGTATAGACACAGTGACCAGGACTGTCTGGAGGCGCTGTCTTCATCATTCGCCATTGCCAATTGCCCAGCCTTCCTCATCCCACTGCTACACTGTGTAGGGGATGTTTGTCCTGTGTGGACATCTGTTCTTGGGGTCCCATTTTGGTGCCTTGGTGGGTATTATGGTTAGGTATGAAGTGCTCCCCAAAAGTCTCGTATGGTGAAGGCTTGGTCCCCAGCTGGTGGATCTAATCATTGTAGCTGATTGAATCGTGTGGGCTTTGCCCTAATCAGTCAATTAATCTATTGTTGGGTACATTATTTGATGGCATTTTTGGGAAGTGGTGGACACTAAGAGGGAGGTCTGGTTGGAGGAAGTAGGACATAAGGGAATATCATTGAAGGGTAGGTCTTGTCTGTAGTGCCTTCCTTTCTTTCTGCTTCCTGCTTACCATGGCGTGAGCAGACCTCCTTTGCCACACATTCCTGCCGCCATGATGTTCTGCCTCACCACAGCCCATACCAATGGGACCGTCATGGACTGAAACCTCTGAAGCTGTGAGCCCAGATAGATCTCTCCTCCTTTAAGTTACTCTGTCAGGAATTGTCACAGCAATGCAAAACTCCCTCACACAGGGCTCGCTCCCCTTTCTTATCGTCCTGTGCGGGTCTTCCCTAGGAGGTTCTCAGGGAAGGAGGACCAGCTGGAAGGCCATTTTCAGATCAGCAGCCAGGCCTGAAGCAGGGTGTTTGGGGACTTGCCCTGAGACCCTGCTGCCTGGTTTTGGGGCTCTGTTTTCTCCTCCACATCTATAGCCACCAGGAATCAGCAGCTCAGATTTTAGTCTTGTCCATTTCTCTTCTAAATTGCTTAAGGCTGGCCTCTGAGGTCACTGATGGTACCCCCAAACACAGGTGGGAGCCATTTGCTTGTGCACAGTATGAGTGTGACCCGGGAGGGGGGCGAGCAGCCAGTCTAAGCCTGTTAGATGAGGGTGCTGACCCCCTGCTGTGGAAGGGGCCACTTTTGGGGATCAATGACAGTGAGGGATGATTTTGGCTGATACAGCTTTCAGTCTCAGTGGTGATGCTGAGCTGCTCTGCAGTTTTGCTGTCTATGTAAATTAACTAAGCTATAAATCATGCTTGTCATCACCAGTCCCCACTGGTTCAGTGGCTCCGTCGATAATTCCTGTGTTGTAATTTCTGTGGGTGCCATGAGAGGTTCCACGAGGAAGGCCAGCAGGTGTGACAACTCCCAGTTACCGACTGTATTCCCAAGGCCATGAGTTTTACTGTCATTTTACTGAAACAGTCTTTCACCTTGTCAGCCAGGAGAGGAGGTGGGATCCACTATGGGGATGGAAGGAGCCAATCAGGCAGGAGGATGGTGATGTCACAGCAATGTCACTGCCCAAGTCCACTGCTGTCTCAGGTGGACGCTCTGCAGTCCAGCTCAGTCCATACTTCTCCCAACCCAGGGCAGGTGCTATTTACCCACACTCAGGCCAAGATGCGACCAGCTCAGCAGGCCTTGTGTCCCTGTGGTACCTGGGCAGGGTCCTTTCTGAACCACATCTTGTTGGCTCTACACCAACTTCAGGGCCTCTGTGCTGTCCAAAGCCCAGGACATCTGACCCCACCTTTCCTTCTCCAGGAGATATAAAAAATATATGAAAAAAGACATGCAAGAGCCCCACCGAAGGACACAGCAGGCCCCAGCAGCAGGAGCCGGCCCTGTGTCCTGCCTTCTCCCCACCAATGTCCTACCCTCTCCCGAGTGTCCACCAACGCCTTCCTCCTGGCCTCATCCTCCCCTTCAAATGCACCATCTTGAAGGACATGTCACCCTGTCTTTTCACCAAGTCTGTGCTCCATCTTCCTCCAGTTCACAGCTAAAATTTGATGACTTGAAGGTCTTAAATTTATTCTAACTTGGAAGAATTAATGGCCTCTGCACCCGTGACTGTCTTCTGGGAACCTTCCAGACATAGTCTATACACGCACAGAAACACAGCGCCGTGTTTAGAAGCGAGGCACCTGCACTACCGCCTTCTCGAGACCCTCCGCATCCTTCCAGAACCTTCTCATCCTCCTCCCCACTGGCTTCAGGACAAGCTCTGGCCTCTCTTGTGCTGTTCATTCGTGTGCACTTAGTTCATCGCACCTTAAATTAACTGGGTAATCCTAATCTGTGTCCCCGGCTGCCGGGCTATTGCATGCAGCTCCAGCGCGGCTTTATTTGAAATCCCTTCTCATGGGCAGCAGTGATGAGCACTGCACCCGCGCCACTTCTGTCCCCGCCGCGACCCAGCGCGTGTCAACGGTGCTTCTCGGTCACTGTCTTCTGCTTCGGGTTTGTCCTCTGGAAATTCTGGCAGTGAGGAGTTAATTTCTCATTTTCCCCAGATGTTTACAACTGTCCTGGGAGTCCGGCTCAGCCTCCCTGTGACACATCTGCCCCGGTTTCTCTGTTTCCTGCGGGACCGTCTGCGGCCACATCGGGCTGGCCATGCATAGATCTGGAGTCTCCTCAGAGGTCTCCTGTGGTCGCGCGTGGGAGAGCCCGTGTCCTCTCTGCGGCCCCTGGGAAGTCCTGGTCCCTCCCCGCGTGTGCACGGACCCTGCAGGGCCGCGTAGACCTGGCTCTTGGCCTCATCTTCGCCCCTGCCATCCCCTGCCTGTCGCCCTGCGTTGAGGCTGTGAGTGGCTCTGGCAGCAGCAGGATGGGGGATGCTGAGCCCCAGGATCCCCAAGCTCAGCCCTGGCTCCTCCTGTCCCCGTGAGGAGGGTCCTGGAGGCGGCTGGGAGCCATGCTCTGCTGTGTCCTGGAAGGGCCGGCTGTGGGCTGCTGGCGTCTTCTGCGCTCAGTGGTGACTGCAGCTCTTCACGAGCCCGGCGGAGAGCTGTGTGTCTCTCCTGCAGTGTGGACATACGTCTTTGATGAGGAAAGACCACCCTCCATGTCCTCCCCCTCGGGGACGCGCCTGGCCACATCTCCCCCACAGGGGTGCACCTGGCCACGGCCTCCCTCACAGGGGTGCACCTGGCCAAGGTCTCCCCCACACAGAAATGCACCTGGCCACGGCCACCCCCACAGGGGTGCACCTGCCATGCCCTCCCCCACACAGGGATGCACCTGGCCATGTCCTCCCTCCTCAGGATACATCAGGCACTCACTCACAATGGTGACCAGATCACAGTGAACTCTTACACTCAGAACACAGGGCACATCTGGAACCGTGCCGGAGGAGCGGCCTGCTTAGGGTGAGATGTGACACATCTCACGTGGGGACATGTCCCTTTCCTGTGAAGAAGCTTCAGATCTCCTGAGCAGCCGAGCTTAGAGGCTGGGCCCGAGTGGCATACATTGTGGTGTGTTGTGAGCAGTGACAAAATGCTCTGCTTGTCCTGGTCATCGTGGGAGGTCTGGGCAGCAGTCATCACGTGGCACTGGACTAAGCCCTCCTGCCACTGTCCTGGTAGTAGCCCCTAGTACTCACACCATTGTCTCCCTGCCCAAGTGCCACCCTGACCAGGGAACTTGGAAAAAGGAGCACAACTTTAGACAATGGATTGGTGAGTGACAATTTCTGCCTGTCCTGTTGCTGAGGGACTCAGGCATCTCACACCCACCCCGAGTCTGAGCAGAAATTGCCCCCTCACCTGGTATCTTGCTTTTCCCCACAGCCCTATTCAAGCCTTGGGAATTATGTTATATATTACCTATATATATATAATAATAATATATATATATATTATAATAATAATAATATATATATATAATAATATATATTACCTATATATATATATATATATATATATAATCCCTTGGGGATTACCTTATATATTATAAGGCCCCCTCCTATAGGTGCGTGTCCGAGGAAGACTCAAATATTAGGGAAAAAAATGAAGAACTCAGCTCATCCCTGCCTGTGTCACTGGCTCCTGCTCTCTCTGTGTTCACACTGAAACTCTCGGCCCAGACAAGTCCACCCTGACCTCACACTGAGCCCCCAGCACACAGGCCAGGTTCTGGGCTCTGGAGTCTGAGCAGGTCCTCAATCCCAACTTTTCCATTGAGACACAGGGACATGTGACACACATACCTGGGGACAGTGCCGCTTCAGAGGAAAACATCAGATGGCTAGGGGGCCTGAGGATCCCTGACCACACAGTTAGAGCAGAGCCATGAGTCCAAGGCACTGCCTGAGTGCAGGGCGGGACTCCATTTCCCAACATCCCTTGCAGCTGGCTAGTCACATGACCTCAAAGATGGCCACCTCTCCCAGAACTAGAACCTAAACTTGCCAGGTGATCCACCATACCCTTCTCCATGGCCCTGCTGACTGCGGTGTTGACCCCTGGTGGCCCTAGGAAATAGGGGTGGTTGGTGGAGGGAGCCATCTGCCTGGCCGAGGCACTACATGGGTAGGGCCTTCCTGTGGACTTGAATGTGGCCCCGACCCTATGAGAGGGCAGTGTGTGTCTTCTTCAGCCTCACTGCACCCTGGCGTCCAGCTGTCCCTGCATCTTCAGCCCGCACAGTACACGGGGGAGGGCTGGCTGTCCCCAGTAGAGGGAGCAGAGAAGACAGAGGTGGAGCCAGGGTGTGGGACAGGGACCTGGAGGGAGGGGGTGTTGCTGGTGGTTTTGGAAAGGCCGCTGAGTCCTCAGAGCTTGGGTCTGCAAGTCCTGCAGGACAAGGTGCTCTGTCCCCCACAGAGGAGGAAACACCTAGATTGCAGGTGCCTTTTGCCTTCAGGCTCCTGTGCTGAGAAGTAGCTTCAGCCCCATCTGTCCTGTGTCCCCCTCCTCTCCTTTTGTCTTCCCTGAGGGCTATGATGGTGGTGATGGCACCTGCTGTCATCACTTAAGCAGGAGTAGGGGACAGACATGTGGCTTAGCTGCCATACTTAGAGACACTGCAGTCATGGTAGGCAGATTGGAAAAGCCATCTGAAGTCACTGGGCCTGAGCAGTGGACACACAGAAAGCTCTCTCCACCTGGGGTCCTGGCCAAGACCCTCTCTGTGGACTCTGCTACAGAATCAGGTCCTCGTGGGGGATGTTGTCTGGATATTTAGGGATAAAGGCAGATTACACTTCAATGACAACCCGGCCCACAGGTTCCTGGCTGGCTGCAGAGGCTTTCATTTCAGAATTCACGGTCAGTTGTGTTAGAAGTGATTACTTTCATATAACCTGACGTATCCCCACCTTGGCCCAATATCTGGGTTCAGGCGGGAACATAATTCAGTCAATTCTAAGAAAACTCACTCAAGTTCAGTGTAACAAGGGAAGCAGTGTGAGGGAAGGGGATTTGCAGATGGAACAGGAGGGGAGTGACCCTGGCGAGCAACAGGCAAGGGGATATTCCTTTCTTGCTTATTATCCAGGCACTCTATCACCTGAGCCGCACCCCAGCTATTTTTTGCTTTATTTTTCAGCTACAGTCTCACATTTTTTTTTTTTCTGCTCAAGGCCAGCCTCAGACCATAGTCCTCCTATTCATGCCCTCCAGTATCTGATATTATAGACATTAGCTGCTATGCCCAGGTTGTTTGTTGAAATGGAGTGTCAGTAACTTTTTGCCAGGGCTGATCTCAAACTGAAATCCTCCCAATCGCCACCTCCTGAGTATCTGGAATTACAGGCATAAGGCAGATTGCCTGGCCTTTGATAGTTTTAAATGGGTAAAAAAAGACTTAGGGTGCAACCTGATCATTCAGCTGGGGGGCAGGCAGCATGCTATCGTGGACAGAGGGAGTCTGGATGTCTGTCTGCAGAGTGAGTGAGATGCAGCCTCCCCAGTGGTGGGGACCTAGGGAGCCAGGGCAGTGGGCACAGTGACCACGAGGGATCAGGAGTGGTCTTCTCAGTGGCCAGCCCTCCCGCCCTCGAGCTTCTCCCCATGATGCCCGACGCCTCCTTTCCCCGGCATCCCGGGAGTCTGGTTTCTTCCACCCCCTCGTCCAGGACCCGGTCAGTCCCAGCTTGTCCCTGGATCCTCGCTCTGGAAGGTCCCCATGTCCCCGAAGGACCCCTCCCTCCTGAATGAGCAGGTCTCCCAGCGCTGCTGACGGCCAAATGCCCCCACGCAGGGCTGCAGCCGGCCCTCCCTTCCTTTCAAACAGTTTCCACGTATTTCCTTATTCTAAGAACCGTGCAGGAGATTTAGAGAAAAGAACAATGTCCCTGTCACCACGGCCACCCGTCGCTGAGCGGGGCACAAGCACAGACGAGCGATTGTTTTTCTTCTTTAACAAGAAAGCGATCACACTGTCCTGGTTATTCGTAAACCCAGCGTTGTCACCCTGGGAACTTTGGTAAATGTTTCCTCAGAACAAGAAAATATCCCGACTGGACGCCCATGTTAGCGGCTTCGGTGTCCTGAGTGACGTCCCACGCTGAGTCCATCGCCTCCTCATTTGTCAGGAGGTGGCAGTCACCAGCACGGGGTCAGGAGGTGGAAGTGACCCACAGGGACGAGGGCTCTGGGACAAGGATGGGAGGTTGGGTGCATGCACGGCTGCTGTGGGGCTGCCCGGCCAGGGGAAGAGCCGCGGGCAGAGCTGCTCTGCAAGCCGAGGGCCCCGTGCCTGGGGTCGGGGTCAGTCTACTGAGCAGGTGGACTCTGCACAGAGGTGGTGACGCGGCCAGGAGGGCCTCGCCTCGAAGGCCACCAGGCCAGTCGGGACTGGCCTGGCTCCTTCGCTCTGCTCCTCCCCAGATGGGGAGAACTCCCCTACTGGCCTTCCTGGGCGCTGTCATTTCTGCTGCTGAGCTCGTCTTTGCTTGGCCACTGGAGATGTCCCAGTCGAGGGACACAGGTGAAGACGTCACTGGGAGCTGTGCCACCTGCAGCCAGCAGTGAGGAAGCAGACTGAGAGCAGAGAAGCTCCTGACTGTGTCACCCGAGCACCTGGATCCTGCCACACCCGAAGCAATGGCTCTTGTGATTCTCGGTACAATGAGCCAATTGCCCCCCGTTTTCCAGAAGCCAGTTTGAAATAGGTTCTGTCCCTGACAATAGCATCGAGTGGGTCACCCTTCTCTGTCCCTCTACTCCAAATTCAGTCCACTGAGCCTGGGGAAATGCATGACAGAGAACGATGGGCTGCAGAGAGTGAGATTCTGAGGGCTGTGGTCATCGCAGCCCCTCCCACTACTCCAGGGATGGACGCTCAGACAACACCATGTCCCTGAACCCTTAGGAACATCCTGGTGGCCACTCCATCACTCATGACCTGAAGACCCTTCCCCAGGACTTCGGCTCCCCTCCCACGAGCCACAGACCTACTGACCTCCCCCTCTCCGTCCATCCTGACCTGCGTCTTCCCCTGACCCACCCAGCCCCATCCAGGCTGCAGCCTGGCTCAGCCAACTCCACCTCTGCTGGAACCCCGACACCTGCCCTCCCCACCTGTCCTTGACCCCAACGTGGAGCCCCTAATGTCCGTAGCTCTGTGGTTCCTGGCAGAGCCCCAGGGTCCCCATGTGTGTTTGGCAGCCATGGCCACCTGGTAACTCGTCTTTCACCATCACAAACACGGCTTCCTGCTGAGTTACAAAGTGTGTGCCACATTGAATTACAAAGCGGGTGCCACAACCATATGAGAGAGAAGAGATTTGGAATTGCTGTTCCCTCAGTTATGGTGTGGGATTCGTTACTGTGTTGAGATAATTAGGTTTATATTTCAAGCAAAGGCTGTGCTTCAAAACACAGCATTAAAGGAATTCTGCCATGGGAGGAAGAGAAGGGTTTTTCACGCAGAATCCCTACCGCTGTCCCTTGCGGGTGGGAACCCAGGGCTGGCAGAGCCCGTTTCTAGCTGAAGAAGCCCCAAGAAGAACGGTTGAGAGAAATGACATTTTCCTCTTCCTGTGCCTAAGGGGCTCTGTCCCTTCCAAATGTTTGGGCTCTCTGAGCATCCCAACCTGCGGGCTGGGATTGGAGGTGGGCTGGAGGGGACAGGGTGTGACGCAGGTCATGTGGCCTGGGCCGCAGAACCCACCTGGTGGGAGCAGAGCCTGGTGGGTGGGGACCAGCTCAGCCCTGCTGTCCGCAAGCCTGAGGCGCCTGCATCTGGACACATTTGGGATCCCCCCCCCCTTTGCTGAGACCAGCAGAGTCCAGGAATGGAAGGCAGAGGTTGACCCATTATAGACACCAGAAATGCCCAGAAGGCTCTACCCTGTCTTCACTCAGAATTCAGATCCCCACCCAGCCACACACGGGGTCCACACCAGAACAGAATCCTCCATGGCAAACACTCCAGAAATACCCACCAGAAACCAAGCTTCGCCTATTTTGTTAATGAGTTTAACTGCAGCTCTGGCTGATTCTAGGCTGGAGCCGAGGTGACACTGCTGATAATTTAGTCCACAGCCCTTAGCAGCCAGTCCCTGATTCCCACTGTGCGTTTTAAACTGGATTTATTTTTATAGC
The DNA here is from genome assembly GCF_047511655.1 of Castor canadensis. Taxonomy (NCBI): domain Eukaryota; kingdom Metazoa; phylum Chordata; class Mammalia; order Rodentia; family Castoridae; genus Castor; species Castor canadensis. The sequence goes on from NC_133403.1 coordinate 46,103,777, forward strand.
AACCACAAATATTTGTTTTCCTGGGGGACTGTGATGATTCGGTTAGTTAATTACTGTAATTAACACCCCCCCGCTCACAGATTTCTTAGAAGCAGCTCATCAGGTGAGCACAAAAACTACCACTGCTTTCATTTTGGTCATTTTTTGAAAGTGAAGGACAAGTGTTCACAGGCGTCTTTCCTAACATGGATGACTCTCGGGAGAAAGTATTTGAGATCACGAAATCCAAACTTGAACTTTAGCAAGTAGAAAGGCGACACTCGCTGCTCACCTTGGCTGGGGCTCTGAGCTCTTAGGGAGCTTTATCCGATTCCTGTTGGGTGAACGACGTTTGCTTTTTCTGCCAGGTCTGAGGCTCCAGCTCTTGAATCAGGCTAGGACAAGTCCCCTGAGAGACAGTAAAGTACTGTGATCTCCTCTGGCCCAGGGGACCCCATTTCCAGGGCTGTAGGATCTGGGCAGCCCACTTCCCTGCAGAGCCTCAGGGGAAGCCCAGCTCGGCCAGCAGTAGCCACAGTGGCCTGGGTTCTGGTCTGTGTGGACTCCCCAAGTCTGAAGTGTCAGGACATCCGAGAGGGAGGTGGGCCTGGGGAGACATTGCACATTGTCCCTGCAGTGAGCCAAGTTGGAGCAGCCCAGGCCAGGTCGGGGGCAGCTCTGTCCACACAAGGGTGGACGTTTGCCATCCTGGCCTGCCTGGGTCTCAGTGGACTCTGGGTCCCTAGAGATCTCCTCTGATCCCTGTCCCAAGGAGGGCCCCAATGTGACTCTCGGACTATCACATTGGGAGTCCTCACTGGCTCATGCTGGACAGTCACACGAGCTGATCTCTGAGGCTCGGACCCATGACACATGGGACGTAAGCAAAACATGAGGACCAGGCCTGGGGCTGGGGGTGCTGGCACAGGACCCCAGGAGGGCATCTCCCGGGGTGGGATCAGCCAGAGGGGAAGCAGAGGTAAGACAGCTGGACCGGGGTGAAGCCTTCTGCCCACTCTGCATCTGAGTCACAGACACCTGCAGGGTGGCTAGAGTTCCTCACCCAAACTTCGCATGGGGACCAAGCCCCCTCTTTCCCTAAAACCAGTCCGAGTTGTTTATGTCTCGTGAAACTGAATGACTTCTGACCGATGCAGCCCTACCCAACTGTGCTTCACTCAGGCTGGCTCTCAGGATGACACAGGATAAATAAATGAGGTGATATGAAGATTAAAAATGATGAACTTTAAAATGCCAAACGCAGGAATGAAGACAGAACCAGGAGGTGAAACTGGAAACTCAGAGCAGCAAGCTCTGAGTCCTCCCATCACCTCTCCTTCTAGATGTTGAGACATTAACAGAACAGGGATGCAGAGCGCAGGCAGGTCGCCTTCTTTTAGATGTGAAGAAGCTGCAAACTCTTCAGATGGGTAGAGAGAGAATTAAAGGGATGCCCACAATGGAAGTCCTGAGACTCACACCAGTGGTCCCCATGTTTTGGGTAAGCCTGACGACATCCCTGTGTTTTGGAAATAATAACAAGACCCTACTTGGCCATATTTGGGTAAGGGACCCACCCCGAATCCATTGTCTCTGAGGATTAGGGGTTTCCAGATGACATGGCCACGTGCAGTCCCCTAGCTCAGAGAGTATAAAGACCTGGACGAGAACGACCATTGAGTCTTCTTCACTCCCAGTCCCTGCGCGGGACGTGCAAGAGATGACTCCGCCTCGCTGTCCTAGTTCCCCCTCCTTTGTCCTGTTTTCCTAAAATAAATGCTTGCTAAACTCTCACCTTGTGTCTCCTGTTTGTGAGAATTCTTGAAATGCTTTTTTTTTGCAAATCTCATTCTCTCATGATTTGTATGGAAACTGGGAAGCTGAGGGACGCCCCACCCCACCTCATCCCTTCCCTTCTCTGGTTTGAGGACAGGCGTGTCCACCCCTCACGGCCCTGGTCTCCTCTGTGTGGACATCACACTGCTCAGATATCCTTGAAGGCCAACAGTGCAGCACACCCCAGATGAACTCTGGCCCTGAGGCCCATGTCAAGGTCTGTGAGTTTGGGGTCAACTCTCAAGACAAGTACAGCCAGGTGCTGGCAGGGCCGGACGGTCAGGCCCCGCTCCTGGGATCTGGGAGAGAACTCACTGGTCAACTCCAGTGAGAAATCCACGCACTGGGATGCCCGGCTGGGCCCTTGAGCTTGACTGGCAAGGTGGACCCAGGGGACAAAGTTTCAACTATGTTTTTCAGTCATTTCCCTCATTCACTCATTCACTCATTCACTCAGTCATTCACTCATTCATTCATTCACTCACTCACTTATTTACACATTCATTCACTTATTCACTCATTCGTTCACTCACTCATTCATTCAATCGCTCACTCATTCCCTCACTCATTCAGTCATACATTCATTCCCTCACTCATCATCCATTCAGTTGAAGCTTCTGGCAGAAATCCTGGTTCGATGACCTCAGAGGAACTGACAAAAGTGTAGACTGTTCCCAGCAGAACCTGAGTCCAACCTACACTGGTGGGACCCTCCTCCCCTCTTGCCAACTGTCTCACCTTGAGCAGGTTCCTTAACATCTCTGAGTCCCCATCTACAATGACAACAGTCACACACAAGGTCAGGCTGACACAGTCCTGCATGAAAGCTCAGAGTAGGTCTAGTTCCAGTGAACAGCATGGACATGGCCTTCTGTGTGAGTGGCAGGTGACAGAGGTGACTCTTGGCCCAAGACATCTGCAGGGAAGTGGCCACAATGGACTGGACAGGGCCTGGCTGAGTGGACAGGGCTCAGAAAGGTTAGGAAATACAACCCAGAGGCCTTGGCAGGAGCCCATCATCCCACAACACAGAGGACATGGATTCAGTGGCACAGCTCCCTGTGACAGCCGTGACAGTGAGAAGACTGGCCTTTAATCGGAGTGTTCCCCAACTCTTAACTCAAGTCTGCCTGCGTGGACTGTGCCACATTTTCCAAACTCCAAAAGTGCTTCCAGTTTGAGATGAAATGAAAACAAAATGAGAAATGCAGAAAAAAATTGCTGACACCTCTGGTCTGGCTTGGCCGCCATCTGTCACTTTCGCCATTCCCTCAGGTGACACTGGCACACCACATGAATGCCCTGACTCTCAGCCAAGCTCCCTCTGCACCTGTCAGCGCTGAGGAGGCTGCTGGGGACCCCATCCCTGCGGGTCCCCCTGAGGGAGGCGCTGCCCCTCCCATCAGGGGGTGGGGCTCGGGCACCAGGTCCAGGCCTGTGCAGCCCCAGGGCTCTGGACTCACTGGACTCCACCCCAGCAGAAGGAGCCTGGTAACTCATGCCCCTGCAGGTGCACTGCATGCTGGAGCAGTGGGGTCAGGTGGGAGGGAGGCGGGGCCCGCAGTGGGGTGTGGTCACAGGAAGGGCTTATCCAGCCATGCAGTCGGGCCATGCAGAGGGTGTGACGCATCAGAGTGGTTGTCCCACCTTGTCCCCAGTAAGGGAGAGAGGACATGCGTCCTCACCCTCTGTCTGGGCTCCCAGGGCCTCAGAGACCCTGCTTCACTGCTCTGTCTTCTTACCATCTTCCTGTGGCTCCTCCAGAGCCATGGGCTGAGCTAACCAGACCGCTGAGCACCACGGTCAGTCTGCGTCCTTCGTCCTGGCTGCATCGCCATGGCTTTATTTCTCATTGCCTCCCCCCCTTCCCCTTCCCCTTCCCACTGTGAGGGACCTGGGAAGTGGCGTTTACGACCATGGTTCTGAGTTCTGCTGAATTTTGATCTGTTTATGTGAGTGAGTATTGAAGACCAGTCCTAAGAGTCCCTTCCTGGTGGACCATGGACTGTGCTCAGTGACTCTTGCTGTGACTGGCTTGCAGAGTGTCCCTTGCTGTTTGCAGGCTTATGCACCAATGGTATTAGTCTCCTTAATTAACGTCATTAATTTCATTCTGCTCATTACCTTTCTGTTTATACCAAAGTGCTCCTGTTTTACAGGTGTGCTCTTTGTTAAGTAGACAGCAGCGCCCGGGTTCTCACTGCCTTCTGTCCTCCCCGGGCACCCGCTCAGCAGTGTCCCCACCCAGTCACCACAGCCCTACTCACAGAGCACCTGCACTCTTGTCCCTGTGGCCTGGGTCAGCATTTCCCTGGGGTACCTGAGGGGGGGAACATGTGGCTGTCCCACTGGTCCTCACACCTGAGAACACAGGTGTCCTCTTGTCCCCATCTCCTGCCCACAACTGGCTGCAGCAGCTTTGGAGTCACGGCCAGGAGCACAGGGATGTGACATGGTCATCTCAGTTTGCTTCTGATATCAACAACGCTGGTCAACTGGCAGAGGATCCTGGAGAGGTGAGAGGAGGAAGAGGCTGTTCTCATGGCAACCGGGAGGCCAAGTCAGAGATGACTTCCTCCAGGCTCCAAAGCTGGGGACCAAGCATTCAGGGGACACTTAAGAACCAACCATAACATCAGCCTTTTTATAAAACAGACACACGCATGCTCTGTGAATGTGGAGGTGAAACCCGCAGGGCTTCCCAACTCTGTCTGTAGATTGGTGCCATCCCAGCCAGCCCTGCGGCTCTCCTGTAGACCTCATCAGTCCCCACAGCTTTCCTGCAGACTCAGTCAGGTGAACTAATGTCCCCGCAGAAGGCGGAGGAGGAGCTGGGGAGGAGAGGCCACACCAGCCCCAGGCCTGACTGTGAACCCAGCAAAGTGGTGTGGAGGCAGGAAGGATGGACAGAGAAGCCAGGGGCTGAACCAGGAGCTGAGACAGAGCTCCATGGGCAGCTGGTCTCGGAAATGCAGCCCAGCAGGTTCTGGAAATGCTTTTGTCCCGTGGCCATAACTGAGCTTGAGGGAAGTGACTCAGGAGACCCCTGCCCCCCACAGGACAAAGTTGGCCAGAAATATACACTTTCTTAGGGTCCCAAAGGTGACATTTGCATCTTTGCAGGCTGCACCATGCTTGTCCAAACTGTTAAAATCGGCCATCTTGTGAATGCAGCTGGACAGGCTGGAGAGGCTGAGTTGATCCCCCCAGAGTGGAGGGCGCTGTCACGGCCCCAGATGCCACCTGGCTTCTCCTCCACCTCCTCATGTCCCTGGCAAATGAAGCCATCAGCCACGGATCACACGCTGAGTCTGTGGACAGACACCTCAGTTCCTGACTTGCCTCTCCCTCAGTCTTGCTCTCTGACCTGGTGCATACCATCCCTCCGGTGGGCCTCAGTTTCCCCACCTGTGCAAAGGAGATGTCGGAAGGCTCCCATTTCCAAGATCAGAGCTCACACCGCCTTCCATGCTGCACAGGTTTGCATGGAAAACATGATACTCATGTTTTCCCTGATTCACTTCACATTTAATGCGGCTAAATTCTCCCCAGGAGGAAATGTCGATTCACCACCGTAAACAGAAAGTCATTCCCACCTGCCGTAGACAGAAGGGAGCCAAACCTTAAACCAAGCAGAGCGACTTCACCAAAAACTTGAGGGAGCCTGTGTCTGCAAAGGCGCTGAGCCCTGAACCCAGGTGAGGGGTGCACTGGGCTCCCCAGGGTCCAGGAGGGAGCAGATAGAGCCGCGGGTTTACTGCACACCGAGGCAGGGATGGAGAAACCCAGCAGCTCTTTCTTTGCTGCATCGCCTTCCTCAGGCCTCACGAAGCCACCAGAGGCCACTGCTGTCACCTTCCCCACTTCCAAGTGGGAAAACCAAGGGTCAGAGGACAAAGTGACCTGCTCCGATGTAGCCAGAGTGATGAAGCCACAACCAGAGCTCAGGCTTATTGAACCTAACTTCCCGTAGCCATGTGAAAATCTCCCTCCCGGGTCAGGTCTTCAGCACCCTCTGGTCTGCTTCGATTCCCCTTCTTTGTGCAGTGGAAACCTTCCTCTTCCCCGAGGGTCTGTTCTAAGGGGGACCCACCTCCCTGTGAGGAGGCACAGCCTGGCCAGGCCTTCGCATGGGCACCAGGGCATCCTGGGGACTGTGGCCACAGGGAGTGGAGTCATGCCTGACAGGGAGCCACTGCCCAAGGCCACTGCCTGCAGGAAGGTCGCCACTGCCCATTGACTGTGCTGCCTGAGAACCCTGAAGGGGTCTGCAGAGGGCGGATTTTAGCTTTACCCCCTTGTGTCCTGGGCGCCCACAGCAGGTGGAGCCCCCAGCCAGGACTGGGTAGATAGGAGCAGATAAATGCCCACTGCCGGCCCGCCCTTCAGCACTGCGGGTTCTGATCCAGTGCTGGGCCAGGTGGGGCCCTGGCTCTCCCTGTGCAGGAGTGGAGGGCAGAGCTCAGCTGGGCCTCCTTGGTCTCTGGGGTCTGATCTCCCCGGGGCTCATGTGGACACAAGTTTCAGGGTTTTCATGAGTGGTCATGTCAGGTCCCTCTGACAGACAACCTGTCACTTCATCAGGTGCCAGTGAGCCCTCCTGATGGAGCCACCACCTGTGCTCCTAGTTCCTAAATGACGTTTTCTTGGCTGCCTTTCTCAGGAGTTAGCAGATGAAGGATGCACTCCTGTGTCGCAATCCCCCTCTCCCCTGTGAGATCAGAGCAGGAGTGCGGGGGGCGGCCGGGCGGAGATGGGGCTCGTCTATTAAAAGCTGCAGTTGGTGCTCGGGTGACCCTTACTGGGGACCAGCCACTCAGCTTCAGCGAGCAGCCGCCCTGCTGTGGGTGGGAACTCTCTCAGATGAGCAGAATCAACGCTTGACAGCCGGGCTCTGTGACAGATGCGTCCCCTCAGTCCCCTTGTGATGATGAGACCCTGTGACTCTGGAGCTCTGCATGGGGACGCGTGGGGCCGTTTCCCCCGGGGCTGGAATTGATTCCAGAACCTTCCAGCTCAGCCCTGTGCCCACTGGTGCAGCTGAGGGAGGACCCGGCCAGGGCCACACGGACAGAGTAGGGGCTGGGCCTTGCTGGAGCCCTGGCCACAGCCCATGAGGAACTTGAAGTGTGGGTTTACATCAGGGCAGTGTGGATGGTTTGTGCCACGGGAGAGATAGCGTCAGGAAGACAGGCACAGACCAGGCATGGGGACAACAGCCCTCCAGGAGCACCTGCCACATGCCTGTCCTTCCCTGCAGTTAGTGACCCAGGTCTGATGCTACCTGCCTGTCCCTCCTCTTCCCCAGGTCCCCTTCCCTCCAGCAGGTCCCAGCTTAATCCCTTTCAGTGTTAATGAGTCCTAGCCACGCCTGCCTGAGGCCAAAATTAATGCCTCCAGCCTGACAAGTGGCAGCATTCATCTTTGGTTCCTCTAATCCCCAGGACGCCCCCAGGGATGAGACAGCCCTTATTTGTCATAGTCTGCTAGGTATTTAAGGGGCATCCCAGAATGGGCACTTCCATGTCACAGACACACTGAAGCAGTCCCCAGGCCAGCTGGGTAGGGTTCGGGGCTGCTTCTGGGGGTCACCTGCACTGCAGGGGCTGCAGCCATGGTGGCCTGTCACTGTCACCGCAGGTCACCTCAGGTCCTGTATACTTTGCCTGTCTCACAGTCATTCCCTCTCCTTCCAGCAGCAAAGCCTGAGTTTGCTTTGCACAGCCCCGTCCTCCTACCTCAGCATGTGGAACCCCTTTGGAATTGTGCCCTTCTGGACCCCAGCATTTTCCACAGAGCTGAGCCACCTGGACCCCTACCTCCCTGGAGAAGGGGGAAGGGAGCCATCTGAGAGACCCATGCTTCCAAAATCTGAGCAGCCAGCCCGGGTGATAGATCACCTGAGTCTCTGTGTTGGACCACGTGGGACAAGGAAAAATAACTAAGTACGCCAATTCCCAGAAGCTCAATTTCTGAGCTTCCTCAGGACCAGTCACAGGGGACATAATTGTCCCTCTGGGCTGTCTTTCCTCTCAGGTACAAGCCAAGCAGCTCCAGAGCTCCAGGGTCCCCATCTGCTGTCTCTGGGCTGCTGTCACTCTCTGAGGACCCTCTCTGATCTGGGTCTGGGGCTCCCTTCCTGCTCTGCAGAGACAGCTGAAACTATCCTCACTGCGGGTGACAGTGGCGTGGAGGTGCCCAGCAGGCTCCGAGGTCAACCCACCCACAGGCACATCTCTGCAGCTACAAAGTCCTCATGGGAGAGGCCAGGGAAAGGGACAAGTGGACAGAGGCACTAGTGGCCCAGTGTGGGAGACTCTGCAAGTGGCCTCCTGGGGACCTAATCCAGTGCTGTGTGCACAGTCCGTTCTTGCTGACCCTCCTGTCTCCCGGGGATCCCAGCAGAGCCGACATGGCCACCACAGGGTGTGACCGGTTTTGCTCTCAGAGTGGATGTGTCCTGCTCCCCTTCATCTTCTTTGTCACTTCCTTTCCAGCACACAGCATTGAAAAGAGAAGGAATGTCCTCATCTTTTCCTAGTTCGCATGCTGTGAACTATGTGCTCTGTGAGCGAGGGAGAGCGAGCATCACAGACCAGACGTTTTGCAAAGTCCCACTACCAGTCCTAACCACTGCTCATCCATGGGTCCCACACTCACTCTGCCTGCATCCCACCCACACTCAGCCCCAGCACTCAGGAGGCTGTGGGGCCCCAGGCTGGTTGTGTCCCAGGGCCACACCAGGCAGGAGCCTGTTCCGCTCAGTGAGTCGTTCTTGCTGAGCAGAACATTCAAGCGCAATGCAGCCTGCGGCAGGAACCATAAAGCAAGTTGATAAACAGCAAAACCACTTCATCTCCACCTCCCATCCAGCACAGGCTCCCCTGGGCTCCTAGTTCCCGACCTGCTTTGCATATACTCAGCGCCACTCAGTCACTGAGGGTAAACGATGACATTCATGAGTGTTCCGCACAGCATAGGCACCCAGACGCCGTCCACACCTCATCACACCCTATTCTCTGTGTCCTCTTTATGATGGCTGTGAAATGTCCTCAGGCAACCTCCCCTCTGTTTGCCTTTTATTCTGTTTTCATTAAGTCTTCTCTTCAGGACTCCCTCTCCCAAGGGAGTTGACACAGAAAGATGTGTCCTTGTCCAGGTGCTCGTAAACCTTGTCACAACTGAAGGACAATTCATCTCTGCTCTCTTCCATTTCAGCCCCACCTAGACCCTGCAGGTTTCACAGATGCCACTCTGTCATGGGCTCCGTGCAGCCACATCAGCCCTCCTGACAGTCCTCTCTATGAACTTGATCAGAGCCCTGTCTCCCTCCACCAGGCAGGTGGCCCTGGGGACGCCACTCAGTCTCTCACCTTCAGCTCCTTCTCTGTGGACTTGGAAGTGCTGTAGGGTACCTCACTGAGCAATGGGGTGGGGCAGGGATGTGCAAGCTTTAACCTCACACCTGCTGGTCATGAGTGCTCAGTAAATGTCAGTGAATGTTGTTACCAGCCATCGTTGTAATGACCGAATGTTTTTGTGGGATTTGTGTTTCCTTCCTCCCCTAGAAGGTTTTTATGTTGGTTCCTGTTTGTTCATAAATGTCGTCAGACCAAAACAGACACCACAATAGGGGAGTCCCTGCTGAAAAACAATAGTCACCATAGCTCAGACACCTACCTATCGCAAGGGACAATTGTGATCCGTCATTTACTTCTTGTAGATTGGAACCCTGATTTTCTCCATTTTACAAACCAAGGGAATGAGGCTCTTTGACATTGTCACTTGCCCCACACCCACCGTAAGTAGCAGAGCCACAGCCATGTCAAAGGTGGGCTCTTAAGTCCTTGCCCTTTTACCCCATGGGATGACTCCTTCCAGCAATTCCTATGTATTTGAAACCAAACTCCCTGTTCTCTCTAGCACAGCACAAAAGTAACAGAAAATCTACTTACTCATTGATTTAGCACTTCCCGAGCCCTCCCAGGAAGAGGGGGACTTTTTTTGTTTTAAACATATTGACTCTTTTTGCTTCAGCTGTTTTAGGTCTAAAGACCCATGGTCATGTCTTCTAATGTTGGAAAAAAATCTCTGGATGAACGAATGAGACTCAGAAGTCAGGCAGCAAGGCAAACAGTTTTACTTCTGCAGAAGGGGTATGCCACCGACACATAGGCAAGCACACTGAGAGGGAAGTCCGCTGGGGTTTTTATCCCTGACACCACACTGCCCCTTCTCCTTGTGGCAGGAGTCGGGGTTCCGTCTTTCTCGATTGACTGCAGGTGAGGTAAAGTCAAGGTTATCATTTAACATTCCTGGAAGCCGTGGGTTATGCAAGCATAACGAGCTGCTGCTTTAAAGTGGATTTACCTGGCTTGAGTGTAGAATTCTATTTCTTTGAAGGAAAAGACCAGTTATCCCCCACTCTAATCCCTCCTCTCCATTGTGTCACGTTCACGGAGAGGTCTATGGAAAGCGGTCTGCACCTGTCACTTTGATTTTCTCTGCATCTGCATTGGATCTTCCCTTCCAGTTGCCTTCTCTCTGCTGAAATTTCCCATATGCACACACATTTCCTCTCGGTGGTGGCATTATTGTGTTATCAGTGATTGTGTGTTCACTGTAAACCCTCTGCACCACACCTGAGTCTGGTTGTATTTACTATTTTTTCTCTTGATTTTTCCCTTCCCTTTTCCTGTGTGTTGTAATCTTTGGTTGAAAGTTCAACGTGGGGCAGACCATAGAAATTGAGGTGATCATATTTATACTCTGACATGTCACACCTTTTTTTTCTTCTAGGCCTCCATCTAGGATGGGTGGTGACACTGGACAGGGCTGAGCTGTGCCTCATCCCACCCTGTCTCTGTGTCCCCATCATGGTGTCTTGTCTCCTGGCTTATGTTCTCAGGTAGCCTCCCTCTGTTTGCCTTTTATTCTGTTTTTATTAAGTCGTCTCTTCAGGTCTTCCCTTTCCCATGGGAGCAGACACAGAAAGATGTGTCTCTGTCCAGATACTCGTAAACTTTGTCACAACTGAAAGACGTTTTGTCTCTGCTGTCCTCTGTTTCAGCCCAGGGTGGCCCCCACAGGACTTCCCAGACTGTCACTCTGTCATGGGCTCGTGCAGCCATGTCAGCCCTCCTGACAGTTCATGCCATGAACTTGAACAGAGGCCTGTCTCCCTCCACTCAGTCTCTCACCTTCTCCTCCTCCTTTGTGAACTTAGGGTCATCGTAGGACACAGCACAGAGCAGATGGGACCAGGCAGTGTGAGGGTAAGCTTTAACCTCACTCCTGATGACCCATAGTGAGTGCTGAGTAAATTCTAATCACTGTCATTTGTACAGCTTCTGAACTTTCTTTTTTGTGTTGTATACTTCTTTCCTCCCCAGTTGGCACTGATTCATAGAAATGTTGTATAGTATATCCTGGTTATTTATTTTTTGGTGGCACAGGGGCTTGAGCTCAGGGCCCTGGGCTTGTCAGGTTACCACTTAAGCCCTGAGCCAGTCTTTTTGCCTTTGTTGTTTTTCAAATAGGGTCTCCCTTCATGCTTAGGCAGGTCTTGACCATAAACCTTCTTTTTATGCTTCTCGCCAGCCTGGCATGACCTGTATGCATCACTGTGCCCAGCCTTTTTATCTTGAGAAGGGGTCCCTTGAACATTTTCCCCCCGGGGTTGGCCTCAAACTGTGATCTTCCTTCTCTGTCTCCAGTGTAGGTAAGATTACATACAGGTTGTTTATAAAGTTTTGTGAGACCTAAAACAAACAGAGACAGGGAGTTCTAAAACTGCAATGGTTTCCATAGTTCATACACCATGCTCTGCAGAGCAATTCTAATTTGCAAGTTCACTGTCACAACATTCCAGTGAGACAGGTGCTCTGATTTTCTACTTTAAAAATAAGTAAATTGAGGTTCAGAGAGGTCAAGTCACTTGTCCAAGGCCCCAAATCAGGGAATGGCAAAGCCTAAACTGGTATCAAAAATGGGCTGACTCTGATGATGAGAGAAACTTCCAGAAAGAATTACCCAGGTTCCTCCAGTGCCTAGCTAGGACCTGCACACCTCCTCCCCAAAGGCTGTAGGATGCCCAAGCTGGTCATGCACTGTCCACAACAGGAGGGCTCGATGGCCATAGCTGTAGCCCCAGGGCGATGAACAAGGCCTGAAAGAGTAAGTGCTGAGAACATGCATCAGAATGAGGTTAGGGACCAGTGCTACTGGGGACAAAACAAACTTGCTTCCCTGAGTCTATGGCTTGATCTGAAATGTCCCCCAGAAGCCCTTGTGTTGAAGGTTTGGTCCTCAGCCTGCAGTGCTATTGGGAGGAGGTGGAACCTTCAGGAAGTGGGGCCTAGTAGAAGGAAGGTAGGTCATGGGGGTGTGTACTTTGCTGCTTGGCTGATATGAAGTAAGCAATTTCCTACCCCATGTGCTCCCACCATGATACACTGCACCATCACAGGCTCAATAGCAATGGGTCTGAGTGAGGATGGACGAACACTCAGAAACCAAGAGCCAAGAGCAACCCATCTCCTTGTAAGTTGATTGTCTCAGGTACTTTGTGTGTGATGGAAAACTGATAAACATTGTGAGGTAGTAGTCACCTGTGATGAGGGAGCAGGGTGAGGGGTGATAGGGACAGTGAATCTAAAGCTTCATGAATGTGACAGGGGCATCAGGACATGGATTCAGCTGCAGGAACAGGGATCTGAGTGACAGTAGCTTAAACAGAATGGGGGCTTCTGGCTGTCATCACCAGGCTAGGCATGAGCCGAACAGTTGTGTGATGACGCCTGGATGGCACGTCCCCAGGCTTTCTGCATCATTGCTCCACCTGCTCTGTCAGATCGTCCATCCTCCTTACCACCCAATATGGTGCACAGACATCCACTTCCCTCCAAGAAGAGGGACAGGAAAAGCATGCAGGCTTAGGGGCATGACCCAGAAGTACTGCCTGCCACTTCCCCACATATCAGCCTGAACAAGGTCATGTGGCCATGCCTTGCTTAAGGAGCCTGGGATTGTGTCTTTCTTAAAGGAGCAGGTGTCCAGCTAAATGCAGGAGGCCCAGTTGCTATGGTAGAGCCATGACTTCGGAGGACCACAGTCACTGCTCCAAGGACAGGCCCACTGGTGTTTCTGTAGCACTGAGGGCCCTTCCATTTATAACTGTAAATCATCCTAACTGATGAGCAGAACTCAAGAGACGGTGGCTGCTAGGCATAGTTGGTCACCAAGAAGCCTGGGAAGAAGTCAGAGACTTCAAACAAGCTGGAATTTTCAATTCATGAGACTTGTTTCCTAGAAGTAATTGGATGTCACAAATTCCAAAGTGACAGACAGACAACTGCTCCATGTGGAAGGCCATGGAAATGTTCCTTAAAACATTAGTGCCCCAGAGGCCAGAGGGGCTGCTCTGCCTGCCTCATGCTGTTTTGTGATTCTGCAGCGGGCCTCTCTCTCATGGTCTCTCATCTTAGTATTTGTCACTGTGACAGGCCATGTCACACATTCTGCAGGATCCAGGTGGCCACTGTCCTCCTTTGCAGTGTAATTTCACACACCAGGCTCCCAAAGCCCTTCCTTCCCTGGTCTCTGACTCCACCCGGGGCAGCTCACAGAGTAAGAGGGGCAGACGGTGCTCCGTCCATCCACCCGGGGTCTGGCCAGCGGGCCAGGCAGCAGCCCTTCTTGATGCAAACACCAGTGCACACGCCGTTCAGGGAGGTGGCCAGCTGCAGGGAGGAGGGGTGACAGTCAGTCACCTCTTGTTCTGCCGAGGCACTGAAAATGCAGTTTCCACATCCACGTGTGGGAAGTCAATGCCCACAGCTGCAGAGAGCAGGTCTTTCTCTCCATAATGAGCGATTGTTTTGCACAATGGCCGTGCATCTCATGTCAGATACAGACAGAATTGTCTCAAAGATGCAGAAGTAACGCCATCATGTCTCCAGCATGGAGGCGTCCTCTTCCAGTTCCCGATCCTGGGTCATCTTCACCTGGGTCTGTCCTCGGAGGCAGCCCCTTAAAGAGCCCTAGGGAGCCAAACACACGGGCTCCTGTGCCCGAATCGGGGTGACAATTGGGCAGTAAATGCCCAGGTCTGCCTGTAAGGAAGCATTCAGGATGGCCTCCCACTGGTCCATCACTCCTCCGTGCGGAGGGAGGAGAGACTTTGCAGTGAGGGTCAGCCAGGTCCATCTGGCCTTCTAGCTCAGGGTTGTCAGAGGAGGGCAGTGAGGAGCCGACTCACACATGAATGCACCAGGCACTAGGTCCCCTCCAAAGGCAGATGGGCCTGCAGCTGTGGTGTCCAGGATGGAGGGGTTCGGAGTGGACCCCACAATATATCTGGACACAGAGCTCAGCGAGGCCCAGCGGTCTCAGGGACCACCAGACCGGGCAGAGTAGCTCAGCTGGTGGTTTCTGGTCTCTACAGTGATGGACTCTAGTCACCTCCATGTGAAGATCCCCGAATTCATAGCCATGTTGCTCATGACAGCTGCTGTGTCACAGAAGGCAGAGTTCCAGGGATGATGTAAGCCATGGCTGACCTGGTGACTCTGCAGCATTGTGACATGGCTCACTGTGTCTTCCAGCAGATGCAGGGTCCCCCATGGTCAGGAGTCACAGCACCAAGGTGTCCTGAGCCCGTTTGTTCCTGAGTTTCCTGGCGTGACACTCTTTCCCGTGATACTCTTCCTCTATGACTCTTTCAGGTCACAGACAGAGTGACCTGAGTGTTTGCCAAAGATGATATTGTCGCATGTCCCTGCGTGTCTTTGATGACGGCTGGCACTTTCTGGCTCACTTCTGTGTGGTTCTCTGGTCCATGGTGCCTGCTGGAGGACTTCAGAGGGGTCAGGAGCTTGTGGGGGAGGTTATGACCCCGACAGCTACATGAGGACCCTGCACTTCAGAGTCAGCTGGTACCCAGGGCCATCTGCCCAGTGCCCCTCCTACCTGGTCCACTTGCCCCCCTCTGCTCAGAGAATCCAGGGTTGTTCTGGGACAGTCAGTTTCCACCATGGGACCTCAGTCCTCCATGAAGAGGCTGCTGCACCCATGTCCTCACACTGTCCAGTCCAGGACAGGATCTGGTCCCAGGAAAGGAGCATCTTGCATCACACCCCATCTTGAGACCCTCCCCTGTCCAGGACAAGGTTCAAGCGAGGCCAACGGCCTCCTCCCGAGAGCAGCCTCTGACACCATGGCCTCTGTGCAGCCCAGGGATGCTGGGGACGAGGGAGGCTCAGCAGCAGCCACCTGTTCCCATCGCGTGCCCTGGTGCTGCCACTCCATTCCTGCATTGCAGGACAAGGATGAGGGATCAGTTTGCTCCCCCGCAAGCTAACAGACCAGGGTCCCTTAGCATAGGTGACAGCAAGTTTGGGGACAATGGGACGGGTATGTCAGGTGCAGGCAGAAGGGGGCAAGTAAAGATGGGGATCCCATAGCAGCTACAATGCCCCCAACATCAGGGAGGCCTTGCTGGGCCTGCTCCTTCCTTTGGCTCTGTCTGGACTGGTCACGTGACCCTCACTGCACCTGCTGTGTGCTGGCTCTCCTCTGTCCTCAGTCGTTTGCTGGGCTGGTCACCAGGACAAGTCTCTCCACCTCAGCCCCTCTGACATTTTTGGGCTCCTCCTCGTCTCTCGGCAGAAGTTTTGCTGACAGAGTCACCTCTGGCATGTCGCTGGAGGCTGTGCTCCTGGAGGTCAATCTCTCGCCATGCCACGTGTTCCCTCGACGTGGTCTGAATGGCGTCTTTCACTTCCCGGAGCAGGTGTCCATCGGCCTATCAGAGAAAGGACATAAATTTGTGTCACAGACACAATGTGGCACTCAATCCTGCTGCTGAGCACCGAGACTTCGCCTTTGGCGTCCTGAGCCCGACCAGTGCTTCTCAGATTCTGATGTCTGCGTCTGTCCATTGGAGAAGTTGCCCCTCAGGTAAGTCCACAGGGGCCACGCACACTCAGACTCAAAGACACTCCCACACCCATGCACACATCCACGTCCTGCCACTCTCTCACACACACGTCAACATTTGCATATTCCTACCCACTGACGCACACACGCCCCATCCTCACATCCACGTCCACACAGCCCACTCCCACCCATCACATGTACACACATTCACACACTCATAGCCCTCCTCCACCGATCACACACTCACGTACACACTCACGAAAGGTGACAAGGGCTGATGCACCTGGAAGCTAAACCCAGGAATGACTCAGTCATCCATTTCAGGAGAGCTGACCCCCCAGTCACCAGCATGTCACCCTGAGATTGAAAGTGAGCTGAGAGGGATCGGCTGGGTGGTCTTTAGCCTCTTTGTCCTCTTCGACTCAGTCAGAGGTGTGGGAGATGGAGGTGTTGTATTCATTAGTGATGCTGGTGGTGACCTGGGTCCCTTGTTGGGAGCTGAACTTGTGATGTGAGGATGCAAGGAAGGGACCAGCATGAGGTCACCCAGCTTTTTGAGGGATTTCCAGGGGACCTTTCAAGTCAGATCTGAGGCCAGGTCTCCTTCTCGGGTCGTGGCTGTGCTGGGTCGACCTTCATCGATGACACCTCTTCAGGATGACACCTCTTAGGTCAAGAATGCCTTTCAGTATGAGATGTCAGAGTCTGGATGAGATTAGGATGGGGCTGCAGACTTTAGATGTCTAAGTGCTGCTTAACTGGTGACATAATGGGCACAGGTCATGAAATCCTCATGAGGCTTTATCTCTCACCAGCCCCCTTCCCTCACCTTTTGCACAAGCAACCCTTGTGCTCTTGGGATATGTTTTTTGCTCTTCCCAACCATGTGGTTCTAGGGGGACACCATGCTCATATGTGGCCCCTCCCCACAGTCATCATCCTCTGGACTGTGGGCAGTTTCCTGACCCAGTACAGCGTGGACAGAGAAGGAAGGAGAGCCTGTCTTCATGGGACTCTGAGGATAACTTACACAGGCGTCATCCTCCCTTCGATTCCTTAAGACAATAAATGTTTCCACTGCTCCTAGTAAGTCCGAGCTGTGCTTTTTCTTTCTTTTTTTTTCTACAACTTCTAGTTCTATGACTGGCTCTCATAGGATAAGATGTTTCTCAGGTTGGTAACTAAATAAGTACAGGGTCTTGTGAAGCTCAAAAATGTTGTTGGATGATTAGATAAAAAGGCATGAAAGAGCTCTTCAGAGTCTCTTTCCATCATCCATCCATCCATCCATCCACCTATCCATCCATCAGTCCATCCATCCTCCCATCCACCCACCCACCTACCTATCCATCCATCCATCCATCCATCCATCCACCCATCCACCCACCTACCTATCCATCCATCAGTCCATCCATCCTCCCATCCACCCACCCACCTACCTATCCATCCATCCACCCACCCACCCACCTACCTATCCATCCACCCACCCACCCACCTACCTATCCATCCATCCACCTATCCACCCATCCATCCACCCATCCACCCATCCATCTATCCATCCTCTATCCATTCATCCATCTCTCCAAGATGTGTTGTCTGGGCTTAGTTGTGCTTGGCAGCAGAACTTCTCTTTCATGACTTTTTACAAAAGCAGCTGCCTAACAGTGCCTGAGAGTGAGCATCACTCAGTTCAATGAAAGGATGGACGGATAGCTTGCTTGATAAATGGATGGATGTGTAGGTGAATGGAGGGTGGATAGGTGAGTAAATGGATAGATTAAAGATGGATGAATGAGTGGTGAATGGATGATGAATGGTTGATGGCTGGCTGGATGGATGATGGATGGGTTAAGGATGAAAGGGTGAATAGGTATACAGGTAGATCGGATGGGTGGGTAATTGTGTGGATGTGGGGTAGACAGTGGGTTTATGGATGAGTGGATAAATGGGAGGATGGATGGATGGTTATAGGTATAGATGTGGATAAATAGGTGTATAAATGGTTGGTTTTATGGATGGATGGATGAATGGATGGATGGGTGCATGGATGAATGATAGAGGGATGTATGGATCAGTGGAAGGGTGTATGGATGGATGAACGATAGATAGGTAGATAAGTAGACAGATGGATAGAGGCTGGTGACTGCTTCTGTGCTATCAGGGAACCAGACACTTCTCTAAGAGAATGAAGAGGGCTAGGGCTAAGGCTTCAGAAAGGCAGTGTCTCACCATCTATGACCTTTAGGGTCCATTCCCCCTGCCCCCAGCAGCAACTTTCCCCGGCAAGGCCTCATTTAACAATCACAGCAGCACAGCAGCCAGCTGTGCTGGGGCTTCTGTCCGGGTGATCACCCTGTGCTTCCAAACACCCCCTTGAGTTGACTTCTCCGGGACCTCATGTTCCACATCATGCTCCCTTTTGTACGTTGATGAATGCTGGTCTCTCCCAGCTTGAGGACAGGCTCCTGGAGGCCTCAGGACATCTCAGCTGGACAGTTACAGTCCAGGAGGAGGTGAGGTGTTGAATGTGTACTGGGTGGGGAATGAACGGACCTGGGAATGAAAGAGAGAAGAGCCCTACACACTGGACTCAAACTCAGGTGTCTGTCAGGCTCTGGCTCTGACCCCATTGTGGGGACATTTGGAGCAGGCATCTCCAATGGCCTGTCACCTTTCAAGGACAGAATTTTTTTTCATTGTTGTGCTGGGTGAGGGTACATGGTGGCATTTACAAAGGTCTTGTAATATATCAAATATATCATAGCTGAATCCAACCCCTCCACCATTCTCCTTTATCCCCTCGTCCCCCATTCCTGGAATACTTTCAGCGGGTCTCATTTTTCCATGCATATATATGTGAACACAGTATTTGCACTGTATTCACCTCCTCCACCCTTTCCTCACCTCCTCCCCACTCCCCAGGTAGGGTACCAACCCCCCAGGTAGGACCTGTTAAAAAAATGACATTTTTGTGTGTTTGAGGTCTCTTCATAGGGAGTTTCCTGGTGACATTTCCATGTAGATATGTGTGCATTATAACCCAAATTGCTTCATCTCCTCTCTTTTTCTTTCTTCTACCTTTGTCCCTTTCTTGTGGTTTCAACTGATTTAAAAATTCTATGTTCATTCTTGTGTAGGAACGCACATCACCCACATTCACCTTCTTAACTTCCTTCTTTTATCCTCCCTCTCCTGTTAGTGACCTCCCCTTAGCATGGCCTGTTTTCCATAATATTGCTTGTATTTGTGTTAGGTCTATATTCCACACATGTGAGAAAATATGCAGGTTTTGTCCTTCTGAACCAGGACAGATTATTTTTGTTCCTTCTCCCTCTTTGGGTACGGTAGCTCAAGTCTGTAGGCCGAGTCATCAGTTTAAGATTTATTCTTTTTTTTATCATCCACACTGGTTCCCCATCCACTGACCAGGCAGGGGCACCACCCGGAGAATATTCAGGGAAGCCCCATACATTCACTAATCCCAAAGCCTCATAATATGTGGGGCTATGTCTCTGAAATTAGCCAATCCCAGACTTCAGCACTGAGGACCTTCACCAAGAATTCCTTGGGTCAGGAATTCAGACATCAACCAGGCCCGCGCTCTGGATGTCACCTGTTAACCCCATCATTCCCCAGGCTAGACTTCTGGATATTTGGACAGCTGACTGGGGAGAATGAGCCCAGCTGGCCAGGCCATGCAGCTCCTGAAGCCACAGAGTTGGGTGCCTGAGCTTGCTGGACACGCATCCCTGGGAGCTGGGAGATGAGCTATAAGAGGATGCAGCTTCAGGTAAGAGACAGGAGAAACACCAAGAGCCATGGACAGTGGCTAATCCTCGAGGAAGTTTGCAACTCTGTCCAACAGGGAGTTATAGATCATCCTCCAGACAAGGCCAGCCCTTCAGGGTGCTGGAGGCACTGCCCAATCCTCCCAGGAAGTTCTGTCAACAGAGTGATGGTGTTTTCTGTGGAAGCCACTCCAGGCCTCACACAGCACATGGCCTGGCTGCACGTCCCTGCACAAGGTCATCAGGGCGGCCAGCTCCGGCCCCTCTAGCCCAGGCTCTCGGTGGTGGTTTGTTCTGCAGAGGAGAAGGAGGCTTTGACCCCTCTAGCTCAGACTCTCAGCTGTGGGAGGCTGCACTCTGCTTATTTACTGGACGCCTGCCTGGCCGGCTCTCCCTCTAGGCAGCAACCAATATGGTTTGAGCGCATTACAGAACTCACAGAGCTTGGCCCATGAATGAATCCAAGATCCACAGACATTTGACTCCTCTGTGTGAGGACAGGTGACCAAGCAGGCCATTCCCCTAAATTCTGATCCTTAGGCCACATCTTCTTCCATGCTTGCCACTGGACTGAGAGCTGCCCCAGGCAGGGAGATGAGGAGTCGTGCCCGTGTGCTCATGGAAAGAATGAGTCAGGGCCCCTCCACATGCAGCAGAAAGAATCCCTTGTTCAAATGGATTGGAGAAGGTTGGAGATTCATGGACTTACTGAAACAGAAGGAAAGCATCAGGAAGAGCTGGATCCAGGACCTCAGATGACAATGTCTAGGTCAGGGTGTAGTCCATTTTCCCTGTGTTTGTTTATGTGATAACAGCCTGTGTTCATTTATGTAACAGCAGCCCCTCCCTGCAGGTGGCTTTTGAGTTAGTTTTTGTAATGACAGCCCCTGGGTTAGTTTATATAATTTCAGCCTCGCATTGTAGAAGTGCGAGCTTCCCCTGCAGGTGCCTGCTCCATCCCCAGTGTGTGCAGAGCTGCTGATTTTGTGACCACCCCACACACCTCCCAGGACCCTGACTGGACAGACACAGGCCACGGACTGACACAGCATAAACCAACCACTGTCCAGGTGTTAGGTGAGGCCAAGTGCCTGGGGAGAGGCCAGGAGATGGGATCAGAAGCTTGCTTCCCGCCTGTCTTGTTAGCTCCTGTAGTCTCTGGTCAGAGACTCCCAATTCTTTGTGGCTGCCATGGAAGCATCGAGGCAGCACACATGGATGGTAAGGGTGGCAGTAGAGTTTATTAAAGGTTACAAACAGCCATGGTGGGCCAGGTATGCGGAGGAGGAAGGGCGTTTCCTGTTGCCAGGTGCTTTAAAAACCTGCACTAACCTATGGGAGGGGAAAACCTGGGCGATTCTTCATCACCAATAATTGATGAGTCGCGGGGGGTGGGTTGGGTGGTTCCTGGGCCAGGGTGTGAATAATCTACACACATTTGCAATTGAAAAGAGAAGGAGAAGAATGTTCAGTCTGAAATACAATATTAAGTCATGTGTTCTAAGAGTCCTAAACTTTCACTGTCTTAACGGGCCCCACCTGGGCAGGTCTGGAAGCACTCCCAGAAGCCTCCCACCTGCTCCTTCACCTGCCACCACTTGCCCCAGGTGACCCACGGGAACTTGAAGCTCCAGCATTGGGATGGTTGGAGCTACAAGAAGGTAGTCACTCATGTTCCCAGAAGCTCACGGTGCCCAAATTCCATTCCTTCCCCCACCCTTGTGGTGCTCAGCTCTATGAGGGGGTTAGGGCATTCCCGTGGCCACCCCAGGTGAGATCAGAGGCCAGCCACCTGCCTGGGGTCATGTCCTGTCAAGGGGAGTGAGTGTCCGACTGTGTTTCACCAGCCTTAGGAGGAGGCCACACAGCGCTTACCTCACACGAGGAAAAGGCTTTGCTGGTCAAGATGGGCCCCAGGAATCCTATGACACCTTTGGGTTCCTCATATCTGTTGTGAAGAGGCTCACTGTGCACAGTTGAGATCCCAGGGAACAACTTCCCTCTGGAGGCCAGCAAGGGCCATCTCTGCCCAGCCACCAGAGTGGGAGTCCAAACATTTCTGCCCACTGCATCTTGGGCTGTAGTTTCTACCACTGTATGCAGTGAGACAGAAGCTCCCACAGCAACTTGAGCAAAACAATTTTATCCATCCTGACAGGCAGCAGAGGACAGAAGCCTGGGATCTGCAGAGAGCCGGTCCCCAGGGCTCAAACGCTGCTCGGGGCAAGTGGAATCCCGTCTGCTGGTGCTTCGTGTTGCACTTTGCTAAGGGACTCTGACCAGCACCTGGTCCTGGGCGTCATGCCCAGGGACCCACTAGATAGCACTGCCTCATCTAGGAGGGCAGTGCAGAGACTGGGCAGCTCTAGACAACTCCTCCCTGTCTTGGATGTCACATCCTCAGCACCTTGTAGCTATTTGAGAAATACAAGCAAGAGGGGCCAGGCATACCTGTCCCACACGGGCCAGGCTGGGCACAGGCCCTCTCTTCCAGCCCTGCCTGCTGTCCTTTGGTGGGAAACAGTCACATCTGTCAGGTGCAGTCCATCTGGGCCATAGGCAGACCTCCTGCTGCTGCGTGATGGCCCTCTTGGTTTGCATTCCCCAGCGTTTCTGAAACTTCACTGCACGTTAGGATCACCTGGGAGTTTCACACCCCCACCTCAGGCCAGTTAGCTCCGGATTTCTGGTGGAGGGAAGCAGGCATCCGTTCAAAGTCCCCGGAGCTCAGATGCACAGCAGGTGTGAGAACCGAACACTCCCAGAGGCATTTCTCAAGGCAATGAGCACATGGATTCTGGGGCTCATTAAATGCAGTTCTGACTGGGTCGCTCAGGAGGGAACGGGCCCACACCTCTAAGCAGCTACAGGTGATGCAGATGTGCAGACCTTCAACCACCTTGAGCAGTGAGGTCGAGGGGTCCCCCCAAAGCCCATGGGGGTGCACAGCTCATTGAGGGATCATTTTAGGGGGGAAGTATTTGGGATTCACTTGTGAAAACCAATTAGCTTTAAAGAGCAGTAACAAACCTACCGCTGAGACCCCAGCTCCAGTCCCTACAGTGGTCATGCCGTTTTGCAAGAAAGGGGTAAAGGGACTGCTGGGGCCATCACAGGTACAAACAGGCACCATGGAGTCTCCCTGGCACCTCAGGACACCCTCCTGGGGCCACAAGAAGAAGGAGCAGGTCCAGATGTCCATCAGACCAGGCTCTTTTTTGGAGACCACAAACCAAGGGCCTGCAGAGCTGGCTTTTCCTGGACTGGTCTTGGTTCCTGAGCCATCATGGGAGATGGAGCTGCCATGATAGGGCTGGGGGAGTGGTGGTGGGCCTTGCACCTGGCTCTGACCCAAAGGCCCAGGGTCTCCTGTCTACACCTAGGCAGGGGACAGGTGAGGAGATCATGGCTCAGGGGGACCCAGGTGCAGTAACTATCTGGGATTGTGTCTGCACCACAGACAGCTCCCTCTTCTCCAAACCATTCCTCAGTTTCCCTGGGGAGCAGCCCTCACTCAGGGGTCATGGGTAGCTATTTTGGAGTGTGCTGACTCATGCACTCTTTCCCAGTTTCCTTGCCAGTCCCCACACTGACCCACGGGGCAGAGAGCTGTTCTGCAGTTTCCTGTGGTTGCAGTCCCTGGAGCACAATTGTCACTTAGTGAATGTTCTTCAATGAGCGAATGAGTGAGTGGAGTGTTGAAGACAGGCTCACTCTGTTTGGGCAGACACTGTGACATCCTGTCGGCTCTCTGCTGGCCAGTGGTACCTGTGGGCTGGACTGTCCTGGAAGGCTCCACTGCTATCTCTGTTCTGGTTCCGGACTCGATCTTACCCTACAGCTGACCAGAGCCTCTCCCTGTGGCCATGGGGCTCTCTAGACAGCTCCAGCCTAGCTAGTATTCCCAGGGGACAGTTGATCTTTGGGGGCACATGTGTCCTGCTCACCATGGGAGCCTCCAGTTCAGACAGGCCACCGTTGTGTTCCATCCTTCATCACTGCAGTAGCTGTTCCATAGTCAGAACACCTCAGGTATGAGTGTCACCATAAAACCCAGACGCTTGTCCAGCCCCCCTCTACACCTCTGGGCCTCCAGGACATGGACGCTATTGTCCCAGCTGCTCCCAGGAAAAAGTGGAGTGGGCACTTCTCCCAGCACCCAATCTTGAGGGGCCCTATCACCTGGTGGGATGCACACCCTATTTCAGCTTCTACAATTGTGTCACTTCCCAGTGACAGGTAGCAGATCTGTGAGCTTCCCTCCTGACCAGTCTTTAGCAATCAAACCTGTCCAACCTGACCATAGTGGACAGGTCAATGCCCTCTACTCAGAGTGGGAGGACAGCATAGGCCGCAGACAGCAGACATGCAAAGGCCTGGTTCTGTGAAGGAATTCCAAGCTCAGTCCCATCCCTGAGTGCTGGGTGCTGACGGTGGCCAGGCTAAGTCTCCCAGAGAACCAACTTCAATGGTTACCTGGCCCCGGGCCCGTGCCCCCAACCCCTGGATCGATCCTGCTTTTCAGGAAATCCAGTCCATCAAGCCCAGAACAGTTGGTCGGCTCATGGCCTGTGAATTAAGAGTTTATCTTGGCAGGAAAAATTGCACAAAATAGCAGCACTGTGAAAGCCCATTAGAGGGGATTAAAGGAAGGAACAAGCTGGACTGCCTCCTTGCTAAGCTCTCGGCACACCCTGAGCTCTGTCCCCAGGCCTAGCAGTGGCATAGCTCTATGGACTTGTTCTCGGTTGGCGTCACCAGCAATGACTCAAGTTGGCAGCACAAGAGGGAATTTCTCACCTCATGACAGTGAGCAATCTGGCAATTTAAGGAGTAAATGTCCTTAATTTCTGCTGCATGGCTTCTGCCTCCAAATTCTCTTGTTGAACTATGTTGTTTGGGGGCACTGCAGGCTTTGTCCTGTGAGGACCCCTCTCCATGGGCATCCACGTTTGACCTGGGGACACAGGGTGAGGAGAAGGGATGAGGCTAAACTGGCAAAAATCCAAGCTCTAGACTCCAGACTCAGAGGGAAGAGATGCCTCCATTGTGGGAGATCCCACCAACACCCCAGATCGAGCCTCCTGTCTTGGCACGTCCTGCCCATCTTCAACCAGCCAGGTGCCCAGGGCCTGAGGCTGATATAGACCAGGCCTGGTACATGGGCCACTGGAGCTGGGTGGAGGATGGATTGGCTCCATGTATACCAAAGAGCACAGGGACATATGGGCCTCCAGGGAAGTGAGGAACCATACCCAGAGGTGGAGAGGACATATGGCAGGACCAGGCCAGTTGGGTCAGCCACTCAAGGCCAGGCCTTGAGTGCAGAGCCCCAGGTCAGGAGGAGGAGGAGGGATGATCCTGCCAGAGTCCACTGTGGGCCTCCTCCAGGGAGCCCTTCTTCTCTCCTGTCCCCATCTTAAAATCTGAAAGAACACCTGCCCAGGACAAGGGAGCTGATGAACCCAGATGGCTGTGGGAACCTGCATCAGTCAGGGTAGGCAATGGACTTAACACAGACTGCGCCCTGAAGGTGACATCACCCAGTATTGGTGTGACAGTCTCTGCAGCATGTTCCAAAGCACACACTGGGCTCCTGCCACCCCTTTCCCTGCTGTGCAAAGAGTCTGCAATGTCCCCAAGATCCCGGAGTCCTTCCTGTGCATCTCACTCAGGAGGGAGGGAAAGGCAAGAACCGAGGACCTGCTGGGAACTCTGGGAAGAGCTGTGCAGTGGACGGTGACTGAGCACAGCTGATGCCGAGAGCCAAAATGGCCTTGAATGTGCCCAAGGAGAAGGGGGTGTGGGCCCTAGGGCAATGCAGGCTTGGCTCCTTCACGATCCCTCTTGTGGACAACCAGGTTTTCTCTGGGGACACAGGGTCAGGCAGAGGGAGGTGGCTGACCAGGGATCATTCCAGACATCACCCAGTGAGCCCAGGAGCGGCCAAGCAGACAGAGGGGCTGGAGAGGGTGGGGCACACTGGGGTCCCCTCTCCGCACCAGCTCTGCACCTGATCTCAGCCTCAGACCATCTGTGCCCAGACTCATTCTGCTGGCATCAGGATGAGGAAGGATCAGAGCTCAGAGAGCTCATCGCGAGGCGAGAAATCAGACTGACTCCTCTCCAGGGACATCTCGTTAAGATGGTCACACCTGCGAGCCGAGGCCCCATGACCTCGTGGACACGCACAGCTGAGCGGATCTGTCTGCAGCCAACCCAGGACCTGGGGCCAGGCTCCCCCTCTGCATCCTATGGTCAGTGTCCCTACAGGTCACCGGCAGTAGGGCCAGGGGGGTTCAATGGAAGCCCTGCCCTAAGGACACAGCACTCCCTTGCTGGGCTCCTGCTGCAGGGGCCTCTCAGGCCTGGGGTCCCTTGGGATGGTCTCTTGAGGGTGATGCTGTGTCTGTATATAATTCCATCCCTGAGTCTCCTGAAGACCTGGGGAGCAGAGCTCCCTGGTGCTCTTAGCACCAAGCAGAGGCCAGCCTGGACCTGACTCCAGCCCTGGCTCTCACTGGCTGCCCTGTTCACTTACTGGGACACTCTTCTGCCCTCTGGACCGGTCAAGTCCAGCTGCTGGAAACGGGTGTGCCCGTACTGCTCTTTTCAAACAGGAAGCCCAGAGAGGGCACTTGCTCATTTGAACAGGATTCATTCACAGGTGCTGGACTACAGATTGTCCATCACAACCCCCTGAGGCCCGACCTCACCCATGGCCAGACTTGACCTCTTGACTCAAGGATTCTGGAGTGACTGAGAGGTTCCTGTAAGGACCCTGGGACCTTCCACCCTTGCCATGATAACCCACACCATGTCTCTGTCTGGCTCTGCTCAGCCTGCCCTCTTCCCCATCTCCTCTTCTGTGCCCTCCACCTGCTCTCTTTGCTGTGCTTTGACCTCTGAGCTTCCTGCTGTTCCTGGACACACCAAGCTCTCTGCCACCCCAGGGCCTTTGCACTTGTTGCTCCACCTGCCTGAAGAGTTTCTACTCACTTTATCCTGCAGGCCCCACTCCGATGTCACCTCCTCAGAGAGCCTTCCCTGAGCTCCTGTGTAATGCAGCTGCCTCACCCATGGGCCACACCCCATCACCCTCTCTGAGTTTCTTCATGAACTTGTTGGTGATTAATTCATTTGGCGGGTGTAGAGTGCAGTTTCTGAGTCCACTGATTCTGGGACAGTATGCCTGCTCCAGATCGCAGCATTGCCACTTCCTGTGTGACCTTGGGACAGTGGGCTGTCCTCTCTGTTCCTCAGGTTTCCATTTGGCCAATGTAAGTGCTGTGTAAGATTTGCTCAGTTGCAACTGCAACCCTGCTTTATCAAATGCTAATTTTTGCTGACCATCATCTTTTTATCACCACTGTCATTACAATTGTCACCATCACCTTCCCACCATCATCACCACAGCCATCACCACAATCCCCATCTTCACCCTCCAAACTATCACTCAGCTCCTCTGAGCAAAGATCTGGGCTGTGTCCACTCAGCCCTGGCCCTGTGTCTGCACACGGCACACAGGTATGTGTTTTCGGATGCTCGCTGGACTTTCTGAATGAATATGTGTTAAATACTGGGCTGTGATGGAATTCTGCCTCAGTGCCAGCATTACACACGACACACAGCTCACTGCTGGAGCCCGAATGTTGCAGGACCAAAAATAAAAACCACGCTCTGCCCACTCTGGATGCACTTCCTGCCTGGCCTCCTCTCCTGGCGCCCTCTCAGCCTCACGGCACTCCACGCGGCCTCATTGATTAAATGCCCAGGTCCATTAAATGATGAATTTAGCATCAATTCCTGCTGCCCTGGGAGCAGGCCCGGGCACGGGAGCTCTCTAAATAAAGACATCTGATGACGGGTGTGTGACCTGGGTGGAGGGAGGCAGGGGAGGGAGATTCTGCTTCATTAGCCAGGGCCAGGGGGGCCGAGGGAGAGGAGGTGCGAGGCTGCGGCCGGCACCAGGCTCTGAGGCAGACAAGCCTGGCTGATGGCTGCCGGCCACTGCTGGGCAGAGGCTGTGAGGGCCGCCCAGGTGAAGAGTCCTGAGGCACCCACACTTCAAAGATGGCAGGAAGCTCAGTCCTCAACCTTCCAGCTCATCTGCCTGGAGATCCCAAGGGAAAAGGGGCTGGGGACAGCTTTGGGGCAGCCACTGGACAGTGCTGGCATAGGGGAGCAAGCAGGCTATTTCATCTCCATGGGTTCACTGGGCTGATCGGGGAGAGTGTGGTGCCGTCTACACTGCTGACCAGATCAAGAAAGGAAAAGAACTGTGCGTGACTCACTCATGCTTGCGATAAAAATGCTGTGTAGGAGTTTTCTCTAGACATTTGTTAACTGCTGATTATCTGCACCGTGCCCCACCTGGAACCTGCATCCCAGGTGTTATATAGCACCCTGTCCAGTTCCTTCCTGCACCCGCTGACCTGCCCTGGGCCGGGGCAGGTGTTGGAGGGAGAGACAGTGACCTGGCTGCTGTGGCCATCAGCAGGGTTTGCAGTGACCCCTCTAGAGTGGCTCAGTAAATTCTTTGGGAAAAGTCGTGGCTCATCCCTCTTCTGTCACTGTCATGAACAGCCCATGGTGTGTGTGTGTGTGTGGACTTCCCCGAGGTCACCCAGCCTGTTCCTACAGCTGCAGGACTCCTAGCCTGGCCCCTCCCTCCCCATCACCCCTTCCCATCTCCTTGCAGCTGGCCAGCGTGGCAGAGCTATCAGGGTGGCCCCTTTTGAAGGTGCATGAGAGACCACACACCCTTTCTTCCTTCCACACTCAGCTCTGCCTCCGTTCCTTCACTTGGGCCATCCAAACCTGTGGCCTCCGGTTGGTACTGGGATAATTGAGTCGATTGTTTTGCTTTTCGCCTGGAAGGACCCATGGTATCACGTGATAAGTCTTGGACAAGTTTTTTTTTTTTTAAGTCATTCAAATGAGGTGAAGCTGGCCAATCAGGACAGTGGACAGAGCAGGCTGGAGAGGAGGAGGAGAGAGAGGCCCTGTAGGCTGAGCCTGCAGGGTTTAAACAGGCTGGAGGGTCCCAGAGTCAGGGAACTGGCCCTCTCCCCTGGGGGACCCCAGATCTGACCCACAGCTGAAATCAGATGCCACACCTCACAACGTACCCCACCCTCTGTTCGTACCCACTCTCCACACGTCAGCCTCTGTGCCTTGACCCCACAGGAGCACCGATGTGAGAATGGAGAGTGTAGGAGGGACTCTGATGCCTGACGGTGAGGACTACTCTCCAAGTGACAGTCATTTACACAGGATCACTCTCCATGTGTGGTCAGTCTCTCTTCCTTCTCGCCCCTCTGCCCTGCTCCCTGGCCTGGAACACTGAGCCCGTGGACAGCCCCTTCAGATCCTATCACAGCCTCCACTGAGTTTGGTTAATGAGGCCCCAGTACGATGAGGGGCTGGGATGGAGGATGAGGCTAGTGGCTTTGCTGGCCACACCCGCTGGCTGGGTTCCCACAGTCCTGTGATCCTGCAGAACCACTGCCCTCCCTGGGCTTCATGTCCCCACACCCTCAGGCCGAGGAAGGGGATGCCTGTGAACCTTTGAGCTCCAACTTCCTGTGGGCTCCCTAGACCTGCCCACAGCCCTGCTAATTATGTCCTTTAACCAACTCTGTGGGCTCCTCAAGTAGATTCTGCCACCCACAGACCCCTGACGAGTGCCTGGAAGGAATAATGAACTACCTTGTGTCAGAATCCTTGGGGTCTCCCTAACCCTGGAGTGGAGATTAAGCAGGAATCCACTGAGTCTCCCACCTCTGGGGTAGACACTGGTGAAATTCACTGGGTTTGCATAGCCATGGGGTCAACACAGGGCAGGAATCCACCGGGTCTCCCACCTCTGGGGTGGACACTGGTGGAATGCATGGGATCTCCCAGTCCTGGAGTGTACACTGGGCAGGAATCCACTGGGTCTCCCACCTCTGGGGTGGACACTGATAGGAATTGCACTGATGAGCAGACAGGACACCATGTCTTGTTTTTTGCACAGCTCACAATGGCCTGCGTCACTCCTTCCCCATCACACCATCTCCTGTCTGCCCAAAGCTGCCCCATCTCCTCCCCTAGAAGGCAATGCAGAGTTGCCTGGGTTCCCAGAGATGAAGCTGAGAGCAACAGGCTCTCCCAAGGGAAAAGTGACTCAGCTCATGGACAGAGAGTGGCCATGGGAAGGTCTGCAGAGACAGCTGCCCCATGTCCCTGCATCTTCCCTGGCTGACTGCCCTGGGTCAGAGGCCCCCAGAGCATCAATACGTGGATCATTGTGGCATGTCCACACCAGCTTCTCAGCGCCTATCTCTAGAAAGGGCTATGAACAAAACTTATGGGCGCAAAAGTCCATGCTGTAACGCCAGGTGGTGTGCCTGGACCTCACCAGGGTCCCAAACTGGGCAGTCCTGGGTCTCTCTGTCCTAGAATAGGGGAAAGATGTCAGGCAGGGCACTCTCCATGGCAGCCACTTGTCCCCAGGTCCTTGTGAGGAGGAGGCTGTGTCCTCTGGAATGAACACTAGGTCTTTAGACGAGAGAAAGTTCTTCTCCAAGAAAAAGATAGTATCTCCTGGGCCATTTTTCTCTCCCGTCCTTGTAAGGATGTCCTGGTTTTCACCCAATTTAAACACTTTGCAGAAAGCTTTTGAAAACACGTGCGTGTTTTTGTGCACAAATACATGAACTGTGTCATGTGCACACTGCTTGCAGACACCTGTGTGTGGAGCCACTAACGGCACTCAAGTTTTATGAGGAAAATGATGGAGACCTGTAGGTGGCAGGGACAGCTATCGTCACAGGTAATTTTCCTCTCACCATCATGTTAGCTCGGAGCGCTAAATAGCCTTGTAAAAGTCACAGCTGTCGTTAGGAAGGACAATGTCCTTACCTGCGTGTGTGCTTTGGA
This sequence comes from Castor canadensis, assembly GCF_047511655.1. NCBI lineage: Eukaryota > Metazoa > Chordata > Mammalia > Rodentia > Castoridae > Castor > Castor canadensis. The sequence goes on from NC_133403.1 coordinate 46,134,241, forward strand.
AGTCGCAGTCTGAGCCTCCCCACTGTCACTAAATTACCTGGCCAGACAGCAAGTCTGTGCATTGAGTTATTAAATGCAGAAGTGCTGTCCCCATTAAGTGGACGTCCTGTAAATCTAGATGGGGAAAAAAGGTCACAAAGGAAACCGTGTGCACAGATGAAAGGAAACCTGCACAGAGACTCGAGTGACCAGGTGCCACAGGACAAGGCAGCCACAGAAGCAAACTTGTCCCCTGTGCCAAGGACAGTCAAGGGCAGTGCAGGTTCACATAGCCACACAGTAATTAGCACAGGCCAATCCTCAGTGCTCAGATTGACCCCTGAGCAAGAATCCCAAACTGACTTTGTCTACACTTGAGCTATGGAAAGGATCCCACAGCTCGTTACCTGGTTCCTAGGTCTATCTACCATCCCGGTGTGGTAGTTTACTGATCATGACATCAAAATGCAGATCGACCCACGTAGGACCTGTGGGCTCTTCCGATTTGAGCTCTCTATCCTGGGTTCATATTTTGGACACTGAACAGGAGCCCAGGTATCAGTCATTGACCTAGCTCTTTCCCACTTTGAACCGGAAGTTTCTTTCCCTAGGAAGTGTGGCCCAGACCCCTGCCGCCTGCCTCAGCTTGTCCAGCACACTCGGCTTCTGACTGCACTCTGGGCCTTGCCCAGGGTGTGAGGCTCTGTGCACACGTGCACAAAACTGTCCTCACTGTCTCAGGTCCTCTGTCCAAGGGAGCCTTGCTCTCCATGAATAAGGTAAAGTGAGATACCAGTGTGCACACAGACAAGCCACGAGCTCCTTGATGGGATGCGATTCTGCTGCGGAGAAGAGCACTTCTTCCTGAAGCTAATCTGCACCTCCGTGGTGAGAGGGTCACTGCCAGAGCCGGGGAGCTCTGGACCCAAGCTCCAACTGAGGAGTGAGATGGGTCCAAGGTCACCGCAAAAGCCCTGCTTGAGTCTGACCCCTCTCTGCATCTCTGGCCACAGTCAGGTGGGGTCTGGTCTGCTTCCACAGTCCCAACTTCTGAACACTCCCAAGGAGGACCTGGTGATCAGCCCTCAGGGGCCTGAGCCAGGGACCCCACAGGTGTAGATCACCTGGGGATGGCACCTGGGCAGGGGGGCCAATGCTCCCTACTGGCTCCTCATCCTGTTCCCTCTGCCTGGGAAGGACCTGACAGGTCTACAGTGCTCAGAGCTGGAGCCTGGTACAGCATCTACAGTCAGAGGTCACCCATGTTCCCCCAGTGCCCGTCATCTGCACTGGTGAGCTCAGCTGACCACAGGGCAGGAGGCCACACTGTCCTGGTTACACCTGTGGTTGGGCACCAGGTGAGCGGCCCTGCAGCACACCAGCTCTGAGTGTACCCTGGTCTCTCAACTGCAGCAGAGCCGTGACCTTGAGCACAGTCCAAGGACAGACCAGTGTCTCCTCTGCTCGGTGGCTGTAATTGCAGGTCTGCGTTGCAGAAGGAGGCATTTGAACATCAGGAGGGATAATTGGCTCCTTTGTAGAGCGCCTCAGAGGTTTGTAGAATGCAAAGCTGGCCTCAGGCCTCAGAGCTCACCCTGAGGTTGGAGTAACACAGCCTGGGTTCCTGGGCCCCAGCCCCAGGGCTCAGATTCCCAGCTGTGGGGGAGGACTGGTCCTTTCCTGTATCATCAGCATGGATGTGGCAATGAGTGGCAGGACACCTCAGTGAGTGCCAGAGCCTCTGTCTACCTCAAATGGTCCCTGCAAGACATCAGGAGGGCTGCTGACACCTGCTGCAGGGGTGATGGGGTGTCTGCTCATCCCCACCACCCCAGGGTGAAGCAGGAAATGGGGGAATTCTGTGAAGACCAGCAGCTGGAGCCAGAGAACCCAGCATTGTGGCTCCTCCAGTTCAAGCCCCTTGCTATCCACCTCTCAGTGTCCACCCAAGCTGGCATGTCCACGTTTCTTCGGAGGGAGGAGTAGGGAGAGCGTGGCCACTGTATCTTGCGGAAACCCAGGGCTGGTCTGGTGTTAGTGCTTTGTTGGGCTGTGCTTCCTTCTTGGGCAGGAACGTCAAGATCACCTGGACCTCCCTGAGACTGGCCATGTGGAGGAAATCCTACTTGCCCTCCCCTATCGTGAAGCCTGCTGCCCTGAAATCTTGGGTTCCGTGGCTCCCGAGTGATAAGGACCATAACGTGGAGGTTACCTTGCATTTCCATCTGAGGGCTGGTATCAGCGTCCAGCTTACAGATGGTCTCTGGCTACTGACCCTTCACACCACCCAGGGAGGTCCCCGTCAGACAGCATGCTGGAAACAGCAGGCATAACATTCAGATTCTGCTTGTGGTCCCTGTGATGGGGACACACGGGCAGACCAAGTCCTGCATAAGCCACTTCTGGTCATGTGCAAGTCCTGCAGACAGCACGGTCCATGATGGATGGATCCAAAGTTTGGCCCTAACAGGGCCCACCAGCTTCCTCAGGCCCGAGTGTGTGGAGAGGAAGGCCCCCCCCCAGGGCCAGGTCTTCTTTACCTTCTGAGCTGTGGCTGCTCCCACAGCTCTATTTCCAGCCCTGGTGCACATGGGGTGAGCAGCTTCCTCCAGGGCTGCAGCTCAGCTCAGACACACACTGGGGACACCCCAAGAAAATGGCTTCACTGCAGCCCACGGGGTTAGTGAGACCACAAGGCCCCCGGGCACGGGAGAGTCAGAGGAAGGCGTCAGGCTCTGCTGGCCAGGCCAGGTGTGCTCCTGAGCACAGTCCAGGCCCATTGAGGGTGGGAGTGGGTCTGTGACATGAAGCTTGGAGCCCCTTGGAGCCAGGCAGGCAGGGACCTGGGAACCTCGGGTCCTTTGGAGCCTGGCACCTATGGCTTAGTTCTCCTGGGGAAAAGCCCCCCTTCTGCTCTGCCTGTTGCCCAGTGTCACCCTCAGGAGCCTCTGCCTGGGGTGGAGGTGACCGCACTTGCAAGCTGCAGACAGTACTACCTCCATCCAGGGCAGTACTCCGACCCCATTAGCAATCCAGATTTGGCTCCAAAACACCTCTCCTGGTACTTCAGTGAAACCCCCAAGGCTCCACACCCCTTTTTCTGGTACCTGGGCACAAATCCATGAGATGCTACCCTGGGAACCATCAGTGAGAAAAAAGGGCCCACCATGTCCTATGATAGCCTTGGGGACTTTTGTCATTTACTGAGTCTCCCTGAAATTTGCTTTAAAATGTCCATTGTGTCGAGTTTATTGAACTCACATCAGAGCAATTCATCCAGGGCTTTGCAAAACATTTGGTCATGATAAAAAGTAAGGATGCTGGAACTGGTGCCATTTTGACTATTTCTTAACATCTGAGTTTACCTAATTTAAATAATACAGTAGGTAGCCTTAGAGAAAAAAAAACCTGGAGACATTTCTGCCTAAGGAAAACTCATTCAAAGACTTATGTGTTATTTATTTCTTTAATTTGCCCCTGAAATGTAGCTGTAAATCCCTGTTATATGATTTTAATGAATATTCATTTTTAAAATGAAATATGCACTGTTCTGGTTTTCTAATGAAAGACCAAGAGAGGCTGAGGCTTACCAGCACTGTGGTCCCTGATTTTAGGGTGACCGAGGGACCCATGGGGCAGTGGTGCAGGAGACTTGACCTGCAACACATCTTCAGGGGGCTCTAGAAAAAAGTACTAGTGTGCACAGCACTCACAGTGTGTCTGCCTGGGCTGGATGCAAGGAGTCAGCTCTCAGCCCTCCTCTCCCTCCAGCCTCCTGTCCCTCAGACACCTGGAAAGTGGGCCCAGCATTATGGGTCCTGCTCTACAAGAAGGGCCCATCCCATGGGCTTAGGGACGGGGACTTTGTGCTTAACTCTGCAGGCCACATGGCCCAAGGCCCCCAAACAATGTTACCCAGTGAGGTATCAGGGAGCACCTTGAGGTCAGTGCCTGTCTGGGGTCATCTCAGTTCTCCTTCTCTGTCTCCTTTGTTGTCATCATGTCTCTTCCCTCCCCACAGCTGCACCATGGTCCTATCCAGAGGCAGACGCCGTGGAGCAGAAAATTGGTTTGGGAACAGATTTCATCCAGGCACCTTTCAATGTGACAGTGGTGTCAGATGCCTGTGGTAGGAGTGGAGGTTTCTTGAGATGTTTTCTTGATCTTCCTGGTGCTGACAGCTGTCTCCTCACCAGGGCTGTGGCCTGGGTGACACACAAGTGCCAGCAGAGTTCCTGTGGCACCCGTTCCCTTTGATATCAGGTATAAGAACGGGGAGGAAGTAAGGCAGCTGACCATGGCTCATGAGGTCCCCAAGCTGTTGGGTCCTCGAGATCTGTGACCCCTGACAGGGATCACACACTGGCACCAGAAAAAGGTGACATGGCCCTGGGCTGGGCACTTTATAAGTGGGAACACATGGCAGAGATCTTTAGGGGATACACAGGGACCAGCCTGCTCTGGGGTATAGGGTATGGTTGATTTGCTCATGTCCACCTCAACCCCACTCCTTCTGGCACCTGATCCCAGGCATGGAGCGTGGGATCTTCCCTCCCCCTGAAGTGGACTGGTCACTGCATGGGTGGAGGCAGCAGCTGTCACAGGGCAGGAGAGGGGTCTGGTGAAGGCCAGGCCTCAGGGTCCAGAGACCAGGAATGGGACAGGAAGCCCAGGAGGTGGGGAGGCTGCAATGGGGGGACAGAGAGAGCAGAGGCTCCAAGCCCTCAGCACAAACCCCATCAAACTTCACTCACTAAACAAGTTTAAAGGTAAAATTACCAAGAACTTCAAGGAGTCATCCACAGACTTCAACACCCAACCCAGAGCCTTTGTGCGTGAAGGGGGCCACTGGCAGAGCAGACACCTAGCCCTGACTCCCTGAGTGGGGGACAGAGCAGTGGTGCCCAGCTGCATCACCCTCACCAGGACACTGCTGCCGCCCCTGTGTTATGGAGGGGGAAACTGAGGCACAGAGGGTGAGGAGATTCCTGGGGCTCTTGGGAGATGATGGACAGCAGAGCTTAGCCCGGACTACTTGGACTGCTAAGCTCGCTGGAGCACATAGTCACAGGCCCAGCAATTGCAGGTGTCACCATCATCACCCTGGACATCACCAGCAAGGCACTGAGTGTCCCCAGCCTCAAGCTTCATGGAGAGTTGTCTTCAGCCTCAGCCTCTCACTCCTGGGAAGCTACCTGGAAGTGACTTAGGGGTCTGGAAGGAGGGGAGCAGCTGCGATTGTGATGTCACTATTTGCAGGTTGTGGCTGGCTCAGTGATTCTCAATGACATCAAGTGCCTGTGTTTCCAGACTCAGGGCCACCTGTACCCTGCAGTTGAGGACTCTGCCTGGCGTGAGTCACCTGGGCCCTGCAGCACCCAGGCAGAGCCAAGTGTGGTCAGCTCGGCCTGCTCCTTCCAGGAGGCATAGACGTCCCTGCTGCTGAGTCAGTCCAGGTCCCCAGCTCTGGGCCTGACATGAGAGACAGAATGGTGGCCACCCTGTGGTGGGGAATAAGCACTTTGCTCCCAGGCTGGGCTGCCAACTGTTGACCCTGTTTCACCTCTATTTGAGGAAAGGCTTAAGGCATTTTGACACCAATGACTTTCTCTTCGGTGCTTCCAACCACATTGGCACTGATTTTCCTGTGCTCAAGTGGAAGGTCTGGAGTCTGAAACAGGTGCAGAAGTCTGGGCAGAGCTGGCCTGGCCCACAGTGCAGGAGAGAAGCATGTGGTGCCCAGGAAGGGAGGATGGCACCAGACATGCAGCTCCCCACCCTGCTTCTGCCCTGGTGATGGGCACATTCCCATCTGGGAACCCGCAGATGGATAGGGGTCTCTACTAGGAGTGTGGTGGGCATCCATCCTGCCTAGAGCTGGCCATAGGCACTTTTTCTGCCCTTTCTCAGTCCAGCCCAACCTGTCCACAGAGCAGAGAGGCTGTGGGGGTGTCAGAAGCACAGTGTGGCCTAGTGTGGGAGCCAGAGGCAGGACTACGTGGTCAGTGGGATGGGGTGACAGGATGGAGATGTCCTAACCAAGAGCTGTCAGCAGATGACCAGTGACCAGAGGATTCTCAGTGCCCAGTACTGAGTGAGACCTCAGGTGCCCAAGGGGACACCTGAGATGGCACCTGCAAGTCCTGAAGGAGGACACTGGTGACAGACAAGCATGTTTGTCACTCAGTTCCACAATTGTCCACCCAGTGGAATCCTGACACCCACCAGGAGTCTGGACCCCAATGACAGCACCCAGCTGCCCAGCTTGGATGACCTGGGACACAGTTCTGGCCAGTAGTGGACAAGAAGTCATGAGGTGAACTCCCCTTCCCATGAGAGGAGGAGCCATGAGGACAGGCGGTGGCCCTGCTCTCTCCTGCTGGACATGTACAGTCCTGTGGCTGAGCCCCATCTGTGTCCTGGGGTGTGAGGGCCTTGGGGACAGGGAGCAGGATGACAGAGTTCTGCTGAGACACCATGGAACAAAAAATGACAACACACCACACCATGTCACACACCACACATTAATAAGCACACAACGCCATACAAAACCACATCACCACACAACACCACAATACGAACAACTACACACCACCACACAACAGCCACACACACCCTCCGGTGATTCTGTCACTCTGGAAGCCTCACTCACACGGCTGGGAACAGAGATGACACCAGGTCACAGAACAAAAGGATGCGCCCTTTGTCTGGGCTGACCTCTCCCTCCACATGCAGCTCTCCCCTGGTCACCTCCTGGGGGCAGGCCGGCCACTCTGTCTCCCTTTGCCTGACCTGGCTGTGTTTGTCCAGGGCCCCGGGGTCTTGGGACACTCAAGATGGGACTTGTGGCCTCATGGCCTAGGGGACTTTGCATCTCCCCAGCTGTGGACTCCTTGGTCCTTTAAAAGCAGAGCAGGTCTCCTGGGGAGACTCAGCATTTTCCTGTTCTGCGGCCAGGTGCAGCTTGGGCTCACAGGTCCCCAAGCCAGCAGGTGTCTCAGAGGGAGCAGAGGCTCCATGTGCCTGGCTGCCCACAGGGAGGAAGTGGCAGGTTTCCTGAGCAAACCAGGTGCCTGGGCCCAGGCAGTGGGACATCCCTGCTAGAGGCTCCTTTCATCCTTCCAGGTGACAGCGTCCAGGTGAGCAGGATTCAGGCCTCCTGCTCCCATACCCAACTTTGAGTGTCCTCTTCCTGTCCCCTCTCCACCTTTGCCTGGCACCCAGTGTCTTCGGGCTCCACACAGGATCCTGAGAGGTCAGGTTCTAGGCACAGGACCCTGAGGCAGGGTATGCAGCGGTCATCCCTGTCTCTCCCTGGTCACTCAGGTGAGGACCTGACCACATCACATCACAGGCCAGGCACAGGGCCAGCTGTGCCAGGCAGGGTGGCATCACTCTGCAGTGGCCTCATTACTGGGGTCTGGCACGCCCACCCGGGCCTGGTTCCAAGGACAGGGAGGGCTGTTTGCCGAGATTGAATAGGTTTTCTGCGACATCCCTTTGATCATGAATAAATATTTCCTAATTAGGCTAATTTCAAGCTCTATTGAAAGTGCAGTGAGAGAACACAGCTTCCTCGCTCCCACACAGAAAGTGACGGGGACAACCAACCAGTGTCTCGGCTCCTTTCCAGACAGGACGAGTCCTGATGGAGGGGACCCTCCAAAATGATGGCTGTAGGGTTTGACCAACAGTGGAGTGGCCACCACCGCCCTGGGCAGCCTCACAGCGTCCCAATGCCTCTGCAGCCACCCTGCCAGCATCTCAGCCCTGAGGCCCCGTGGACACCTGTGGCTCATCTGCCGGGTGATGGCGTCCAGGTGAGCAGGTCCAGGTCTCTGGTGGATGCCCCAGAAATGGACACGGGCGGACGGAAGCAGAAGTTAACGTGGACAGGACATCAGTAAGGATGAGCCCTCTAGTACCCAGGTCTCCTGAGGCCGCCTCATCCCCTAGGTCACCGTGTCACCGTCACCATCCAAGGGTGCCACAGGTGCCAGCCCTCACATTCATGTTGTGACCAGCAGGGCAGAGGAGGGGCCGGCACAGGGTCCCCTATTAAAGACACTTCCTGAAGACCCCACTGTCCTGTTAGACACTTCCCACGTGGCTCTCCACCCCAGACTTGGTGACAGCCACATGTGTCTTCCAGGGTCTCTGAGGACAATTGTCTTCCTCTCCCCGCCTCAGTTGTCCCATCCCGTGAGTTGACCTCCATCGCAGGCCATTCTCTTCGTGCTGTGGCGTCTCCCACTCGCGTGCTCTCCAGAAAGAGCACAGGACTTCCCCAACAGCGCCCGCACCAGTCCTGCTGCCACCTGGTTTGGGTCACCTTCGGTGGGCCAGAAAGTTCTTGGTGTGGTTGTAGGAAGAACTCAAGGATAGACACCAAGGAGAGGAAGTGAGCAGGTTTATTAATGTAAAGCAAGCGACAGCAAAGCAGAGGTGCCCCCTCCAGACAGGAGGGCGGCCAGGCTCAAGACCGAACTGCACAGAGGGGGCCCCAAGACCTCAGGCTTTTATTGGGGTCTGTGGACATGGGGACCAGGTCATGTGTCGTTCACTTCTGGAGACTGGGTTATGTGTCATCAACTCCTCCCACGTGTCAGTCAGGAGAGTTCCTGGCCTTGGATGGTCAGACCAGGCTGTCCACTTTCCCCTGGTTCTCGGGGACTGCAGGTCAGCCTGGAGGCTCTGTGGCACCTGTGGCTCGTCCACTGGGTGATGGCGTCCAGGTGAGCAGGGTCAGGTCTTTAGTGAAAGCACCAGAAATGGACACTGGCTGGCAGAGGCAGAGGTTAATTCAGGCCGGATGTCGGGGAGGACCCGGGCCTCCCTGCCACACGTCCCCTCATTCTGTCAGTGTCAGCCCAGGACTCTGGGCTCAGAGTAATGACCCGGGCAGTGACTCAACTCCTGACAAACCTCCCCGACCGGCTCCATCACTCAGGGCCCGAGTCCCCGGAGTCTCAGACGTGACGGCCCTTATTTCTCCTGCAGTTTGCTGCAATTCGTGGCCAGGATTGATGCTGAGGCTCTTTTCACCCTGTGTTTTAGAGCGAGGCGAGGGAGGCCAAGAGGGAATGTGTTCACGACACTGCACGCGGCTTTGCTCCCAGGACCACAGCTGCTGCCCTGGACTGGGCCTGCGTCTGGGGAGAGGAAGGAAGAGCCCTGTGGCCGGGCCTGGGGACCGGCGGCCACCTCCTCTGGGTGCTGGCGTGTCAGGGAGAGGCCTGGGGAGGCCTGTCTTGGGCAGCCGGATGGGAAGGACTCAGAGGTGCACAGGCCTGAGCTGTGTGGCTCAGACTCAGCTGACCCTCCTGAAGTACAAGCAAGGTCACAGTCTCACGACTGCATGGTAGGAGTGAGTGTGGTGGCTCTGTGCAGGTGGCCATGGTGACATTTCCCTAACTCAATGTATGTGGGTAACAACTGTGTTGTCAGTGGTGCTCACAGCACTGCTGTTCTCTGTGAGGTCACCGGGATGTCCCCTTCTGCTTCCACCCCATCCCACCTGTGCCACCTCGAGGCACTGAGAGACAGACTCAGGCTGAGGCTGGGGAGGCTGAGGAGTGGATCCTGCTGCCTGGTCAGCTCGAAGACAGTGTCCAGGACACCCACGTGCCCTCTCGTCCACCTGCCTTGTTCTCGGCACACCGAAAAAGCCCAGACTCAGCCTCTCCTATCGTTTCCTCCCTCATGTTGGCCTCCCTAGTCCCTCCCTGGCCTCCCCCTGCTCTGGGCTCAACCCCGTCCTCCAGGTCTCTCTACCTCTCCCCCCATACTGGCCTCTGTGTCCTCCACACCCAACACCATCCACCTGTCACCCCAGCCTGAGCCCTAACCAGCTGGGCTGTCTGTGTCCCCCCACCCTGAGGATCTGCCCCTCCAGGGAGCTGCTAGCCTGCAGCTCTTGCAGTCATATGTGTCCCCTCCCTGTTCTCCCCTTTCCTGGCTGCATCTCTCAGCAGCAGCTTCTCCTGTCAGGACCTTTAACCCACCCAGAACCACACCAGTGCCCCTCCAAGAGTCTATCTGGTCAACAGGGCCACCCTGGGGTCCAGCTGGGCCCCTGTTCCATGGGAGAGCCACAGCCCTCACCACCCCACACACTTGCTGGTCTGGTACATGTGACAAGGCTGAGCCTGGCCTCTTAGGGGGCAACTCTTGGTCCTAAGCAGCTCTTAATCTGAGCAAGCAACATGGTGGCCTGCTCACACCTGTGTCTTCTGCTCGGACTCCTCCTCTCTGTCCCTGGGCACTAGGCCATGGAGGCGGCAATGACCACAGATGAAGGTGGGGGCTGATCAGGGTGCATCTGTCCCACTTAAGGACTTCTGTCCTCTCTGCAGCACTCATGGACTGTTTCTCAGTCCTGGACAGTCAGCCCTGGGCTCAAAGTGGCTTAGACCTTGACTCTCCAGGGCAAGTGTATTGCTAAATTAGCCTGAACTCAGGAATTCCACCTACACCAGACTGAATTGTTTGTGTGTTGCTAGGGCACCTGTCCCCATGGCCTGTGGGTGCCAGGGCCTCCTAAGTGACTGTGTGGTGTGCCTCACTCCTCCCCACAGAGGCTCATTTGCTGATTTAGTAACACAGCGTCCTGCACAGGGCAGCTCCATCACCTGACCAAAGAACTTGGCCAGCTCTGCTGTTTGCCATTCAGTCCAGCCCAGTTGTAACTATGGGTGGTCAATGGCAGAGAATGGCAGAGCAGGGGACACCCAGGACCAGAAGTTTCTGCAAGGTGATCATGAATGCTTGCATAATTTAGTGGACACAAATTGTAATTTCACAAGAGTTAGCATGGCAAACAGCTGCGGCAGGGGCCGTGTAGCTCATGGGTGCACTTCCCCCCATGCCGGGTTCTGGAGAGGGGAGAGGAAAGGCACCGGGTCTCCACCCTCTTGGCCTGCCAGGGAAAAGTGAGCGTGTGGAAGGTGCCGCCAGGCTGCAAAGGAGGCTGACCGGGGTAGGATGTACAGGGGTTGAACTCCTTTGGGGGCATTTCAGTCTCCTCCCCAGATTCTGAGCAGGTGCAAAACAGTCACAGGGACCCTCTGTACTCTCTCCTCTCCAGGGTGGCAGGTGGTGAACAGGGCAGAAGACAGCAGCTGTCACCTCTTCCTCCTTGCCCATCTCCTCAGGCCTCCTTCCAGCCAGAGGAGGAAGGGATGAAGTTCAATGATTAAGACAACAGTCCCCAGCAGTACTAGGGCACTTAGGAGATACACCCAGCACCTTGGGTCAGGGAGACTCACACAAGATGGGGCCCCACCGAGCAAGCGAAAGGGAGAAAAACACACACACACACGAGCCAGGCATAGCACACCAATCCTTATTTCATGAGGTAAGGCTTCAGGGCACTCAATTTTAGAATCAGGTAATATTCCCAATTAGGCCTTTTAGAATGTCCAATTGATTTTTTGCTGAGCTGTCATATCTGTCATCAATTCGTGTTCCCTGGTTATCAATTAGTCACCTCGTCTGTGCCATGGACCTGGGCCGGGTCTGCAGTAGTTCTCCTTTGCTGAGAGTCATGTCAGACATCCTCAGCAGAGACGGGGAGGACCCTTGCAGGAGGGGTCAGGCCCTGGTCTGGGAGCAGTCCCAGCCGGTGCCAGCAGCGAAAGGGGCTTCCCCAGGGTGCAGCCTCTGGACAAGTCTTTCCTACCTTCTGCAGAGTTCTTTTGATAGTCAATTGCCCATTACGCCAGTCCTCCAAGATAATCAGCAAACCTCTAAATAGATTTCCCTGTGGGAATTACAGCGGTGCTTCTCTCACCTGAGGGAAACCAGAGGACGCTCTCTAATGTCTGCCCATCACACACGAAGACAGTGAGCACAGCCGATCGCCTGCCGATCCAGCCAAAGAGACACAGCACAGGCAAACGAGAGAGCTCCGTGCAGACGCCGTTGGGTATTTTCACTTCCACTAACACAGCACCGTCATGTTGCCCCCATTAGCCTAGGGAAGGAGGAAATTGCTCACAGGAATTTGCTCCTTCAGCGATGAAGCGCACAGCTTTGCCTAACTGGAAAGTGCTCTCGAATGGTGGAAGAATATATCCTTGCTTCTTGTGCTATTCAGAGCGCTTAGCTACAGACACCCGGGTCGGACCTAAATCTCCTTTCTTAATATTCTTCTTCACATTTTCGGGTCTGGAAAATCAGTGCCGTAATAAATCAGTCCAGCCTTACAGTGTGTGCTGTCGAGTGATTTCCATGGTTCAAGCTATTAACGTGATGGACACACGAGGGCCGAGGTGAGGATCAGAAAGCGATGGCAAAGACACTTTGCGGTGTTTATTGCCTTTGGCCTCAGTACAGCTTATTTAATTGCAAGTTTGCATGATTTAATTTATATTAACACTGCTCCTGTTTAATAACCAGTGGGGAAAATTCCTGAGGCTTGAACAGTTGGCTCTCAGGAGCCAGCAGAAGTCGGTCCCCGCTCCGGCCCAGAGTGAGAGTCCGAGACCACAGGTATTGATCTGCTCTTGGTGAACACAGCTGCCCACCTGGACCACAGTGTTTAAAATCACTCTTCTGCCAATTCGACCCTTGAAGCTGAAGCCAGGACATCACCGGTGAGTCAGGAGCAGCATCTGTGGACCAGAAAGCAATGAGGGGGACACCGACAGCCCTGATTAGGGTCTGAGATCCAGGGGTTTGAGGGGAGGAGTCAGCCATTCACCATTTGCCTCCCTCAGGCTCCTCTGTAAAGTAACTCCTGGCTCCAGCAGAAGGGACATGGATGTGACATTTGGGCAGACACTTGGATTGTGGCCTTTCTTGCAGAGGAACAGTGTGTTCAAAGGCCCTGAGGTGGGGAAAAGCTGCTAGTGCTGCAGGAAGAGCCAGGGGCATCTGGTTGGACAGGGGTGAGACAGGGAAAAGTAAATTCAGGGACATTAGAGAGACCATACCACAGAGCGCCTTTGTAGAACTTGGCACCAGGCTCCAACCTGGATTTTGTTCTCAGTAGAGTGGAAGCCAGCAAGTGGGAGGAGACAGGGACTGGAAGCCAGTTGGAGGGAGGGGACAGGCATTGCTGACCTTGAACACAGCCACTTTCTAGCCACCTCTAGGCATGAGGAACGCAGCATGGTGGTTTGGGCAGCGTGAAGAAGGAGTTTCTGCAGGATGTTCAGCTTCTGATTGCAAGTTGCTCCTGCAGACTGGATTGACAAAGGGAGCTATTTCTGTCCCAACTCTCAAAGTGACTCTGATTACCAGAGGCGTCCCCATAGCTGTGCAGTGGGGAGATATCTGCCACCTCCAGGCTGTGTCTGGTGTCTAAGCAATAATCCCCTGATGAGTTTCTGAACACTCAGGGCAGTGGAGACCCAGATGGGCAGGTCCATCAGGCCTGCTGACAAGGAAGAGTGTGGCATCTTTTGGCCTGGTCAGCTCTGTCAGGCCTCGATCAGCCTCCAACAGTGGCCACTTACTTCACACAGGACAGGACCCTGGGGTCCTGTGAGGCCAGGGGCTCCAGGTGGAACTTCTGTAGCAGTTACTTCTCAAGCATCTAGAGGGGCCCAGTGCAGAGAAGTGGTCAGCACCAATGAAACGCCTTCTTGAGGGGTTCGGTGTGGCTGGGGTCATGCAGCCCACAGAGCTGAAACTCCAGGTGCGTCAGAGCCCAGAGAACCTGGGGACCTTCCCAGGCCATCAGACACAGCCTCTGCTCTGGGATTCCCACCTGGCTTTTCTCTTTATAAACACACGTGTAAAATAGTGTTCATAGGATTAAGTTGTTGTCTGTGTGAACCAGAGCACTGCTGACGTGTGCACACTGTACGGTGTGACTGAATCTCTATCGATTCTGGGGTCCTTCTTCCACCTTCTTCCTGTCCTCTCAGGGTTTCAGCTCTCACCAGGGTCCCCTCATGTGACAGCCACCAAAAGCCCAGAACTCCTGTCCTGCACCTGAGCATCCCATGAGGATGTGCCCAGGCAGGGCCACCAGCCTGAGCCTGCTGTCTCAGGGTTGCTCGGTTGGGGTCTGGCACATGGCCCTTCATGTCATGTCCATTCAGCAGTGACGGGCTTGCTGTGTCTGGGCTGCTGGTAGAGGCATGGCTAGCACTGAGCATCTGGACTGTGATGGCTACCAGGCAGATGAACCAGTGACCTGCCCCATGAAACCTGGGGCTGAGTGTCTGGGAGCCTCCTTGTTTACACCTGTCACACGCGGACCCCCAGCTCACCTGGAGGAACGTCATCCTGTATGCTGCAGGAAGAGACTATGAAGGCTTCTACCTAGCATCCTCTGTCCTCTTCTGGTCACCCAGCTCTTGGCTTTGCTCAATCCCTCCTTTGTCCTTCCAGCCTTGAGAGGCAGTAGTTTTCTGCTGTGGCAAACTGTCACCTCCCCATCCCTGCTTTTCTCCTGCAGCTCGTCCTTCACCTGGTAACATGACCCACTGATGGAGTCCCCATCGAGCTCCTGATTAGGGTGGCCTAGTGTCAGCTCCAGCCCACGAACTCTTTAGAGCATCACACTCCAGAGCACAGAGGGACACAGGCCCAGCTGCAACCAGGGGATCCACAGCCCTGGCCAGAGCCCGTGTCCCCTGCACTCTGGCCAGTCTGTTCATCTCTGTGAAGATGACGTCAGACTCCTCCTGAGTGCACAGCGTCACGTCCTTCACACACGGAACATCAGTGTGACTTCTCACCTCCACCTCCACAAGCGGGAGACAGATGCTCAGTGAGGACGTGATTGCTGCCAACGCCACCTCAGTGTGAGCACCAGGCACTGCAGACAGGCAGATGGACAGACAGACTGGGTAGAGTTCCAGATGCGTGTCCCTGAGCAGCTCAGCCTCAAATAAAGAGGAGGGTGAGAGAATCAGAGACAGGGAGAGCAGGGCAGGACTGTCGTCAGCACCCCGGAGTCCTGCCCCACAGCTTGGACCAGTGTGACCAGCACACTGCCTTGAGCTCAGCCAGTTTGAGAGAAATTTTCAGTAATTCAGGGGTCGGCATTCACCCCTTGCACACGCAGAGCTCTTAGAATCAACCTGGACAGAGGTGACAGGCCCCCAAGCTCAGCGCCCTTTGCAGGGCAGGGTCTCCTTCAGCAGAGAAGCAAGAGTGAGCAGAGCCAGTCGGTGAGGACGGACATCAGGCCTGGCAGGGATCCCAAGACCACTTCTCTGTCTCTCCTTCCAGTGTGCTCGGTTCTGGGAGAGAAATTGCAGTTCAGAAGGTTAATGTGTCCCCAGGTGTCCCATGGTGACCTGAGTCACAGCGGGCAGTGAAGCCGTGAAGCAGGCAGAGCCTCTAACCTGAGCCACACCGTCCCGTGTTGGAGCCCAGGAGGACCAGGGCTGGTCACTGCAGGACACTGCTGGACTCCCAGTGGACAGTCCATGTGGTCCCATGTGGCGTTGCTCTGACCTGACCCTGGAAGGCCCAGAACAGCCGGTTCCCAGGGAGGCCCACACTCCAGGGACTGGGCCGGTGGCCGGTGGTGACCTCAGTTTTGCAATCTTAAACCTGGAAGATCAACTGCTGCTCTTAGGAGGTCCACGAAGCCCCAGGTCACGTGGAGAAGCCATGTTAGGGGAGTCAACCGAGAAATGGAAGGGGGGCTACTCCCCCTAATTTGAAAACAGCCGCCCTGCTCCTAACTCACCTGGCTCCTCGAAAACTAAACCTCAAACTCAAGACATTCCGTGTTACAACATCAAAGCTCTTCAGAGCAGGAATTGTGACTCGTGGCCCTGGGGACCTGTGCGCTGTTCAAGTATTTACGCTGTGACCTCGCTTGCATCCAGGGCTGCACTTGGTGACATGATTGACACTTGCCCTGTGCCCAGAGGCAGCTTCTCATGAGTGCAGGGATCGGGCCAGGTACCCTGACCGTGGCCTCCACCTGGACCTGAGTCCTGTGGGGCAGGACATGAATCAGGGACCCCCAAGTGACACCAGACAGACCAGAGAGGCAGCAGGAGAGACACTCATCACTCACTCTCACTCACTCGTCCCTGAAGTTATTCACCCTCTCACTCAGGGGTTCGTGGAGCCCCTGTTTTGTGCACAAGAAACTCAACCTTGTATAAGACAGATGCAGCTCCTCACTTTCATGCAGGTTGTGCTCATGTGTGTGGGGGCGACATTCAAAAAATAAAACATGTCACCTCAGCTGGTGATCAGAGCCCTGAGGGGAAATGAGAGAGCAGGAAGGGGCAGAGGAAGGAGACAGGGCTGCCAGGTGCGGTTGTCCAGGTTGCACACTTCTCACCTGTGGCTGTGTGGTTCCTATGGAAGTATTCAGGTCTATATTACCGGACAGGGGTCCAGCAGATGGCAGTACTGTGTCGGAGGAAGGGCTGACCCCTTGTTGACTGTCCGTCTCACGGGCTCATGGCTATGGGTGGAGAGATGTCCTATGAGGATGACACAGAGTGGGACCCTCACTTCCTCCAGCCAAGTGTTGCCCAGAGGTCAGTTGTGGGAGGGAACAAGGAGGAGGAGCTCCTGGGAGCAAGTCCTGTCTCCTAACATCCATCCCTTCATTTTAGGGAGCAGGACCAAGGTAGGACCGGCCAGGAGAAGGGTGAGCAGGGTGAGGGGGTCAGAGCCACTCAAAGCCCTGTCCCCAGTACCAGAGCTAAGAGAGACCTCAGGGGAGGTCCCATCTCTACCCTCATGGAGAAACTGACCGTTAGGGTCACCCACCCAAGGTCATAGGGCAGAGCAGGGCTAGAGTCTGGAGACTCCAAGCTGCTTAAGTCCCTCAATACCCATCATCTCCCATGAGTCCTGGCTGTCACTATTTCTCTTTGTATGAAGAATTAAATACACAGAGACAGAAGACACTGGCCTATGGACACACAGCTGGGAGGCAGACCAGGACAGCTGCCCTGGCCCCATGGCCAACTCCCAACACGGCACCCTCAAAACTTGGTCCCCAAATCCACTCAATAGAGCCATAGGCTCAAATGTCCCCAGCACCCAGATGGAGAGGTGGAGAGGGCAGGGGCCCAGAGGGGAGCAATAAGGAAAGGTGGGGACAGCGGGGACCTGAAAAGGTGGGTCCCTCCTGAGGATGGGACTTCACGGATGCACAACCTACCATGATGCCAGCCATGCCCACCCCAGGGGAGCTGCAGCCTCAAGAAGAGAGCAGCCCTGGTAAAGGTGGGGTCATTTGAGGTTACAGCGACCACGCAGCCTGGATTTTGCTCTATAAAGTGAGGTTGTCTCAGCTTTAAAACTGTCTCAGTGGACAAAGTTGGATGCATGGTGGACTCAGGCACAAGGTATTTGAAGGACCCCCTCTTCCAGCAGCTGGTGGTCAGAGGTCCAAGTGAAACAAGGTCCCATACGAGCCCAGCAGAGAGCCAGGCCTGACGTGGGCTGGAGTTCACACCTTAGGATGAAAGGCCCATCCAGTGGCCAGTTTGCAGCCTCTGATGGTCCCAGGACAGACCATAAGAACCTCGCTGGCACAGGGGCATCTCTCCAGACATCATGGGATGGTGGAGATGTGAAACAAAGAACAGAGCTCAGAAAAGAGCCTCTTGTGTCTTTGCACCCGGCCTCATGTCCTGGCCTTACAGAGCTGCACTTGGAATCAGCAGAATTAAAACAGATGTCAGGACATGGGGTGGGGACAGTGCTGCCCCTAAGTCTGCAGGGCTCTCTCATTCCATCCTCCTGGAACCAGTTGCAGATGCTGTCTGTGAGACCAGGAGGCTGCACAGTCCCATTTCTTGGCTTTGCTTAAAGGCAAATCAGCTTGACACACTGAAATCAATCTCCTGCTGTATTTGCAGCATGAAAGTCCATCAGCTCTGCTTTCTGGATTCACCATGCAAATTGATAGCTGAGCCTCCCACCTCTGCTCACCCTGGTTCAGAGCTGGGTGTTGTCTTCACAGACCCCATCCACCCCAGACTTCGATGGCCCTGAGTCATCCATCCATCCTTCCATCCATCCATCCATTTATTCTTCCATCCACCTATTCATCCACCTTTTTATGTATCTACTCATACACCCATCCATCCATCTGTCCATCCACCTATCCATGCATCCATCCATCCATCCATCCTTCCATCCATCCATCCATCCATCCATCCAACCAACATGAATGCCAAAACCTCTTATATGCTTAGAACTGCTCTAGGCTCTGTGATCCATCAGCAAACGAAGCAACACCCCTGCCATCCTGGAGCTCTGCCTGGGATGGCTAGGAAGACACCAAGTAAGTAAAAACATGAAGATGTGAGCGCTGGGATCCGGAGAGGGGAAACAGGTGAGCACAAGTGTCAGCTACAGGAAGGAGGATGTCACTGTCCAGTGGTCTGGAGTCCCCTCTGTGCAGAGCCCTGCCCAGCATGGAGCAGCCCTGACCACAGCCAGGAAAACAGCAGAGTGCAGGATGACACAGGCAGAGGCCCCAGGGGGGGTGGAGACTCCATGCTTCCAGGAGCAGGAGGCCAGTGTGGTGGGAGAGATGGACAGCATGACGGCACAATGGGCAAGAGAAGCACCTGCCCTGCCCTGCCCTACAGCCCTGAGGACTTTGCTGGACCTGCACTTGGCAGCTGCTCACTCAAGGGTTAAGGCAGTGGTTGGGGCAGAAATGGTCTCACATCACGCTTGTCCTTAAATCCACCCAAGGCTGGGATGCAGCACCAGCCAATTACACTAATGGAGGCCAACTTCATCTGACAGCCACCAGATGCCTAGCGCCTACATGGCGTCCCTGCTGTGGAGAGGCAGCCAGGAATCCCAGTCCCCCGCCAGGGCCCCATCAGCAGCCAAGAGAGGCACGTGCCATGGAGCTTGGACGTCCGCCCTGAATAAAGGCAATGGTCTCCCAGTCGTAATCACAAATCATACAGTGGGTGCTCACACCTGGGTGATCATAGGAGATTCTACAGTGCCATCTCCCCAACTATGGCAGGGTGTTAAGTCCATCCCACATCCGTGACAGGCTTCAGGATGCTCAGCTTTAGTGCTGGGCGCTGTGCTGAAAGGTAGGGGGTGGCTGCAAATTGCTGGGTGGCCCCCACACATACAGGGCCAGGCTGCCCCCTCTCGACTCACCGGCCTGCCATCTCTCCCCTGCTCCTTCTTGAATGATAGGTTTTCTTTTCTGAAGGAATCAAGCCTGGGCACCCACAGGACCACCCACTGACCCCTGGCCAGTGCCAAGGTCCCTCACGATCGTCAGTGACAGCTTCTGGGTGAAACCAGGGGCAGGGCTGGCTCTGTCCTGGTTTGAGGACAGTAAGTTTTTGTCTCAAAGGTGTGGGAGCTGAACATTTCTAAAGATTGCAATTTTGTTTTTAGTAAATTCTTTGAAAATTTATGAGCCTGAGAAATCCATTCGTTTTCTGCGGGGATGAACTGAGGTGTAAATTTTTCAAGTCTCTTTTCTAATTCATCAGCGTCATGTGCATCAGTCCTCGGCTTGTCACAATGTTTTTATCAGGAATTTGTTTTTAGAACGAGTGTGATTGGCAGGGAGGTGGGGAGGGCGGACCCCCTGAGAGGAGGGCTGGTGACTACTCCAGGTGTACTTGAGCAGTTGTCCTGCAGACAGGGGCCTGCCCAGCACGGAGGGCAGGGCAGGGAGTTGCTGGCTATGCTCACCTGGGTCCTCAGACCCGTGTTCAGGGCTTCCCCTGGCTCACAGGGCCTTGGGAACAGGTGTCCATGACAGGGGTCTGGCAGGAGCCCCAGGGGCCTCTCCAACCTCCTACAGGTCTCCCTGACTGGGGGCTGCAGCCCTGGGTCCCCTGGAGGCCTCAGCAGGAGTAGGAAATGGAGAGGCCCTGAGATGCCCCAGCCGCCCAACCCCCCAGGTGCCAAAAGCTCCACCAGCCCCATCCCCAGGCACCTCGGCATCACTGAGGGACTCAAAGGGACACAGCTTTTTCCCAGTTCCCCATATGTGGCCAGTCAGTGGTCTCAGGGAAGTGAGGTTTCCAGAGACACAAGTCCAGGATGTATCAGGTCCCACCGAGAGTTTGTACAGGGCTGGGTGTGGTGTGTCTTGGGCTGCAGCCAAGGAGGACGAGAGGGACCAGGGCAGGGTGCATCGTGAAGCCCTGCTACTCCAGGCAAGAGGTGGTTATGGGGGCTTTGTCTGTCTTCCTGGTCTCTCTCCACTCACCATGGCTTTCTTTATTTGCCATTTAATGAAGTTTTAAGTAATACAAATGACAATGCTATGTAATTAGCATGAATTTAGGATTGGTGTTTATCTTTTCCAATGACAGCTTAAATGCAGATATGAGAGTTTTGACTCCCATGAAAATCACCAGTGACCCCTAATACTCTGTGGCTCCCCTGGAGGGTGCCTGGAGGTGGCCAGAAGAACCCCGACTAGGAACTGGGAGCTCACAGGGTGCTGGCAGGGTGAGCACAGCCTCATGCAGACGGGGCTGCACACGGCCACAATGGCCACAGCCTCTGTCTCCTCTCCGTGAACGCCAGGATCCACGTCCTCACCCACCTCTAGCTCCTGACAGCTGCTCAGTGGGGTGACTAATGAGCAAGTGGCAGAGCCGCGCCTGCCACAGGTCCTCACAAACGCTCTGCCTGCGTGGCCATCACTGGCTGCACAGGGTCTTCTGACTCAATGGGGGGTGGTGTCCCAGGCAGGGGAGGAAAGCAGGAGGTCGGGGGGTGCTGTCTCGAGCCACAAGAGACCAAGGGAGCCTCCACGGGGGCCCATGAGTGCAGTGGCTGCTCCTCCAGACCTGGCCCAGCTTCAGTGGCTCAGGGGACACTCAGGACAGTGAGGACCTTCGGGGAGATGGCTGCGCTCTGGGCCCCCACTCAACTCAGCTCAACCCTCCTAGCAGCCAGTTGCCCTGTGGTCTCTTCAGGAGCCTCTGCCCACGTGCCCCCTCCCACCTGTGGTCCACATGGAGCTGAACTCCAAAGGGGGTGGTGAGGGGCCACTTCTCCCCCAACTCTGCACAGGTCAGCACAGCCAACGACGCTCCAGCTTAAAGCCATCTCAAGGAACGTGTTGACATGGGGTGAGATGGAAATGGTTTGCTTAGACTGGGCTCTGCTTTTGCAAACCCTCACCCAGAACCAAGTTAGTGAAAAGTCCCCACTGCCTGCGGGGTGAGCAGCCTGGAGACGCAGCTGAGAAAATGAACTGCAAACGCTGCAGGAAGAAAAGCACTTCCTCTACCCTCTTAGGTTCAGTCCCCAGGGGCCTGTGAATTAAACTGCTAACAACAGAATAACAGGTGAAAAAGCACACACCGTTTTAATGTTCAACTTTACACACACAGGGCCATCGCAGAAATAAGGAGACACCCAGAGGCTTAGTGGGACTTCCCAGCTTAGGGAGCATAGGATTTGGGGTGTGGAACGTCAAGGACACAGGTGGAAACACGAGTGACTTTATAGAAGGTCTGTGGCCTCAGGAGATCAGATGGAGCCAGGGCGGTTGAAGACGACATCTGTACAGCTCAGCGTTGCTGCCTTCTCACCTAGAAGAGAAGGTTCAGAGCTGCCCGGGACTCGAGGAGAGCTGAGTTGTTTTGAAGGCTCTGGTTTTTTTAGAAAGAAGAGGGATTTCAGGAACCCAAGAGCCTTTAGCTGAGAGTGATGCTGGCCCCGGGGGCAAGCTTGGGTTGGCAGTGCCGATCCCTGTGGAGCCTTCCCGTTAAGTGTGGACTTGGCCAGGGCAATGCCTGAGGAGGCTCCTGAGGGGGATGACAGCAGGAGATGACCTGGGAGAAAAAGTGGAAAGCAT
This sequence comes from Castor canadensis, assembly GCF_047511655.1. Lineage (NCBI taxonomy): Eukaryota > Metazoa > Chordata > Mammalia > Rodentia > Castoridae > Castor > Castor canadensis. Next base: position 46,155,974 of record NC_133403.1, read on the forward strand.
CAGAACAGGCGTTTCAGGGAAGGGGACGTCAAGGTCATTTAGACACAAGAAAAGGTGTCCCACCTCGCTACCAGCCAGCCAGGCACCCCACACAGCAGGTCGGTGGCATTTCTGCCTGCCCAGTCATGCCAGTGAACTCGGGTGAAGACACCGCTGGGGACACTGGCCCCACCTCTGTCAGCAGAGCTCTGCAGCCTCCCCTGGGAAACTTCCTGTGAGGGGCACAGAAAGCGGCTTTGTTAGCCAGGACACCCAGTGTCCGCCATGGGTGTTCATTCAGTCCAGTGCTGCGCAAGTGCCAGTGACCAAGGCCTCTATAGGGACACAGGCCATTGTGTCATGGTCCTTCCCAGGATGCTGCACAAGGAGGCCTCTGGGGTACAGGGTCAGGGAGGTCACCTGTGACCCGTCCTGGCCCCTGCAGAAGCTCAGTGAGGGGCTCTGAAGGGGAGTGAGCTTCAGCCTCATGAAGAGGGAGCTCAGAATGGGAGCCATGGCTGCTGGGGTGGGGGTTTCCTACATGTACCCGTGATGTGAGGTACAGAAATGACAATAATAAGTACATTTATACAGCACTTAGCGTGGGCCCAGCCCAGCTCTGAGCCCCATCATGATCTCACCAAGCCTCCTTCTGGGGTGAGGCACCATCCCCATCACCACCACCATCACCACCACCATTACAATCTTCACCATCACCAGCACCCTCTCCACCATCACCACCACCATCACCATCACCACTACCCTCTCCATCACCACCACCCTCACCACCATCACCGCCACCATCACCACCACATCACCACCACCATCCTCACCACCATCACCACCACCCTCTCCAAAATCACCATCACCATCACCATCACCACTACCACCACCATTACAATCTTCACCATCACCAGCACCCTCACCACCATCACCACCACCATCACCACCACCATCCTCACCACCATCACCATCACCACCACCATCACCACCACATCACCACCACCATCCTCACCACCATCACCATCACCACTAACCTCTCCATCACCACCACCCTCACCACCATCACCATCATCACCACCACCATCACACCATCACACCATCACCACCATCACCACCACATCACCACCACCACCACCACCATCACCACCACCCTCATCACCATCACCACCACCATTACAATCTTCACCATCACCAGCACCCTCTCCACCATCACCACCACCATCACCATCACCACTACCCTCTCCATCACCACCATCCTCACCACCATCACCACCACCATCACCATCACCACCATCACCACCACCCTCACCACCATCACCACCACCCTCACCACCACCATCCTCACCACCATTATCACCACCACCACTGTTACTACCTTCACCACCACCACCACCACCATCAGCACTACCACCATCACCACCACTATCCTCACCACCATTACCACCACCTCCACCACCATTACTACCTTCACCACCCTCACCGCCATCACCACCACATCACCATCACCACCACCACCACCACCATCACCACCACCACCATCATCCTGCTGACATCACCATCATCACCATCTCTATTGTCCCAGCATGATCTTCATTGCCACCACCACCACCATCACCACCATCACCACCACCACCACCACCACCACCATGACCACCATCACCATCACCATCACCACCACCACCACCATCATCACCATTGTCATTGTTCCTATTTCACACCATGGAAGTTCAAACCTCTTGCCCATGTGACAAAAGATTAAATTCAAAAGTCAGAACTCAGCGCCTGGATGGCTCTGACTGCAAAGCCCACAGACCCCTTATCCTGGTTGGTGAGCAATGGTGACCACACTGGATGGGCCTCATTCATCCAGAGATGTGGGGAGGGGTCACCCTGTCAGGGAAGGACCAGGAAGTGGCTCCATAGACTGTACTCCCAGTGCCTTGCCCTGAAATGGGCCATTTGGTCACATGAGCCATGATGAAGGCTGGAGATGGAGTCTTTACTCTGGGCACCAGGTGCCTGGTCCACTCAGGGCTGTAAACATAGAAGGACCAAGGTGAAGGAAGCAGGCGGGGGAGTCTGCATTTGTCACAGCTCAATCTGCATAGCAAGCTTTAGGGACTCCAGCACCCCAGCTGTAAGAGGCTTCTGTGCAAGGGACAGGAGAGGGCCACAGTTTTCCCTATCCTCACCATCACTCATTGTTCTGTGTGGAGGCCCTGGCTGACCACCAATATCCGAGGACACACTTGTGGCATGTCTCAACTAATCACTGCACCATTTCTTATGATGGCTTGACCCCAGAGCATGTCACCAGGTCACCTGACACCTGTGTCAGCCCCTCACCCCACTGGGGGCTGAGCTGTCTGAAGACACTGAAGTCTCTGGGCCCTGCCCAATGGCAGCTCTCTCTGACTCAACTGTCTACACTGTGGTCAACCCCAAGCTGGACAGACGGCCTCCCTGGGCTCAGTCTCCCTGAGCACAGCCTTCCTCCAGCCAGAGCACAAAGCCTTTCCTTAATCACCAGCAAAGGCTGAACCAAGCACCAGCAGGGGTCTCCAGTCCTGGCCAGGTGAGCCGTTACTTTTTTGGTTCCCCCTGGTTTCACCTGTCTCCTCTGAGTGACATTTAATGTTCTTTTCCCTCCAGTTTCCACCACCTCAGCAGCATCACAGTGGATGCCTCTTTGCCATGCACAGCTCTTCTCCAGGGGTCCAGACGTGGACCTGGCGCCCCCGTATCTGCAGATTCTTCAGACTGACTGCCAGAGAAGCCTCACTCTCGTGTCCTCACGCAGTGGGGACGGACTGTGAGCACATGCTTGCTTATTCTTGATAGTTCATTTTCCTCAATTTTGTCGATCGGTTTGTGAAAACTGTCGTGTTTTGTGTTTTTCCACCATTCCTACTGAGGGGAGCATTTTTCACGAGCTTGTTGGCAGTTTGTAATCGCGCTCCTCTGAATGGCTGCTTTACATCCCTGGCCTCGCGCCAGCTGTTTACCTCTTTCTCATGATTATACAGAGGTGTTTACATATTCGTAATGAATCTCTTGTTATATATTGTAAATGTTTTCTGCAAGTTCTTGTCTACGCTCTTAGCAGTAATTTTAGTCCTACAGAAAAATAAAAGTTTTTTTTTCAACACCTGACCAGGTGAGAATTTAAATTTTGATGTAGTCAAGCTTGTGTGTCCTTTATTTCAGCTTTCTGTGTTTATTTTATCTTTTGTTAAAGTCTTGTATATCTCTAGATTATATTTTTATCCAAGGTTTTATAGTTTTGTCTTGTATTTAGTGCTTAAGTCCATCTGAAAGTAGTTTTGGGGAACAGTGTGGGGTAGGAGCTTAATTTTACATCTTCTGCAGAATAGACCTGTGAGTGACCACCATGTGTAACCGCCCATTCCTACAGATTCCAGGAAGCTCCTCACGGTGTGTTACACTCACTGTGCAAATGGCTGCTTCTGGCCCTTCCGTCTGTCCTGCCGATCTACTTGCTCTACTCGTGTCAACTCCGTCCCTTCATGTTCTTCTCATCTGTTACACTCTGAAATCTGGGGTCACCGCTTTCACTTCCTTTTCTTCCTCCATTCCTCCTTTCTTTCCTCCTCCCCCTTCTTTACTGTTCTTACACTTTGTCTTCAAGGTGGATTTTGTGACCCACTTGTCAGTGTCTCTAAACACTTGTGTTGAGACTTCGGTCTATGGGCACTGAGTGCAGAGTCAAAACGAGGAACACGGATAGCTCTCGGTCGTCTTTCTCCTGGGAAGTGAGCTAACCCGAGTCTTCAGAGAGGACGTCTGAGCTCCCACAGCCCAGTGGCTCCCAGTCACCTCTGAGGGGCAGAAACTGCAACGCAAATCACTTTCTGTGCCCCAGGAAGCCAGCAGGAGCAGGGTTTAAGATGTCACACTGGCACCAGGGCTGTGGTGTCTTAGATGGCAGGTGGAGTTTGGATCCCTCCTGGAGTAGAATCCAACCCCGACAGCTGTGCGTGAGTCATGGACAGGTGTTCTCCCTTCTCCACGTCCCCCCTAATGACCAGGTGTCCCTGGTCTGCTTACCATCCCCATCCCAGAAGCCACAGTGGGTTTCAGCACCCTGGACAGGGCCAGTGCTCACCTGGTCTGTGGAGCTGCTCAGTCCTGGAGTTGCTGCAAGGTAGATGCCCCTGGGAGGAGGAGAAGGAAGAGGAAGAGAAGGAATCCCCTGGGGCTGATGGACTGGGAAGAGAGAGTAAAGGGCAGTGCGGTTGCTGGGAAGGGGTGGTGTAGAGGTCACCTCGTGTGGAGACCTGTGTTGCTGTCCCATGTCTGTAGCAGCACAGCTCATCCTTTGTCATCCAGAGGGACAACCTGGCAGATGTCACAGATCCATCCACACCTGGACCACTGGACCATGCCTAGTGACCATCTCACAGATGTGGCCCACAGGACCCAGGGTGTGGGAACTCAGGAGCCACTGAGACCTGTGTTGCTCTGAGGAAAGTCAGGCTCTGTAGTAAAGGAAGGAGGAGATAGAATAAAACAATGGGTCCAAACCAGAGGCTGAAAAGGATCCCTGAAACAGAGACCTGCTGCCAGGAGACTCTAGACCCATGTCCCCTCCACCTCCTTCCAGGGCCTCAGCAGCAACGTCAGCCCAGGTCCCCTCTGTCCTCGGAGCTCTGGCCCTGCTCCCTGGCTCTGCATGGTCCATGCTGGCTCACTGTGCTGGTTGCATTCTCTTCCCTGGATGGACGTATGTCACACACGTACTTATCAATCTATTCATTTACATTTGTTTGGTGATCCACCTGCAGTCTGTCTAAATTAGAAAGCCAGGCTGGGTCCAAGCATAATAAACCCGCATTCTGTTTTGACTACTTTTGAAAAGAAAAACCACACAAATCCCCATAGCTGCCAGGATTTTCATAACAGCAGCAGCAGTGAAATCCCTCAGTGCGGCCACCCACCTCAGCAGGAGGGAGGAGAGGACCCATTTCTGGTTCTCTGTGGGTTCAGCATCTGAGAGGAGCCCAGTGTCTTTCTGGAAGAGGCAGAGACCTGGCTGGCTGGCATGGCCAGGGCTGCACTGCAGGGCCTTGTAGCCCAGTCTCTGGCCTCCTGCTGCCCATTTCTGCTTCACTCTGTTGTCCCCAGCGATGACCAAATGCTCAGCACCACAGTGGGTCAATGTCACTCTGCCCTGCCTGAGCTGTGCCCCAGGCTGAACTCCTTAAGGAGAGATGTGACTGAGGGTGCCTGTCACTCTCTTCCTCTCATCCCTGTGTGGACGCATCAGTCATGGGTGGTTACAAGTGTCAGGATCGTCTTCACCGTGGGTCTGTTTACTGCAGAACAGAAGGTTCGTAAATCAGGACTTCATCCCCAATCCGAGTCATCACAACGCAGGGTTAGATTCACTTGCATTCAATTAAACTCACAATGACACCTCGCCTAGGGTCACTCAGGCTCCTCTTGCTGAGCCTCCGTGGCTGCCTGTGTCATCACTGGCACCTCCCTGAACACTTCCATCCGGGGAAGAATTGTCAGGTTTCTCTCCACTGTAGATGAAGAACCCAGGGTCATTGTCACATGCTTCCCAGTCCATATTGGAGCCATGACCTCAGCTGATCCACCCTGGTGCTGGACATCTGCCCCTGCACTGGGCTCCTGTCCCCAGCCCTGAACTCCTGCAGCTGTCCTGCTGGATACTCAGCAGAAGATTTGATTTCCCCTGAAACCCAGCTCAGCCACCTCCATGAAAAGGCCATCTCCTTTCTTCCAGTGAATTAAGCCCAACTTAGGACTCCATGCCACCTTTTAGAAAGCCCTGGTAGTCCTTCCTACTGCCCTGTCCTGCCTGAGATTCCCAGCAGGACCCCAGCACCCTCCTCAGGATCCCACAGGTGTCCCTCTGGTTGCTGCCTGCACCAGGCCCTGCAGTCAGCTCCCAGTGGACACCTCCCCCTCAGTCCATGGGGATCCCGCAGGTCTTGCTGACAGGCAGGTTCAGGGGTTAGGGTGACAACTTGTACCCAACAAGCTTCCTTGTGAGACAGCTGGTGTCTGACCAGGATCTGAGCAGGGAGGTCCAGGGCACGGGGCCCCGATCTTAGGTGCCCTTGAAAAACTCCTGGAGACATCGAGCTCAGAGGCCTGGGTCCAGCTCCCCAGACTCGGATGGAATTCATGTGGGTGCAGCCTGGGCTCTGGAGCATCTAAAAGCTGCCAGGGATTCTCGTGGGCCCTGATGGGGTGACAGTTCTCCTGCATTCCTCGGGCTCAGCTCACGCAGAGGATGCCAAGGGCCTGATCAGTCAAAGCAAGATGGATGCTAACTAAACTCAGCAGGGAGGGCCCAGAGGGCCAGGCTCCAGGAGGGACACTGGGCTTGCTGGTGGTTCCCAGACCAGGAGCCCACAGGCCCCCGAGCCCATCAGGAGATGGCCCTAAGGTAGGAAGCAGCCCTAGGTACTCATTGTGCTGCGATGACGACTGTGTCCAGGTCTCAGATGTGGGAGGACCAGGCCCCTTTGAGCTGGGCCTCAAGAAGGGAGGGGGAGCTGAGGGGAGGAGAGGAGCACTAAGATCTCCATGCAAATTATATGCAAATGGGCGGCACATGTTGGGTCTCCATGGTGTTTTCTTCCTGGCCTCGTTCCCAGTGGGCAGTGAACCTGCCCTCACTTCCATCACTCATTCCCAGTTTCAGGGAAAAGCATCTTTAGCCGTAGGCTAAAGTTTCAACAGAGCGAGGCTGCGAGACCCCACCTGTGCCCTGGGGATGGAGAATCTGCCCCTCACCCCCCCATCACAGGTTGTGCCCCACCCCCATGTGGCCCCCTCCTCCAGGAAGCCTTACCTGACTTAAACCTCAAGGGGAATGGGCTGGCTGATCTACAGGAATGTAGGAGGAAGCCGGTTTCAGGTCTGGGTGCATTCAGGTACCATGAATGCACCAGCATGGTCTCGGTCCATCCCTGGGCAGTGCTTGACCCCAATCTCAGGAAGGCTCTCTTCCCTGCTCCCCATATAGCTGTCCTGGGTCCACGTCCACCTCAGGTCATACCCAATGGGAACAGCCAGAGGGGCTCTCCCAGAGTCTCCTTGCATCTGATTGGCCTGTGCCTGAGCCAATCATGTCCCAGGGAGGACAGTGTGCTAATTACCTGTGACCTGGCCACACCCTAGGTCCCACTGGACCCAGGAGGGTCTGAGACCCTATGGACTGGGTAGGCTGCACGGGCACTGGGGTGAAGGGTGCTGGCTGAGTGGTTCCCTGACAAATGGCCAATTCTGCTCCTGTGCAGTGGAGGGAACCACAGCTGAGCAGCGAGGGACCTCCCAGGGCCACACCAGGATGTGGACTCACCTATGAGGCCTGGGCTCTGACCACTGGCTGGACTGTCCTCTGCACGTGTCTGGTCCTGAGTCTTAAGTCAGCTTAGGACACCCCTGAAGGACATGTCCATGGACGTTCCCTTCTACCAGAGCCCAACAAGGAGCTGAATACACCCAGGGAGCATCAGACAGTGCGGTAAAAGTGTCCCCAGATGATAAACTGAAACACAGAGTCATAAAGTCTCCAGGAATTACACATCGTATTGCATCTAAAGTGATGTCCTCCACTCAGTCTCAGGGATGAGACACAGAAGGACCAGTGAGGGGTACTCATCTTTTACAATAGGTGTCAACTGACTATTAAAAATTAATTCACCCCAAGTTACACTGTCAGCTTCTGGGGCCATTCCTAAATCATCCCTGTCTGTAAGAATCAGTTAGTCCTATTCTCCACCCCAGATCAGCAGCGGACAGTCACCTGCAGCTGCCTGAGGTCCCTGGGCTGTGACACAGATAGACAGATCCAGAGCAGCCCAGGTTCCTGCCCCTCTGTGCACCACAGGTGTGTCAGCTGAGTGAGCTCTTGTGCAGGCAGAAGTGGGCTTGAGCTTGGATCCTCGAGGTATCTGTGTCTCCAGACCCACTGCCTGGGGTGGAGGGACAAGAAGGTGGCCTGGGGAGTGTGGCAGCAGGACGGATCCTCAGCTGGACACAGAACTCCACCTGGGCCTTTGGCAGTGTCCACTGTGATTGCCATGCTCCATGCTGAATGGACTAAGCTCCCTTCTGTGTGTTCCGTGCTCCATCCTATACGTAAATCCCATGCCCCGTCCTGATCAGCCTGTGCTTTGCTCTGATTGGTTCGCTCTCCATGGACACTGGTGCAGCAAGAGCCCCAGGCCTCCATAGCCCCTGCAGGCTCCCTGCCAGGGCGACTCTCAGACCTCAGTAGGTCAGCTGCCCTGGGGACAGGAGACTCCAGGCCCCTTCTCTCCTCTGCAGCCTGCACTGTGCCTCAAACTCCAAAGTTGCAGCCTCTCCTCTTGGTGACACTGTTAGAAAGTGAAAACCCACAGGGGAAGGGGTTCACCGTCAACCCCAGTCTGTTGGACCTGGCATCCTTACATCTGCTTCTTATGGTGTCCCAATGTCTTCTCTCTCCTCTTCTGCCGACTGTGCACCGAGTTCCCCCAGAAACTGCAGGTCATGTGGCCGCCCCAGCTCCAGAGTTCAACACGGACCAGGCCTGGCCAATCAGGGTTCCTTCACCCCTGGCCAAGACACCTGGATCTGAGGGACACAGCTGCAGCCAGTGCAAGCCAGACGGACCCAGATCTGGGGTTCATGAGAAGGGCTGGGGAAGAGATGGGTCTACCTGAGATGGTTAACCTTGACTGGATTGAAAAGTGCCTAGGAGGTTTGTAAAACAGACCTCAGCTGTGTTTGTGAGGGCTTAAATGGGAGTTTTCTACCTCACCACATGCTCCCCACCACCATGGACTGACACCTCTCAAAACTTGAGTCAAAACAAATTTTTCTCCTCTGAGTTGTTTTTTTTTTGGTCAGGTATTTTGTTACAGCCATGAAAAGTCTGACTAACACAGAAAATCAGTACCAGAGAATTGGGGTTCTTGCTGTGACTTTAACAGGTGATGTGGTTTGGAAGCCTTTGAAATTGGTTTGTGGAAATAATTTGGAGATGTGTGCCACAGAAAGTCTAGACCCCACAGGCAGAGATACGTGGGTGGCTGTGGGGGAAGCTTAGGAGGCTACAGTACTGATAGGAAGGAGGTTGTGAGGACTGTGCTTACGAGGTTTCCCATGGGAAAGGGGCTCTACTGGGAATTAAACCGCAAGCCAGGAGTGTTACATGGTAGCAAACAGCTGTCTACATTTTGTCCACGCCCTGAGATTTTTACACAGTGCTGACTTTACAGGTAACAGACTAGTGAATCTGGTGGAGGAAATTTCAAAGCAGCTCAGCTGTGGCTTGATGATTCCGGGACAATTTTAGCCAAGTCTACAACGAGAATTGCGAGGAAAAAAAGCAGATTGAAAAGATTTGAAAATATTTGCAGTTTTCCCATAAAAGAAGCTCGTGTAATGTTGGGGCCAAGGAAAATAAGGCAGCAGAAGAGATTGGGGTGTTAAAACAAAGCCAAGTACTTTTCACTGAGAGACTAGGAAAGATGACTTGAGGGTGTCTCAAGAATTAGCCAGGCTCAATGGTGTAAAGGTTTTAACTCTTTGGAACAAATCTGCTTTGAGAAGAGAGCTCCAGGGCTCCCTGTTTGCACAGGGACACCTGGGGAAGTGTTTTCCTGCATTTAATCGCTCAGGCACTCAGAGGCCACTGCAGCCATGGTCCAGGGGAGCCCAGCTGCGGTTCGAGCTTCCCGCAGACCTTGGCAGTGTCCATGTGATGCTGGTTTTGCAGGCACACAGAGTGCAAGAGCTAAGGGGTCATGGAGGCTTTCACTCATATTTCAAGGTACAGTCTGGGAGGCCAGGCAATGTGTGGCAGAGCCAGGATCCCTGAAGGCAGCCCCCGAAAGGGCGATGTGTCAAACTGTGAGGGTGAAGCTGAAGAGCCAGTGGAGACCTCAGGAAGTTAGAGATGTCCGGGACGTGGAATACGTGTCAAAGAAAGCTGCAGGTAGTGGGCAGAGCCTGGCCAGGAGAGAGGTCACTTGGACTGCACGGCGTGAGGCCACAGGGTTGGGCTGCCAAACCCTGCTATGGATGGGCACACGGAGCCATAGGAATTGATGTTTGCTCTGGTGTGTTTCAGTCTTGCTTTGGGCCCATCCTGCCTTTCTATGCTCCCATTTTTCCTTTTGGGAATGGTAATATTCACTCTGTGCTATTGTATCTTGAGCTTACAGAACTTGTTTTTTGATTTTTACAGGGATCACAGCTAAGAGTTGGCCTTGAGTCTCACATGAAATCTCATGCTGAACTTTTGTGAGACCTTGGGGAAGGAAATAGGGGACTTTTGGTTGTATGCAGGATAATTATGTTAGTCAGAGTTACGACTTCATTTTTGTCTCTGTTGAGAGATTAAGTATTGTTTAAGGTGATGTGTTTAGGTGTGAAGTTGACAAGGGGTGTGAACTTGTGATGGTAAGTCTTGACTGTCAACTTGACTGTGTTGAGAGAAGCCTAAGAGATTAGTAAAGCCCACCTCTGCCTGTGACTGTGAGGGCATTTCCAAGGGGATTGACTAAGGGGGAAGTCCCACCCTGTATGTGGGTGGCACCATCCCATAGGCTGGGGGCCCAGATTGAATAAAGTGGGATAAAAGAAGACAGCCACCCAGCACAGGCATGCTTCCTGGTCACCATGATTTGAGCTGCTCTGCGCTATGTCCTCCACACCACGATGGACTGAAGCCTCTGCAACTGTGAGCAAAATAAAAGCTTCCTCCTTTAAGTTGCTTGTCTGTGTCACAGCAACAAAAAAAATCTGACTTACATAAATTTCCAAATTGGTCAGGACATGGGCCTGGCACTGGGGGTGTTGGTGTGGGTACCACGTGGAGAGTTTTCCCAGGAGTGGAGACAGACAGTGGGCAGAGAAAGAAGGGCAGGGTGACACTGTTGGTGCCACTCTGAGGCCGTAGCTACTCTGGACTCTTTTTTGGAAGTTGAGTTCTCTGATTTACCCACGAGTTTGCTTTGTGTTTCCTGTTGCTTCAACCAAAAGGGTCCTAAGTGTGGGAGTGGGGAACACCCTGACAACCTTGGTTTACAACGAGCCTTTCCAGCCTCTCGTTTGCTCTCAGCATCCCCGCAGAGGTGTGTGTGGGGTGCCTGTGCGGGATGCTCAGCAGCTGAGAGATGCTTCCAGAAGGCTCTACCCCCCAGCTCACCCTCTTTTGTCACCCCATCTGGAGACTTCACCCTCCAGGGCTGGGGCACTTCACCCAGACCTGAGCAAGAGACTCCTGCAGGTGAGATGGGGACAGCAAGGAACTGAGTGAGGTCAGGGACCGGAATGATGACCCAGGAGTGGTCATCACTCATCTTGACCATTCCTTAGGGATACCATAGACAGGGAACAGACTGATGTCCCCAGCCAGTCAGCAAGAGTGAAGTCTCCTCATTGCAGCTTCCTCTGTTCAGCCTGTCCTGTCTCCACCCCTCACCTGTCCGTGCACCTGAACCCAGAGAGGACTCCCTCCCCGCAACTCCCTCAGGCTGAGATCTGCCCAGCATTAAGAGGCACAAATCTGTCTTCACCTCACTTAGAATCACAGGGACTGGTGCTGCAGCAGGTGGAACCTGCTAATAGTCTGGGCAGGGCTTGTGGACTGGTGGTCCATGGGCTGAGGCAAGTTTCCAATGGATTCCAACTTTGGCCTCCTTTGGCCTTGGAAACTGTGAAGACTTCCTAGCCCTCAGTCTATTTTGACACTAAAGCATCTGGGGGTAGAGAGAGCATTTGTTATTTTGGGCAGTACTAGGATTTGAACTCGGGGCCTCATGATTGCTAGGCAGGTGCTCTACCACTTGAGCCACTCCACCAGCCCTTTTGTGTGACAGAACATGTTTTCTTTCTTTCTTTTTTTTAGCATGCTGATTCTTTTAAAAACAGCTTTATTGAGGCAAAATCAATGTACAGAACTTCACGTAATTAATGTGGCAGTTTTTGGACATATGCATTCAAGGTAATAGACTTCTCTATCGTCACTTCCAACCTTTCCTTCAACCTTTGGAACGGACACTGTCACTTACAGGTCCAGCAGAACTCTGGTTCTTACCTTGCAAGGTGCAAACTTCTTTAAAGTAGTATTTGTGTTACCATCACCTAAAAGCTGTTAAAATGGCTGCCAACAGGTGATCAATTTTGTAAATCTTGGAGCATCCATGCCACCGGGGACAAAGGGAAAAGGGAAAAAGCAGTCTATGGACTGCTCACCAGGATCCATCCGTTCAGTGTAAAATGCAAGATGCAGCACCTGGTGTGGGGCGTGGCACTATTTTTAACGGTAATGGAGTCAGATAGCAGACTGTGGCATAGGCTGTCTTTGGAAGGACACATAAGAAGAGGGAAATAAACAGCCCCAAGGACAGACCCTTGGCACCGAATGTGGAATCCCTGTGATCAAGGGTCTTGCCACCTGGACATCCATAAGGGGCCCAACTGCCAGCCCCACCTGTGCACACAGAGCTTCCCCTGAAGCCACCGGTGACCACCAGGGATGCAAGGGAAGTCGCTCTCTGAGAGGCAGAGGCCAAACCACGCAGAGGAGGCAGAAGTGCAGAGATGGACCAGGTGGACAGCAGCAGCAAAGGCCTGTGTCTGTGCTCCCTGTGGAGCCCAGGTGTGTGCAGCTATGGCCGTCTCCTCCCTCTGGAACTTTTTAATTTGCCTGTATTTATCATTTTTATTGTTGTTGTTTTTCTAAGTTTTCTGTTTATTTGCATCCCCTGCAGTTTTCTCTGTGCCCATGGTAAAATCTTTGTAAGGGTCCAAGACCATGGTAGTTTTCTCTCTCTCTCTCTCTCTCTCTCTCTGCTCTGTCCTCCCCATGGAGTGGAACCTCTGAAACAATGAGACAAAATAAAAATTCCTTTTGTCAGGTAAATTGTCACAGTGACACAAAGGTAACTAATACACTGCCCCTCACTGAGGCTTAGGCAGCTCCCTGGTGCCTGATGTGTGAGGGTCCCTGGCCATCAGGTCACACTGCCTTGCTAGAGACAGCATCACATTGTCGACAGAGCAGACTCTAGACTGCCTGGTGTGACGTGTGGCCCTGTGCTGTGCTGTGTGACCTTGGGGTAAGTCCTGTACCTCTCTGAGCCTCATGGTTTCCACACTAAAGTTCTGTTGTGGGGTCAGCCCAGAGCTCGCCACCCTGACCCATGGGATGGTGGCAGGAAGCCCCGTGATCATGGCCGGCATAGGGGACAAGCTGGAGTGAGCTGCTCGCTCCTACCATCTCTCATTTGCTGAGCAGCAGAACACGGTGTCTGTTTACCAGAAACAGTGACCAGTGTCACAGCTCTGTCCCAGTCCAGCTGCTCTGGAGGAAAGGTGACCATTTGCATACGTGGTAATTTTGAGAACTAATTTTGACTTGTAATTTTGGGGCAGTCAAGTCCACGTGACACCTCAGGTGACTTCTTAGTTCTCATTTTCTCTTCCCAGCTGCCCATGCTCGTGTCTCAGTCCCACGGTGACCTATGCAAACACTCAGGGACGAAGGCATCATGACACGAGTCAGCGGTGGCCGGTCCAGCACCTCTAACACGGCACTGGCCATGAACTCTCCCAAGCCAAGAGGGGGACAGACTAAGGCAGCTGCTTGGACAGTTGGGATAAAACACAGCTCCCCTTGAGGACCCAGATGACTCAGGATACTGAACGCTGTCCCCAGTCCTTCCGTGGGCCCCTCCCCCTGTCCCCATCAGGTGCTGCACCTGCTGAGGGCCATCCTGAGCCAGCCTCGCCCAGCACAGACAGCGTGAGAGTCACTGCCCTCGCCCAGGGAGCAGCGGGGCTTCCTCCAACACAAACCTGCTCGTCCCTTGCACACACACAGCTTCCTTCTACTGGCTTCGATTTGCATCTTAGGTACGCTCAGTAGCTCTGCAGAGAAAGAGGAAGTTCATTTGTGTCATGAAATGCCACTTTCATCCACTCTTTGCCTGAGAAACCTAATCACAGCTCCCCAGGGAGCCATGGAGTGACTCAGCTCCCCCAGGCCACCAGCCGGAGCTCGGGCATCGGAGCAGAGGTGAGCTGAGAACAGCTGTCAGCCTCACAGCTGGGGAGGGAGGAACTGCTCAAACCAGAGACCTGGACAGACCTTGGCTGGGCCAGGACCTTTTTAGCAACCAGGTCACCGAGGATCAGTGGCCACCAATCCTGCAGCCGGAACCCCAAGAAGCCTGGAAAATGCTCGTGCCTGAACACCATCTGAGAGACGTGAGTGGGCTCCAGGTGACAGCCATGTGCAGCGGGCTGACAATGCCTTCCTGGGGCCACCTGCCTTTCCCCACTGCATTCCAGACGCACAGAGGTCAACGACTGCACCCAGAGGGCGAGAATTCCTCACCTGTGTGCTGACGTTAAGGACCATAGAGCCCCATCCAGTCTCCAGTCTGCCTTCACTCCTTCCACAAGTGTTTTAGTTACTACTGTGTCTCTGTGACAGGACTCCTGACACCATTGAAGAGAGGGAGGATTTATTTTTGCTCATGGTTTCAGTCCATTGTGTTCAGAGGGCCTGGTGAAGCAACACAGCTCACATCATGGTAGCCAAGACGTAGAAAGAGAGAAGGGACAGGGTAACAAGTAGAACTTTCTAAATCACACCCCTAGTGACCCAATCCTCCAGCAAGTCCCCATATCTTAAAGTATCTACCAACTCCCAAATAGTGCCACCAGCTGGGGACCAAGTATTCAACTTGTGAATCTGTGGGGAACATTTGATATTCATGCCATGATATTCTCCCCTGACCTTCAAAGGTTCATGGCCCTCTCATAATACAAAATACATTTCATTCATCTCCAAGTGCCCAAATCTTAACAATTCCAATATTCTTTACAAGTTCAAGTCCAGCCAGGTGACAGTGGCTCACATCTGTAATCCCAGCTACTCAGAAAACAGAAATCAAGAGGATGTCAGTTCATAGCCAGCCCAGGCAAATAGTTCACAAGACCTATCGCAGAAAAACCCATCTCAAAAAAGGGCTGGTGGGGTGCTTAAGGTGTAGGCCCTGAGTTCAAGCCCAAGTACTGAAAAATAAATAAATAAAAGTTCAAGTCCAATGTCTCTTCTGAGATTCCAGACAATGTCTCAGCTGTTAGCTTCTGTAAACTCACAAAGTTATGTAAGTCCAAGCAACAGTGGAACAGAGCAAATCTTCCAATTCCATAAGTGGCTCAGAGGGGAACGGCAAGGGAGGATCAGACCAAAGCAAGATGGAAACCCAGTTGGGCAAACACCAAATCCTGTAGCTCCAGCACTCAGGATATGTGGTCTTCTGATGTGGGCTCCAATGGGCTTGGGCAGGTCCACCCCATGGCCTTGCAGGCTGCGGTCCACATGGCCTTTTCTCTGGGACTGAGTCTGCTTGACGCCGGGAGCGGTCCTCAGTAGACATTCCACATCCCTGGAGTCTCCAACACTCTGAGGTCTCCACCGCAGCTTAGGCTTCACACACGACTGTGTCAGGGACAGCCCACAAGGACTTCAACCCTGCTGTGCTACACTCCACTCCCAGTCCTTCCTTTGAAATCTGGGTGGAAGCCTCCATGACCCTATAATTCTTGCTTGCTGTATGCCTCCAAACCAATATCATGTGGACGACACCAAGGTCTGCTCTGAGCTTGAGCAGGTGGCAGGTCCCCTTGGACCACAGCCACATGGACTTCTGAGGGCCTCACAGCCAAGCATGGTGGAATGAATCCTGGGGAGACCACATTCCTAGGTGACCTGTTAGAGCAGGGCCTCCAGATGCCCCCAGAGCTCTCTCTTCTCCAGGAAAAGTCTTCCCAGTGCATTTAGCCCTCGTGCTCTTGAACCTGGGACGATATGGGTCTAGACAATCCCTGAGGTGCCCTCAGGCCTCTTTCCTATTTTCTGTGAGAACCACGTGGCTTCTTTTCAATGGCTCCAATCCCTTCAGAAACCTTCCCTTCCTTGGCCCAGCTTTACTGGGATTTCTGACCCAACTGACAGTTTTCAAATCTTCTCTGCTCTTTGCTCCTGATTCTCACGTAAAACCTGACTGGATTAAGTGTGCAATCACTGTGCCCCAGGCTGAGTGCGATGCTGTCTTGAGTTTTCTTCTGCCAGATTAATCGGCCAGCCACATTTAAATTCAGCCTCTCGCAAAGTCTCAAGATAGGCTCAAAATTTAGAGACTGTAACACAAATGGCCTCTATTCAAATTCCCAATGGAGCCCTGCTCCCGTCTGAAACCTCAGGAGCACCGTCCTCTCTGTCCATATCTGGTCTTCTGAGACCCACTAGAATGCTTTTCAGCTCTGCCGTTGACATTGTAGGTTTTCTGTAGCCCACTTCTGCAAACTTTTCCAAATTCCTCCCACAAACCTGTTCCAAAGGCTGCCAAACCATGGAGTCTGGTACAGTCACAGTAAGTTCTTCGCTTCTCTGGTTCCGATTTTCTGTATTAGTTACCTGTGCATCGCTGTAACAAAATGTCTGACACAAACAACTTAAGGGAGGAAGGACTTATTTTTGCTTTTGGGTTTCAGAGGTTTCAGTCCATCGTGGTGGCAAGGGTGTGACAGAGCAGAGAAGTTCACATCATGGTGTCTGGGAAGCAAAAAGGGAGAAGGGACCAGGGACCAGGTATAACCTTCAAAGTCACAACCCAGTGACCTACTTCCTCCAGCTAGCTCTCTTCCCCTAAAGTTTCTACCACCCCCCAGAATACTGCTGCCAGCTGGGGACCAAGCTGTCACCACGCTAGCCTGTGGGGGACATTTCGATTCAAACCATAACAAGAAGTGTGTGCTGACTGGAGCTAATTTCTGAGTTACCCATCACAGCGTGAAATGCATTTGCCTGCCAAGGCGAGTGAAGGGAGAAGGACACCGTGCTTTCAACACATGGCCTTGTACAAGTTGATCCTCCATGCACAAAACGGCGACCTCAATTCCTACCCCAGACCTTACATAAAAGCTGTCTCAAATGTAGCAAGGACAGAATGCAAAATAAAAGTTTACAATCTTTCAGAAACATAAAGGAGAGACAGTTTTGTGACCTTGGGGTGGGCAAGAGTTAAAGCATGATCTGTAGAGGAAAATATAATGAATTTCATCACAGTTAGAATTTTCTGCTTTGCAGAAGACACTATTAAGAGAAAGATAAGACCAGCCACAGACAGGCAGGACTTGTCTGCAATCTGTATATCTGACAATGGACTGGTTTCCAGAATATATAAATACCCCTTAACACTCAATAAAAACAAAACGAAGAACCCAAGTTGTAAAACTTGGAAAAGTTTCACATAGACTTTTTAACAAATGTGCAGACATAGTGGTGTCTGTCTGCAATCCCAGCACTTCAGAGTCTGAGGCAGGAGAATCATTGAGTTCAAAGGCAGGCTGGGCTACAAAGTGAGACCCTATCTCAAAAAAAGAAAAAATGTAAAAGTGTCAAATAAACACAGAAAAATGCTTAGTGTCAGGAGTTATTAGGAAAATGCCAGCTAAAGTCCGAATGTGATGCCAGCACACAGCTATTACAGTGTCTAGGAGGAAAAGTCAGTGCCAGGTCCAGCTGGGCTATGGAGCAGCAGAGCTCTGCCATCCCACGGGGAGCAGCTGCCTGGGCTCCTGACCGCTTCTGAGACTTAAACACACCACAAGTCACAGCCCCCCTCCCAGTTCGCTTTCTACAGAGAGCCTTACACAGATGTGCAAGGCAGCTCGAGGAGGAACTGCAGACGCTGAAGTCACCCATGTCCCTCAGCTGCTAACGCCCTGTGGCTCAGCCCCTCAGCCCCCACTGCTCAGCAGAGCAGAGGCTGGCAGTAGGTGTGACCAAGGCATGGACGACGCCAGTGTGTGTTGCCAGACAAAGTCATCCACAGCCCAGGGCTCCACACAGCACAATCCCATGTCCCTGACATTCTGGAAATTGAGGGACAGAATGCAGAGCTCAGGCACGAGGGCTGCGGGGAGGTGGGGTCCCAGGACAAGCAGACAGACTCAGGGTCACGCAGCTGTGCTGGGTGGGCTTCCCACACCACCCACAGGGGCGCCCACCGTGTCCCATCCAAGGACTTATTTGCAGGGCAGCAAATAAGGCTGCAACGCCAGGCCACAGAAAAGACCACGCACAGGGCGAGATGGGGTGGCCGTGTTTGCTGACAGGAAACGCCTTCCAAAACGCGTCATTCCAGGACAAAGCAGGATGTGCAAGAGCCTCGTCCCACCCGACCCCCGTGTGAGAATCAGATCCAGCTGCCAACCCCCCAGCACGATGACACTGGAGGGAGGTGAGGCTGAGGGACGGGGGACCTGCTTGTCAGGAGTGACCTTTGCACTGCTGGAGTCCACAGAGGGAAAATGACGTCACAGCGATGTCCTCCAGGCTGGAGTTGAGTGACTGAGTCACGTCCTCCTGACAAACCTGTGGGATTCAGGGAAGGCTGTGGGCTCAGTTTGGGGGCCTGTGAAGGCCAAGGTCCTCTGAGACCTCCCAGGAGCCACGTCCAAGGGACAGGTAGTATGGAGGACAGAAGGCCAGATGGACAGAGGTGGACAGTGTCCTCAGTGGGTGTGGAGCCTCCAAGGATGGGGCAGCCAGGGAGCGGCCAGCTTCAGCATATAAAGGTTGAGTTTGAGTTTGGGCGACATTTTTCCCAGCTGGTGTCCCCAGTGCCATTCCTCTTCCCAACACTAGGGGCAGCGCTGCGCAGGGCAGGGCGTCCAGCTTCAAGCCTGGGCCTCCTGGCCAGCCCACAGTGCAGGACTCCAAACAGAGGCAGCGCCCACTCCTACATCAGCTCTGATGCGCTTTACCCGGCTGCTGCTTCTGCCTGTGGGACAGTGGCCAGAGAGGACACTGGGCTGGGCTGGCTTCCCCTTGATGATCAGGACCCTTAATCTCCCCCAGTTTGTCCCTTTGTTTGTAAGACCGCCCCTGGAGGGGGTCAGGTGAGGACCACCCAGGATGCCCAGCAGGGACCACAGCTGTGGGAATTAATGAGGGCTGAGGACCCCAGACAGAGCCTCTTAGGACCAGAGAAAATCCAGAATTGGGACTCCAAGACCAAGGCCTTCCTTGGGCCACCATCTAGAAGAGGCCTGAGAACTGGGGTCCCTTTCTCCAGCCTCTTCTCTGGCCACAGTGGTGTCCGTGCTCAGGGGTAGCCTGGTCCTTCCCTCAGTCTCTCAACAGCAGAGGGAAGAGGATGCTCGCAGCCTCCTCTTTCCCATCAGATTGGAGGAGGAGGAGGTGAACTGAGGGCAAGCAGGTCTTCATAATGAAGGGAGGTGTGGACCTGTCCAAGGAGGGAAAGGCAGGGTGTGGGCTGCCCCTCTGGGTAGACCTTATGGGTGGCAGGTCCCACATCCAAGCAAACCGTGGCTTGGTGCTGTCCAGGGTGCCATCAGCACAAATCTGGAACCCAGTCAGGCACCCAGAGCCCTGCTCAGAGTAGCCAGGTCATCGCCCAGCATTTCTGGAGGCAGAGGACTAGACAGAAGCTCCAACACCTGCCCTGTCCCTTCCCACGTGAAGCAGTGTCCACCTGGAAGGCCCTGGCAGGACCCAGAGGACACAGATTCACTTCCTCTCCAGAGACTTGTGAAGCTGACATTGTCCCTGGTCCCTACCAAGTCTAACGATTTCCAGCACCAGAAGAAAACTCAGAATCAGACACATCTTGGTTCCAAGGCTTTCGTTAGCTCCAAATGTAATCTAACCCCCTACGATTTGAAAGCCCATTAGCAGTGTGGAGTTTGTTTTAATGGCTGACTGCAGGAATCAGCGGGAGCCCTGTTTCTGGGTCTCCTCTCAGCTCAGAGAGGAGCAGTCACTCAGAAAACAAGCCCAGGGTGACGTGTGACAAAAATGGACTGCAGCCTGGGACAGGGCAGACCACATCCTGGCCACGTGGAAGTAGGGTGCAGCCTGTTGTCCTCCCGTGTGGGTTGTCAGGGGCCTGGCTCTCTGGCTCTGCCTCAGGACAGAAAGCTAAGAGGGCGTCTTGGGCACTGGGAGGGGGAGCCCGATCCTGCCCAAGGACCTCACAGACCCAGAGCGAGGCTCCCAGGGTCCTACAGGGACAGCCGAGGGAGGAGCTTTGTCCCTTTCAGGTAGAGCACCTGGGTGACCTGCAGTTCCACCTCCCCACTCTGTCCCTGTGGCCTGGTAGGGCTGACCCTGCCCAGCCAGTGCTGTCATGTGACTCGGGCCTGTGGTGACTTGGGACTTTCCATTCCTGTGGCCAGGGACATTTTGGTGGTGGGGGGGCACAGTTGGACTCAGCCTGAGGAGATGCTGGCCTGAGGGCCATGGACACAGGAAAACCTGTGCTGAGAATAGAGAGGCCAGGCCTGAGGCCCCGAGTCTGAGCTTCAGGGTCCCTTGATGCCTGTAGTTGGTCCGTCCTGTGTGTGTCACTACATCTGCCCTGTGCCTGCACTGGTTTGGGGTTCCTCTGACTCCCAGAGTCCTGACAATTGAGCCCAACCTGCAGCCTTGCAGAAGAGTCTGGATGTGGGTGTTTGTGCATCCGGGGGCAGAGCAGCCTGGGTCACACTGAGACGCAGTGATCGGGCACGGATTCTGCTGGTTCTTTAGGCTACTTGTGTGCCATGAGCCTGAGCTGAGGTCTCACCTCCCCATGGGTCACTTTGCTGCAGACAGAGACTTTGTGCCAGCTGCATCCTCACGCTGACCGCTGAGGAACATGGCAGTGGGAGGACGGACGAGCTCAATGGTTGTCATGGTGACACAGGAAGGCCCAGTCTCAGTGGGGGCAAGGTCAGCAAGTCCACCTGCCCCTCCTACTGTCCGCACCTTCCCGTGGCGGGGCTCCCCGGTCAGCTCGTGAGCCACCAGAGCAGGAGGCCATGGTGGGCTGTGAGATAAGGGCCTCCCACCATGCTGCCCCTCCTGAGACCTGGGGAGCTGGGCTGTCCTCGTCCTGTGTCCCCCCCTCCTGGGTATTTTACACAGTGGTTTCCAGATCCTGAGGTCAGCAGCTGAGGCAGGGTACCCCACCCGAGGTCCCCCGAGTCCCCAAGCTTCACCCTCTTCACCAGGACCTAGAAGAACCACCTGAACCTCTCATCAAAGCCACAAGCAAGGACTTAGTGTGAGACACAGTCCCCAGAGCACGGCCTGCCTCCCTTGCCCTTCTCCTCCTCTGTGACTCCTGGGAGGAGGAGGGAGAACATTTGCTGCTACACTGACCCTGGGGGACAGTGCAGGACCTGGGGCTCAGGGGACCTGGAGCTGGCCTCAGCATTTGCACAGGGGCCCACTCACTTATCCTCGTTATCCTGACCAGGCTCACCTGCATGCTTTGCCCTGCCATTTTACAGAGAGGGAAACTGAGGCCCAGAGAGGCTGAGTGGATCTGCTGCTCCCCAGCTGCAGATGGAGGGGATTTGAAGACAGGCCAGGGGGCAGAAGCTGCTGATGGTCCTGGATGCACGTCCTCTCCAGGGCCAGCCGGTGTCCACTGCATCCCCAAAGCCAGGACCTTTGACCAGCACTTTCCAGCCTGGGTGGCACTCGGGGCCCACAGCTGCCTGCAGCAGGTGTCATTGTCATCGTCACCCTGTGCACTCACAGGGCCAGTCCTTGCTGAGTGTGGACCCTGCTCAGCCTGCACTGGGCATTAGGTTCAGAGCGCAGTGTCCTGCCCAGTCTGTGGGAGGCTGCTGGTCTCAGCTGGGTGACAGAGGGGGGTGGGAGACTGAAGCCTGGGGAAGGAAGTCAGAGGGGCAAGACCAAGGGGTGAACCCCAGAAAAGGAGGGGTGTGGACACCCTGCACAGCAATGGGGAGCCATGGGAGGTGGTGGAGGAAAGTCATTCTGCCCCCAGGGTCTCTAAGGGGAGCCTGTTGGCCAGTGCTGAAGCCTCAGTCATGTCCCCTCTCACAGCTGGGCCCTCCCCACTTCCCATGCCGAGAACAGGGCCCTTTGGCCTTAGTGGGGTCACAGCTGCAGGGCAAATGCCTCATGCTGAAACAGCCTCATTCAATGTTCCCAGCTGCCAGTGGGCTGGAGCTAGAAATAGATCCCACCATGACCCCCACACCAGCCCCAAAAGCCACTATCTGACCTGGGTCTAGGCCACCAGGTCCTGCTCTGTGGGGGGAAACCCCGAGTTCAGAGGAGGCTGTTTCCAAACAAGGCAGCCTTGTGTGCCTCTCTGAGGGCCTTTCACATTCCCCTCCTCCATGATGGCCCAGCTGCAGCCCCATCCGCTCCACTGGCCCCAGTCCCTTGGCCTGTGCAGATGGGAGGGGGAGCAGGGGCCCAGACCCCACCAGCCCCACCCCAGGTCCTTGTGGAGACCACCTTTTTGCATTTGCAAAAAGTCATTTGCATTAAGTCTGAGCAGTCCTCCTCTCAGCACACATGTCCTCTGTGCTAGCTTCAACAGCTGATCAATTGATGGATGAGCTGACTTGTCCATGGCTGTCGATAGCGCTGAGTCTGGCCTGGGTTACAGATGTCCCCTCAACTCCCTCTGACACCTGCCAAGCTCTGACACCAGCAGCAGCCACTTTGTCTCCTCCTCTCTGGAGGTTCTGGGTCACTCCACGGAGCTCTTGATCGAACTGTGACCCTTTCCACGGCTGGAAATCCTCCAGTTCTGAGAAAGCAGGTGCCTGAGTGTGTGCACACATGTCTGTGTGTGCACCCTTGTCTCTGGGTGCATGATGCATGTGTGTCGTGTGTACCTGTGCGTGTCTACCTGCATGTACGTCTGTGCTCGTGCACATGGGCTGAGCTGGCTCTGTGCATCCCTTGAAGGTCAGCAGAGCAGCACAGTTGATCCGGGAAGCATTTTGCTCATTTCCACACACTTGGCTTTGCCCAGCTGAGTGCACCACCCCACTTAGCTGACTACTGTCACGTGTCCCCATCATCTCTTGGACCTGGAATCTCTGACCTCCTTCTTTGGCACACAGCAGCCCCAGCAAACCAGGCCTGCCCTGAGATGACAGAGCAGAGAGAGGTGAAGAGTCAAACATCCCATTTGCTGGTGTGCACATCCTGCAGAGTCACTGAGCTAGCACTGCTGAGCCCTCACCAGGAGCAGTGAGTGACACCTCCTTCTGCTGCTGTCAGCAGGGATCCTCCTGAAGGTGCTTGTGGTTTCTTGTTTGCTCTTCAACATCTTCTGAGCAGAGAGGTGGCCTTGGGGGTTCCAGAAGAAAGAGACGTGAGTGGTGCCCTCACCGGGTCCTCTCGGGATTGCTGAGTGCAGAGAGGCGAGGAGAAGGAGCCAGGTGGTCTTGGAGGTGGGCCCTGGACAAGGCAGACGGGCGTCTTACCCCTCACTTTGCACGTACGCTCGTCTTAGAACAGTGTTCTCCTGCAAGGGGCTGCCTGTGGGGACCACCTGACAGCAAATCAGACATTCTCAGGACAGCACCAGAGGCCAGTGCTCATGGAAAGGCCCCACTGAGAGGACAGAGTGACCTGGGTCGAGGGACCCCGTCCCACAAGAGATCACGTCTGTCCTCACCCTGGGTCGCACTTGAGGTTCTCTGTGTAAGTCCATGGAAATGCATTTTCCTATAACAAGATCCCTTTCGTCTTTTAGCAAAGACACCTCCTTTTTTGCATTCATGTTTTCATGGTCTTTTTATTATGGACAACTTTAAACATGCAGAAAAGCCAGGAGGACAGCAGAGAGGGGGCCACTAACTGCTGCCCAGGTGTCACCTTCACTAATATCTTACTGCTTTTGTGTCCCTTCTGTTTTCTGAAATAACTTGAAGGACACTGCAGGGCCCTGGCACTTCAAGCCCACATTCAACACACTGCCTCGTTAACAGAGGCTGTGGCCGGGCGACCCTCAGGTACTTCACACCCTGCACAGAAGTCGAGGCCAGCCAGGCAAGAGGTCAAGGGTCCGTTGAAGCTGTGCTCTGTATGTGGACCTCTCTGAAAGCCACACACAAACGGCAGAGACCCAACTCAACATCCGCTCACAGACTGAGGCAAAAAAAGGCAGCACGTCTCTCACCTCCCCAACCTTCCCAGCAAGGCCAGCAGGTACTGGAGGAGGGGTCATTGCTGACCTTCAGAACTGCCTTGTCTGTCACTGGTCTCTGCTCTCCCCTGGCTTACTCTCACTTCGGTAGCTCACCTGATGAGGAGGCAACAGAGCAAAAGAATCTCTAGGCTTAGATCCTAGAAGATCCATGGAGGGCTGGCTCCTCTGTAGCAATTCCTGGAGAATGTAATTCTGCCCCTACCAACCGTAGAGACAGCTCAGGTAACTCTCCTGCCCCTGCCACCTGCAGGATGACTCACCTGTCCAAACAGCTATGCTGCCACTTGGATAGGCAACAGCTCAAACTGCAGAGAGAAAGAGATGGGAGTGGGTCCCAGCTGGACTGAGTGATCAGCAGGTGGCCCACCAGCACCAAGTCCAGTTGGTCCCCTCCCTCAACCCTGCAGCCTCGGTCCCTTCTCACTCCTGCTGCAAGCAGGTGGAGATCAAACAGCAAGAATGAACTGCCCAGTGAAGATGGTGGTGTGCATAACTGGCTGGAAGAGGAGGTGATTTACAACTAGTTCCCTCCACTTGACCTCCACTCTCAAGTCTGAGCCTCACAGGGTCAGGGCTGAAATCCCCAACGTCAACTTTAGAAAACTCTGCTTCCTGCTGCACTGGCTCCATCCACTTGAAGTTTCAATGGCTCTGAGACCGGCTTTGCAGAGCTCAGAGTAGGAGTGTCCACAGTTCATGGAGGTGAGAAAATCCAACCTTGAAACTCTTGGGGGACAGAGCCCCTCCACCTCCTCTCCACCCCACCCTTGTAGCTGTCCATTATGCTGTGTGGGTTGTCTTGGTGACAGGCGAAAGGAACAAATTCTAAACAGTTTGGAGAAGATGTTTTATAAGCTAGGAGTTTGGGTTACAGGTAATGGAAGCTGGCTTAAGCGAAAAGGGGGTTCGTTGTTAGTTTTGCTTCATGGCTCGGAGGTCACGGGTTACACTCCCCTGGAATGGTACCACTGAGGCCAAGCAGGATCACCAGGCCCACAGGCTCTTCATGATGTGACCCCATCTTCTGCCTGGCGGCTGTTGTTGATGGAATTCCCCTAAAAGCCCGCAGCTCGGGTTATCCTTAATGCACCAACAGGCCCAGACTCTAAGCAGTACTCCTGACAGCCACGACAGCACCCAAAGGCAAAGTGCTACAAAGAGGAGTTGGATGAAGTCTGTGGGGTAGGGAGGGGGTCCCTGAGAAAGAGTCAGTCTGAAGCCTAAAGAAGAAAAGTAGACTGAACCAAGAAGGGGTGCAGGAAGAGTGTGGCAGGTGTGGGGTTCTGGGTCTGGTGGGCTCCCGACCACAAGAACAGTTGACTCAATGCCTGGCAGAGAACAGGCCTGATGAGCAGGGGTCGTCTTGGTGTCTACCACTGTGGAGTCATTGTCAACAGGACCAGGAGCCAGCTTGAGCCAGGGAAAGGTTAATGCAACCTGGAAGAGCTACAGCGGATTGGAAGACACTGGGCACGTGAAGAGCCATAAGAGTTGGGAAAGGACACGGGACATCCCCAGCCACCTTCCAGAATCAAGGACTGCGAGGCAACCCATGAAGGGCTGAATGCAAACAACTTCGGCACCCTCGACAGACGGAGCGGTTCCTAGAAATACACATGCCGCTGAAACTGACTGGGGAAGAAATGGAAAATCCTAGCAGACTTAAAATGAGAGAAAACCTCCCAACAGAAGGGCCACAGCAACAGGGCTTCCATGGGACTACCACAAACACCCGAGAGAGAGAACAGAAAATTCTAAAACATCCCGAAAAACTAGAACAGGAGGAAGTTCTTCCTAGCTGATTCCCTGAGTTGGTCACTCTGACTCCAAAGACAAAGCCATCCCATCAGGAAAGCCTGGCTCACTATCCCTTGATAATTCTTCTGCAGAAAGAAAGAAGGAACTAGTACAAAGCCTGGTAATAATTATACCCCATGACCAAGTGGGAGATAACCCAGGAACACAAGGGTGATTAAACACACAAAAATGTTCAATATAACCCACAAAATAATAGAAGAAAGAGAGTGAAAATCCCAAGCAATGCAGAGAAAAACACAGCCAAGACCACAAACCTCCTGCGATTTAAAAAAACAAACCCCACAACGCAACAAACTGACAGTGGAAAAGAAGTTCTCCAACAGGGTCAGTGAGAAGCCTTCAGCTCACACTGTACCCAGTGGGGACTCAACGTGCCCTAGCTAAATTCAAAACAAAACAGGGAATTCATTTTTCCCACTTTATTCCACACTGCACCAAAATTCCTAACCACAACAGTTAGTCAAGGAAAAGAAAGACCATACTGATTAGAAGTGAAGAAGCAAAACTATCTCTACTCAAAGGAAAATCCTAAAGAATCTGCAGAAAAATTTACTAGACCTTAAAAAAAAAAATCAAGGCAGATACAGGGTGTAAGATCAACACACAAAAGACACTTGTATTTGCACACACATTGAAAGAGAAAAATTCCATTTACTATAACATCAGGAAGAACAAAATACTCAGTAATCATCCAAGGAAGACTTGTACACTGAGAAGTATAAAATACTAAGAAAGGAAAAACAAACCCCACAGGGGTTTGTGCCAATGCATTGAGGCATTTAATATTGTTAAGATACCAGAATTCTCCCAAAGTAGTCCATAAATTCGTTGCTGTCCCTGTCAGAATTTCTGTAACCATTTGTTTTTTTTGCAGAAATGGTAAATCAAATCCTAAAATTCATATGGAGTTGCAAGTTTCACGAAACAGCCAAAGCAATGGCTAAAATGAACAAACTTGGAGGACTCCCGTCCCTATGTCAAAACCTGTTAAACTGCTCCAGTGCTCAGAATAGTGTGATACTGACATAAAACAGGCTTATAGACCAGGACTGAATCCAGAAATAGCTCCACATGTTCACAGCCAGATGGTTAAGGTGATTCAACAGGAAAAACAGGAATGAGATTGACCCTATCTCACCCCATATGCAAAATTAATTCAAAATGGATCAAAGACCTCAAAGAAAGAACTAAAAGTATAAAACTATAAGGAAAAAATTTAGAGGCAAGTCCCAGTGACCTTGGATTCGATAGTGAGTTTTAAACTCATTTGTGCCATAGCACAAAACAAAGAATAAAAAACTAGACCTTATCGGAACTTCATGTTTTGTTCATCAGACAATGAACAGGAAACAACAAGACAACTACAGAACAAATGAAAATATTTCCAAGTTATGCATTTACTAAAAGGCTAGAGTCCAGAACACATAAAGAACTCTTACAACTTAACAAAAGACATACAATCTGATTTTTTAAAAATAGGCAAAGGATGTGAATAAATATTTCTCCAAAGAAGATAAACAGTGCTCACCGTCAACAGTCACCGGGGAATGCAGATCAAAGCCACAAGGAGGTAGCAGTTCTCACCCCAGCAAGGTGGCACTCGTAGTAACAGCAACCACAGTAATGGTTGATGACAGGCTGCACAGGACATTGGTGATGACAGACTTTATGGGGGGTTGGGCAGAATGTGGAGGAAGTGGACCCTCAGTCCACTTGCACGGGCAAGGTGAACGCAAAATGCCTCCGCTCTTCTGCTCCTCAAAAGGTTAGACAAAGAGTCATGTTATGACCCAACAATTTCACCTCTAAGATTTAAAATCAGACATCCACACAGATAATTTCACATAAATGTTCATAGCAGCTCTGTGCATAACAACCCAAAGTGACGACCACCCAAATGTCCACCAACCAGTGCCGGATAAACAAGGAGCAGCACGTCCACCCTGTTGCGGGATTCTCATACAGAGAGACGGGACACCGAGGCAGTTCAGCAGGAAGCAACGTTTTATTGTGCTGCACAGACTTAGCGGACTCGTCTGACAAAGGGGCTTTTCCTTACATTCTTTTGCAAGCAGGTTACAGAAGCAAGAAGCAACACCTATCCCACATATGGCTACACACTAAATTTCATTGGCTCACTTTTTTCTCAGGGATATGTGACCTTCTTCACGTTTAGATTCTTTAAGTTTTATCTCCCTGCTATGCCATCCCCTCCTCCCTGCTACATTATCAGAACACAGACTTGCTTCCTTCTTTTTTGGCCCTCCTCCCTGCTACACCATTCCCCGCTTCGATGCTCGGACCCACCTAGGGTCACAGAAGAGCATCCTGACCTAGGGGTTTATATTTCTATAGCATCATTATATGGGCAGCCGTTTTTCTTTCCATAGTGGCCTCCATAATAGTCCTGATAGGCCGCAATACCAGGGGAACCAGGCAGGGTAATATTGGACAAGACCCCATCACCCCATCAGGGTTTTGCATCTGTGCAAGGCAGAGAACCATCCTCCAAACAGGTCTTTGGGATTCCATCCTCTCCAAGTCTGGATGGGGACATAAGCAATCTTCCTCATTCTGGCTGTGATTTCTTCCATGACCTTTTCTTCATCATCAATTTGTAAGCAGCAGTTGCTCAGGTTAAATTTTCCACAAACTCCCCCCTCAGAAGCAAGCAGATAGTCTAGAGCTAAGCGGTTTTGGTAGATAGCATTGCACATTTTAGTGCGTTGTTTTGCCAGTAAATTGAGGGCTCTTATGGTTTCATTAGTTATAATTTCAACAACAGCCTGTAGCCTGATGATGTGGTTGAACATATAAATTGGGGTGCGATAGCCCCAGGATCTATCTTCTGCCCAAATGGCAGGACCATAATACTGGATGATTCGCTCGGGAGGCCATTCGTCATCTTTTTAATCGCCAATTTGCAAGGCACCCCGGTTTTGTCTACTGAATTTGTCTACTTAAAACAGGGGACACACAGTTTTTCACCTTGTCTAAGCAGAAGCAAGAAGAAGGATGGCCTGATTTTGTCCAATACGCAAGACCCAAACCAGCTGCTGGGTAGCATCATATAAGCTTGCTTCCCACAGATCCAATATACACCCTAGGCACCCACCAACCTATGTTTGCGGTGAGATTGCTCTAAGCTTTTCAGAGAGGAGAGAAGTTGGCCAATGGGTGGGGCTGGGGTTCTGTTTGGTTTGGAGCTCCCCACCATTGGGTCCTTCGTGTGGTGTCATTGTAAAACTTTTGTCCTAAGCAGGTTAAATCCCTCACCGGGGTGAAGAACTGACCTTTTGGTGGGAAATACAATAATTTCCATTGAGGAAGTTTTTAGGAGCCAAGTGCTTTTCCTGTGGCTGAGGAAGCCTTCATTAAAGGGCTCCCACAAGTTTAACTCCTTAGCTTCCCATGGCCAATGGTCTCCCGGGTTGGTGCCTCCACAAACATAGCACAAGGTGACATCGCGAGGCTGGGCTATAGACTCAGCAAGTGAGAGGAACAGGTTTCTGGCCTTGATAGAGATAGAAAATTCACTCCTCATTTCCTCATAAAAGGAGAGGAAAACTTGGTGTGAGGAGCTCTCATGGGTAAAAGTTACTAATTTGAGGCGCCTCACAGTCCCGGGGTCAAGGCCCTTTTTATCCATCCTTATGCCATCTACACGTCCCTGTGTCCAATCAGATGACTTAGGAACAGTAAAATTTACAGGGCTACAGGGGACAGGGGTACAGTCAGGAGCAGGTATCCCCTGTGTGAAGGAGGGCTGTGTGTTTTGTCTTTTGCCAGGTAGCTCATGAAACACAACCCCAATAAGGGCAGTAATAAGAACCCACAGCATCACGTGGCCAAGAGGTGTCTCCGGGCACATAGACTTATCATTTGACATAGAGGCCCTTTCCCAAGCTAGGCCCCCACAGCCACAGCCTATCCCTCCACATCCGCCTTGGTCTATGGCTGCACATGCATCAAAGAACACTGACACTGGTTTATCAGGGTTAAACACCTGGGTACGGCTAACAAGGTTCCCGGTGTGCGGATGCTCCAGACCTGTAACCAAGGGTGGTAGGTGGTGTTGAAGCAGATATGCCGATCACCATGGGAGCACTCTAGATAGGTGGTATGGTTGTTGGTGCATGCCCCATTGATAGTGCCCGCACAGGAATAGTAAGTATGGAAAAGCAAAGTCCTGGTGACAAACACTTCCTGCCTGGGCAGTGTGCATATACAGGTCACAGTTTGAGGTTTGGGGATCCCCAAGCAGAAAACTAAGTTTCACGAAAGGAAAATATGGAAGAGACTCATCCTTGAAGGGAGGAGATGATTCCTCAACCTTCTGTGTGCGTGGACTAGTCAGCTTCCAGAGTGACTGGAGCAGGGCTGTCATCCCATTGTCCATGGTCCTCTGCTGTTTCCCGAGAAGCAGAATTCTGCCAAGGGAGGGCACAGGCATTCTGGAAGGTGATCTTGCATGGTGAGGCTGGGTCGGGGATGCACTTCCACTCGAGAGAGGCTGGCTTCCCTCGGCTGTGGTGGATCCAGGGAACAATCTCTGCTACCTTAACTGCAGTGGGGTTAACAAAATAACAACAAAAGGGTCCCTCCAATGGGGTTTTAATGGTTGGGCATTCCATTCCTCTACCCAGATACCATCCCCTGGCCTGTAAGGGTGTGTGGGAGTTGTCAGGCTAATGGGAAGTCTCTCCCGGACCCAGTCATTGATCTTTGAGAGAGTCAACCCTAGGGCCTGCATCTGCTGTCTCAAGGTGATGTCCCCTATTTCTTTGAGGTCATCCAGTATGCCTTGATTAAGGGGGTGATGGGTGTCCATAAAGGACTTTAAAAGGCAAAAGTCTGTCCACTTCATGGGACTAGACCTTATCCTCAGTAATGCTATGGGTAGTAATTGATCCCAGTACAGATAGGTCTCCTGACATAGTTTTTTTTTAACTGTAATTTGAGGGTTTTATTTATATGTTTCACTTTTTTTTTAACTTGGGGGTAGTAGGCTGTAGATAACTTTTAGGTAATTCCTAAGCCATTAGCCATCAGCTATACTATTTCTGTCACAAAGACTAGCCCATGATCCAACCCAATAGACACGGGTATTCCAACCCAAAGGATGATTTCTTTTAACAGACATCTGGTCACCTCTTGGGCCTTTTCAGTCCTTGTGGGCAAGGACCATCCTGAGATGGTACAGATGAACACCAATAGATGCTTGCATCCTCGAGCTCATGGCATTTCAGTGAAGTCCATGATCAGCTTTTCAAGAGGAGTTCCACAGTGCAGCATCCGTGGCCCTTGCCAGGGATTGTTTTTGGCACACAGCCTACATCTTTCACATACTTATGCTGGAGAGTTTGGGGACATAACAGTGCTGGGCCAGGGTGGTCTTGAGGGCTGTTCACCCAGAATGGGTTCCTTTGTGGAACTGCTTGACAAATGTAGGAGCCAGTGACTCAGGTATGGCAATGCAGCCTTTGGTGAACTTCCATCATCCCTCTGGTAGAAAATTTCCCTACTCAGTCTTAAACCAGACCTGTTCTTGTGGTGTGTACCTTGGGTCCCATTCAGTTAAGGGACATGGGAACAAGGCCATGGTCAGGCCAGTTGGGGCTGGTCCCCTCGTGAGTGCTGCTTCTTTGTCCTCCCTGTCAGCTTTCCGGTTTTCCTGAGCAATTGTATCTCCCTTTTGGTGCCCTTGGCAGTGTATAACTGCTACCTGTTTAGGGACCCATACAGCGTATAGCAGTTTGATATTTTTTCCTCCTGAGCTAATGAGGCCCCTCTCCTTATATAGGGGCCCATGGACATGGATGGTTGTGAAGGCATATTTAGAGTCAGTTTAGATGTTTACCCGTACTCCTGCAGTGAGCTGGATGCTCACATGAGAGATGACAAGATCAGCCTTTGTGCAGAAGTTCCAACCGACAGCAGGCAGGCCTCATTGACTGAGTCCAGAGTTACGATTGTAACTCACCAACAAAGTGCATGCCATCCTGGACAAAACTGCTTCCATTTGTGAAGTATTCAACAAGGTGGCCAGTAGGCTAATCGGTTAGATCTGGCCGGCTTGAGAAAACCTCACCCATAACCTCTAAGCAATCATCCTCCAGGGGGCCTGAATCAACAGGCAATAGGGAGGGCAGGTTTAGAGTCTTAACAACCATCATCTGGATGTGTGGGTTTTCACTTAGCACACTCTGGTATTTGACCATCTGAGAGTCGGTCAGCCAATAATTTCCCTTATACTCCATGAAAGTCAGGGCAGAGTGGGGAACTCGGACAGTGAGTTCTTGCCCTAGGGTAAGCTTGCCTGCTTCTGTCACCAAGATGGTGGTGGCTGCTAGGGCATGCAAGAAAGGCAGTCAGCCTCAGGCAACTGCATCGAGCTGTTTGGACAAGTAAGCCACTGGATGATGCCAGGAGCCTAGTAGCTGAGTCAGGACACCAACAGCTGTCCCCTTTTGCTCATGGACATTCAGGAAAAAGGGCTTCATCACATCTGGCAGGACTAGGGCAGGGGCATTTGTGAGTGCCCTCTTGATTTCTCTAAAGGCTTTCTCTGGTTCCTTTTCCCATACTAAAGGTTCCCATTCTCCCCACTTTGTGGCTTCATAGAGGGGTTTGGCCAAGGAGGGGATAGTTAGGGATCCCGATTTGCCAGAAACTTGTGGCTCCTCAAAACTCCCTAATTTGCTGGTGGGTCTTGGAGGCTGGAATGGAACAGACAGCCTGTTTCCTCTTGAGGCCAAGCCTGGGCTGTCCCTGCAACAGGTGAAAGCCAAGGTATTTGATAATGTTTTCACAAATTTGAGACTTTTTCCAAGAGACTTTGTATCGTGCCTCCCATAAAAGAGAAAATGTGTTGAGTCCCCTCCAAACAGTCCTCTCAAGTTGTTCCAGCCAGCAGGAGGTCATCTATGTACTGGAGGAGTATGCAGCCATGCTGGTTGGCTGAGAAAGCTTAGAGGTTGGATGGCAAGGCCATTCCGAAGATAGTGGGGGAGTTTTTGAAACCTTGTGACAACAGAGTCCAGGTCAGTTGCCTCTTTTCACCATTATTGGGATTTTCCACTGGAAGGCAAAAATAGGCTGGCTGTGTGGGGCCAGGTGGATGTAGAAAAATGCATCCTTAAGATCTAGGCAGGTAAAAAACTTTGCCTCAGCTGGGACAAGGCCTAAAAGTGTATAAGGATTCAGGACTACAGTGTGCAAAGTGACAATTGCTGAATTTACTGCCCAGAGGTCCTACACTGACCTGAAATCCTCAGTTCCCATTTTCTGGACTGCTAATAAGGGGGTGTTCCGGGATGACTGGCATGGTTGGAGGGTCCCATATTTTAGGAGACTGTCAAGGTGTTTTTGAATTCCAACCTGGGCTTTGCAGGCAATGAAGTACTGTTTTTGGCTGACTGCTTGTGGCTTTAGTTCCACCACTACTGGGGCACGTTCTGGGCCAGGCCTGGGAAGTTATCTTCAGCCCATACACCTGAAATCCTGAAGAGAAGATCAGGAATCTCAGGAGGCCTTCCCTCAGAGATGTAGAGCCACCATTCCTTCTCTCGTGCAACCATGAGGATTAAAGTCTTTGCCTTGGGTCCTCTCAACTTTAAGGCTGCTATGCCATCTGAATTAAAAGTTATCTGTGCCCTTAGTTTGCATAGAAAGCCCCTGCCCATCAGGACCACGGGGAGATAGAGGAATTCATACCTTACTTCATGACTCCCAAGATTCCATCATCTAGCCATTAAGAAGGGCAGTGGACCCAGTCCCCCATAGCCCCAATAATAGTTGTATGCTTTTGTGAAAGGGGGTCCATTGGTTGGTCACAACTGAATGTTCTTCACCCACGTCCACCATGAGGTCAATGGGATGGCCCTTATTTTCATTCAGACCATAGGCTCCTGGGGGCCCAGTGGGATGGAGCCCATTCTGTCCTAGTCTTCCTCAGAGCCTTCCAGGGATGCCTCTGCCTGGATTAGCTCTCTTGGGCCTGCCTGACTGTCCAGCAAGGACTGCTCCAAGGAGGTCCACTTTCCTTTTCATCTTCCTGTCAGCCTCCCATTTAGCCTCCTGATCTCGATTGACAAAAACCTTTGTGGCCACCTCCAGGAGCTGGCTAGCATTCATTCCAGTGAATCCTTCTAGTTTCTATAATTTTCACCTTATGTCCCCCTGGGCCTGGCCAACAAAGCAGCATTTATCATCTGCTGGTTTTCAATGGCTTTCAGATCAAAGGGGGTGTACAAATGGAAGACCTCACACAGGTGCTCATAAAACTGGCTGGGACTTTCATCTGGCCCTTGGAGGACCTCTGATAATTTGCTTGTGTTCATCGCCTTTTTCCCTCCTTCCTTTGTGCCCCCTAATAGTTCTTCCTGATACTGTTTAAGCTGCTGGTAGCCTCAGTCATCATTAGGGTCCCAGTGGGGGTCCTCCTCAGGGAATTGAGCTTCAGCATATGCTTGCACATTTAGAGTGCCCTCAGGGGATGATCTTCCAACCATTTTAGAGCTGCCAATGTTATACGGCATTGCTCTTCAGTATTAAATGCAGTCTGAAGAAGCTGTCAACAGTTTGTCCAGGGGGGTCTGTGAGTCTGGATGACAGACTGCCTCAGATCAATTGGAGTCTGATGGCTTTCTATGAAGGAGGGGTATGGTGCTTCCAGTTTAGGAGGTCTGTGGTGATAAAGGGCTGGTAGATGAATGTTTGCCCTCCACCTTGTGTTTGACCATCCTCGTCATATTACATTGGGCCTTGGACTTTCCTCAGGGGCATCTGCAAGGCAGTGGGAGTCTGAGGAGAGGAGGGGTCCTCACAGAGACTGGTTGGATGCCCCTGATTGAATAGGGGGTATGGGGTGAGAACTGGTGGACTTGGAGTGGGCTTAGGATCCATAGGACCCGGGGAAGTGGGGTGGGGGGCTGAGGTCCCCGAGGCATTCGGGCCAGATTTTACAGGTGTGACCGTCCCTCAGTCTTCCCCATCTGATGTTGAAGGTGAGAGTGTGGAAATGGGTGCCGGTGGCAGAGGTGGATAAAGTGGCACAAAGGGTGATGGCATTTCATTGGGTTCCTTGGCCAGCATAGGCCCCTTTGTTTTCTCCCTACACTTGGAAGTTGCAGCCACCATAGCTACCATAATCCTACAGGCCTCTTCCAGGTAGGGCCTTAGCCATGTGGGCCAGCTAAGAACTACATACTGCCAGCAATCAATGTAGGGGGACTGATCTGGGTGACCAGGCTTCCCTACAATTACCCTATAAATGTTACTAAACACAGTTTTGTCTAGTGACCCTTCTGAGGGCCACCCTACACCAAAAGCAGGCCAGTCTACTTTACAGAGGGCTCTAAGCTTGTTAGGAGTTAACTTAACTCTATAGTCTCCATTGAATCCCTTTTTTGCAGTGTTTTTACTCTGCAGAGGGTGTTTTTACTCTGATTTCCACCCATTTCCTCCCATTACCAGACATGAAGACAGACATGGAGGAGAAGAGGTTTTGGAGAAGAGGTAAAGGGTCCTCCTCTCTGACACATAGGGAAGAGAAATATGTCCCTTAGTTCGTTTGTCTCCAGACATGTCTCCCATGGGAACTTTAGATGCCTGTTAGCCATAGTGAGTCCATATAAACTCCAGACTGGAGGACCTGTTAGGACTCATCCTAGATCATATGAGTTTGCCATGGACTGTGGATTGAGACTCCACATTTGCTTCATAACCAGACCACATCTCAGACTCACACACACACACACACACACACACACACACACAATTTTCCCCACTTCCTGGATAAGGCTACTCGGGCGTCTCTGTGAGGTGATCAGACTCCCCTTCTGCCTCCTAAAGGCAGGCCTATTATTTGAATCCAAGTTTTTACCAGTCTGATGGTCGGTGCTCCCCTCATTGATTCCTGTGCCTCTCTGGATTCTATTGTGTGTCTGAAGCCTTCCCCCCAACTCATCTGGAGGGCAAATCCCTCCTCTGGATCAAACCGTCCATTGCCACCTGGTGGGATCACTTCTCCCAGCAGTCCAGGGAATGCACCCTAGTTTCAAGGGGAAAAACACTGTCTCCAAATCCTGGACGAGTTCCCAGAAATGTTGTGGGATAAACAGAGAGACAGGACACTGAGGCAGATGAGCAGGAAGCAACATTTTATTGTGCTGCACAGACTTAGTGGACTCCTGTCCAAAGGTTGAACCCTGAGAATAAAGGGTCTCACCTTATATACCCTCGCAAGCAGGTTACAGAAGCAAGAAGCAAGGTTTAACCCATATATGGTTGCATGGGACTCTCTTGGCTACTTCACCCCCAGTGCTACGTGACCTTCTTCACATTTAGATTCTTTATGTTTTATCTCTCTGTTATGCTGTCCCCTCCTCCCTGCTACAACACTCTGGAATGCTATTCATCTATAACACAAAACAAAGCAGCACCGTGTGCTACAATGTGGATGAATCTCCACAGCCTTGCTAAGTGAGAGAAGTGAGAAACAGAAGACCCCACATCAGGGGGTTCCAACCATATTAAATATGCAGAATGGTTAATTTTACAGACAGAAGGCAGATTGGTGGGTGACATGGGCTGGCTGGTGGGAGAAAGGTGATGATGGAAGTGTCCTGGAATGAGAGAGAGTGGGGATTTGAACAACTCTGCATGTACTAAATTCCAAGGAATTGTACACTTCATTCATTTTTTTTTCCTGTGGCAGCACTGGGGTTTGAACTCAGGGTCTCACACTTGCTAAGCAGGCACTCTACTACTTGAGCCACTCTGCCAGCCCTGGATTGAACACTTTAAAATGGTCAATTTTACACTGTATGAAATTTGCTTCAGTTTTTTTTTAAAAAAAAGGTATGAGTAAAGTAATTTATGTGGTAAGCGGTAGAGAGAAAAAACTGTCTACCACAAAACTCACCCAGTTCTGAAGGCCTCTAAATCACTCACTCATTACTCTGTAAATTGAGAAGCAAAGGAGAAAATTAAGCATTTATCCTGCCTTCTTGTATGAATTGCATTTCTGCACAAATCCAGAGTCCTGGAGGACATCTAAATAGAAGAACCCAAGCAGTATAACTTCAGAAAGAATCTGAAAATCACAAGTTTCAACACCGGATTTTAAAATTGGCTTCCTGACGTTGATGAGCCATTGAACTCTGCAGAGGGAGATGGAGAAAGAAATCCATGTGGTCGGGATCAGAGCCTGGTCATCGAGGCCCAGGGATACCAGTTGGCATCAGGGTAAGCCTCACAGGATCCAGGTGCCCTTGGATGCAAGGAAGCAAGAACACCCAGCTAGTGTCCACAGCCCAGGAGCCCTGGCTCTCATCAGCCTCTGGACTCAGTGTCCAGCCTGAGAAGTTGAGGGTGGACGAGATGATGGACAGCACCTGCGGGAGCCATCAGCTGAACCCCCAAGGTGATCCTTTGGCAGGACCTCTGACCGATGCCTCAGCAAGACACCAAGAGGACTAGGGAGGGAAGGACCTTGCTCTAGATGGAAAGACATGTGGTTCAAACACACACATAGGCTGTCTGGATGGAATGAAGCAACTATTAAAATTCAGCATTTAGATAACCAGAGGGGTTGAATATGGCCTGGGTGTTTGGCTCAGCCCATCTAAGCTGCTGTAGAAAATTCCTACAGATGTAGGATAAGCAGACATAGTGATAAACAGCAGACGTGTATCACTGTCGGTCCTGAAGGCTGACGTCCATGATCAAGGTACCAGCAGACTTGACATCAGCTGAGGGCTGCTTCCTGGTTTGTAGATGGCACCTTCTCACTGCGTCCTCATGTGGTGGTGGGAGGGTCAGGCAGCTTTCAGTCCCTTTTATAACAGCACTGGATCATGATTCTCCATTAGCATGACCTAGTCTCTTCCTAAGGCCCCGCCTCCTGACCCATCAACATTGGCCACCAGTTGTCAATCTTGGGGGATAGTAAATTGAAGAGTCACTGTATGGTCGCTGGGGCTAGGAGGCTCCTTATCAGGATTCCCACAGTGGTGTCAGGACACAGGACAACACCTGCAGTGTACTGCTGGTGCTCAGTGGCTGCATGTCTCCCTCTTCCCCAAGGCTCCCTCCATCCTCTCTTGCAGCTCTGGGCAGGAGGCTGACTGAGTGTCCTCTAGTGAGTGTCCTTGGGTTCCTCCTGGGGGTAAAGGGAGGTGTCCAGTGCATTTGCTCCCTGTTCCTCTCAAGCCACAGCTTGGTGCTGGTCTTCCCCCTTCTCTCCCGGCCACAGCTCCTGCCAGGCAGCTCTCCCTGCTGCTGGATGGGTAATAGCCTCCAGCCTGGATGGTGTTCTGGCTGCCCCCAACCAATCCCCAGCCCTGTAGCTCCTTATGCTCCCACACTGACGTCCTCCCCCTGTTCCCACACACACACCCTGCATCAGTTCCCCGCTGTTTTTTCGAGGATCCTTGGTCACCTGTGGGGCTCTGGCCCTGGGAGGAGCACAGTGTCTGCAGTGGTGGGTGATGGGTGGAGGGAGCGAGAGGGTTTCGTGTACTCTTCTTCCTTTGTGTGTGTTTACAATTTCTTCCTATGCAGACAGCAGATATAAACACACACCTGCATATACGCTCTGGGCTTCTTTTATTAACACTGTAAGCTGGCAACAAATGTGTGCGATGTTTTAGGATACATACAACTTCAACCACGGTTGCCTCTGAGAAATTGGATAAGGAGATAACCACGCAGGACGGCAAAGAGGAGGGAAGAGACCTTTTATTTCACTCCCTTTCTTTTTACCACCTCTCAGCTCCTCCCCACGATTAAAACTATGGCTCTGTGCGCTCCACACCTGCCCATCACAGACCCTCTTTGGTGCTGTCCAACATTCACAGAAGGCTCTGCCCTGTTCCTACTGCCCTCCCCTGTGGACACCACCACTTTCCACACAGTGAACTTCCACTCATTTAAAATCACAATTCACATATTACTCCTGTCAGGTATGGTGGTGCTCACCTGTAATTCCAGCACACCTGAAATCCCAGCACACCACCAGTGGAGGCAGGAGGACCTTGAGTTCAAGACCAGCCTGGGCTACATAGTGAAACTCTGTCTCAAAACAAATAAATAAGCAAAATAATTACTCCCTGTGGGGAAGGGGTGACCAGGGAGTATCGTGGGCAGTACTGGTTTGTAGACAACCACTACCCCATGTACAATGTCTTCACAAAACTATCTTCCAAATACTTTACATTTCTTTCTGCAAGTTTGTCCAATCTGAGGGAGTGATTTTACATTTGTCTCTGGGATATTTCTGAATTCCCATTGTCAGCACTTAATCTGTGTGAAAGCTTGTGGAGCCTTCCAGATATATGCTCCAAGGAATGTAATAAATGTTTCATTATATTTTCAGCACTGAGCACAGTGCCTAGAAAATGGTAAGTTAGGTCCTCAAAAATACATGCTTTGTTTGAGCTGAGGATGGTGGTGATGCCTGTAATCTCAGCACTCTGGAGGCTGAGGCAAGAGAATCTTGAGTTCAAGGCCAGTCCAGGCTACAAAGTGAGACCCTGTCTCCAAAAACAGAAACAAAGAAGGACGGGCCTCATGAAATTCTTTGAAATTCTTACTAGAATATTCATTTTTTTGTCATTTTAAATAAATTGATTTGAAAATCTATATCCATTTTGGAGGAGAATGCAATCTTGAAGGCAAGGAAGAACATTTTTAGCATAATGTCATTGAAAAGGTCATCACAACATAGACTTAAAGTTTCTGAATATAAATAAGGACAGCATGCTTGTGTCTTCCTCTCTCTCCCTCTCTTTGCCCCACTGGACTCTGTCCCACCACAGGGTCAGCCAGGACCGCAAGGCTGGGACCCCACGAAATGGGGCACATGTCACGTTTTGGTGGCCTCCTCCCCACCCCCAGCCTGCTATCTATCCTTCCTTATTCCTCACTTTTCAATGTGTCTGTCCTCTGCCAATGGGCTGCACAGCACATGTAGAAGTCACAACGCCCTTCCCTCTGCAGCTCTGGTCCCATTAGGCCCCGTAATAAAGAGGAAAGGCAAAAGTAAATCTGCCAGCAGAAATCTAATAAGAAGCAGGGCCTGGGGCCTTTGGCACAAAGAGAAGAGAAACGCCAAATATAATTTCTTCCCATTAACATTATATCCACAGGCTCTTGTCAAGGCAATACCTGATCAGACCCCAAAATGAGCAATTATGAGTGATTGCCGTCTGAGCAGAAGGCCTCTGGCAGAGGAATTTAATTCTGGAAATATCAAGACTTAGGCCTGGCCGGCTTCCCAGGGGCAGGAAGCCAGCCCCACCAGGGACAAGGTGTCAGGGGAAGAACCATGGCAGAGGGGACCCCAGGACAGGCAGACAGTCCAAGTGTCCCCAGGAGTGCTGCTCCCAGCCCTATGCACAGAGCTCGCAAATTCCTCTCAGACCCAAGAGCTCACTCCTGCCTCATGTCACAAATGGGACGATGAACCTTAAGTGCCAAACCCTCTTGGGGCATGAGGAGGCTGTCAATGGTGAAGGGACCCACTGTGTCAGGTCCCCAATGTCTGACATACAGCATTCCTGACATGCAGACAACCTCCCAGTGCACAGTGAGGAGGAGGTGACACTAGCTCAGCCCAAATGACAGAAGATGTAATGTGGGGATGGGGGGAGGGTGGAGGAGACGGGGTCACCAGTCAGGGGGGGTGCCTCTGGCATAGCTGATGGGGTGATCATGAGATGAGATTGCAACCCGTGTTGCCCAGCACTGGCTACTGCTGCCGCAGCCAGGAAATTCACACTTCTTCCTACAGGGAGGACCAGCTGGACACCGATTCCACGGAGGTCCAAGGCTGGCTGTGAGGTCCTGCATCACAGGGCTCCATGGAGCTACCGTGTTGACAAAAAGCACATCCATGTGGGAGACTTTCTGCCCTCTAGTCCAGCACTGCACCAAAAGGAGCCTGAGACAGACTGAAGCCTTCAGGGGCCAGAAGCCAGGCGCCTGTCCACCCCCAACCACGGCGCCCACACCAGACCCCTAGCACCAACGTGGTGCTACCATCTGGCTCTGCCAAGTCCGAGTGACGTCCACCCCTCCCAGTCCTAGGGCATTGCCTCACTCCCTCTCAGCTGGCCGCAGATG
The DNA here is from genome assembly GCF_047511655.1 of Castor canadensis. Taxonomy (NCBI): domain Eukaryota; kingdom Metazoa; phylum Chordata; class Mammalia; order Rodentia; family Castoridae; genus Castor; species Castor canadensis. Next base: position 46,196,971 of record NC_133403.1, read on the forward strand.
ACTGCTGGCACCAAAAGAGGCCCAGGGAACTGCAGGGCCCCTGCTGTGTGCAGGTGAGGGGTCCACTGGTCCTGCTTTCTCCTTCACCCTTTCTGTCCTGGGCCTTCCAGCCCTGCAAGAAGGGACCTCCGAGACTGCTGAGGTGGTGTGGTGAGGGAGCCGCTGGACCAGCAGCCTCTGCTCTCCTGATCAGATCTCCACGTGGATGGCAGGTGTCTGTCTTTGCTCTCCCTGTGAATAGCCCCAACTCCTTGCAGAGGTCAGGCTCCCAGGACCCCAACACCTGTGCTCACAAGGACCCCCAGGTGTCTGCAAATACCCTGTCTCCACCTGTGGTTGCCATGGGACCCCTTGCTTGGTTCATCCTCCCCTTTTACCCTCGTCCCTGACTCTGTACTCAGGAAGACATGCTGGGGCGGGGGCTGGGGCTGGAACTGGAATCACACCATCCCCTTCTCGAAGGCCTGCCCTCAGCAAAGCTGGGCTGTACCCCCTCTCCAATGGCACTAACTTGCAGGTCAAAAAACAAAAATAAGCTGTGTGCTGGTGGCTCATACCTGTAATCCTAGCTACTCAGGAGGCAGAGAGCAGGAGGATCATGGGTTCGAAGCCAGCCCCGGGCAAATAGTTCATGAAACCTTATCTTGAAAAATCCTTCACATACAAAAAAGAAAAAAATAGGATTGGTGGAGTGTTCAAGGTGTAGGCCTTGAGTTCAAACCCCAGTACCACAAAGAAAAGAAAAAAATGACACTACACCTGGGCTCTGGTGGCTCATGCCTGTAATCCTACTACTTAGAAGTCTGAAATTGGGAGGGTCAAAGTTCAGGCCAGCGTAGACCAAATATGTACATATATATGACAAAAGTGTAAAATAGGAAGATAGTGGTCCAGGCTGGTCTGAACAAAATGTGAGACCCTATCTCCAAAATAACCAGAACACAAAGGGCTGGAGGGGTCAAATGGCAAAGTCCTTGCCTCACAAGTTCTAGCCCCCGAATTCAAATCCCAAGATGGAAAAAAAAAAGACACTACAAACAAGCCACAAGGTCATTTTCTGCACAGAGGAATAAGCCTGGGCCGTGCCCATGTGATTACTGTTCCTCTGCTGCGGGCCTCTCTCTCTGAGCCCCTGTCCAGGAAGCCGTGTGCAGCCCTCAGACTGCAGGGTGACCAGACACTCAGCCCTGGTCCCACCCAGGCCAGGTGTGCTAGCAGATCCAACCTCAGGTTCCAAGCATAAAGATAAGTAGGTTTGGGAAATTTTTTCAGAGATGCCTAAACAGCTGTATGGGACACGCAGCCCTTGAGAGCGGTCCCACGGGGAGCGTTTCTATCATTTGCTCAACGGCCTACTTTGTTTAATCCTCTCCCAAGCCTTCAGGTCTGACGCTTCCATGGGGAGAGGAGTCAAGTGCCATTTTTCTAGTCCCTGCCCCTCCATGACCATCCACTTGTCCCGAGTATACCAGGCAAAAAGTCAGCAGGAACCAAAATCTAATTCACACCTAATTCACACGGATGCTGTGTAGAGCAGTCCTCCAAACCACCTGTGGCCAGTGGAGGGTGACCAGGAATGTCCAGGACAAGAGAAGGCAGGATGGAGCCAAGCTGCCTCACTTAAGGCGAGGAGAGAGTCTGAACTCTCAGATGCAGGTAGGTGTCAGGTCATGCTTGACCCTGAGCGAGACGCATCCCAAAGAAACAGTGCTACGATGGGGGCCTCCTGACCCTGATTAGAGTCTCACACCCCCTGCCACCCTGGGTCCCAGAAGTAGATGCTGAAGGATGAGGACACTCAGTGGTGCCCTGGGAAAGGTAAACCCGCCAAGCCTCTTCGGGGCCAACAAACCCCACCCTGAAGTCCTGGGTGGGAGGTGTGTTATTCTGGCTGGGCCAGGCCACCATTGATGGGATGGCAGTCTTGGGTCACACTGTAGATTAATGACCTGGAGTTCGGTGTCCATGCTGGGCACACAACCCACATTGTGGTTAGCCAGCTGGGGCAGGAGGGCACACATAACTTCCCTGCATCTTCATCATCTGCGCCAGACTTTTTCTTTTTCAGTTTTTCTTTAATAATTAAGTGAATGCAATCTTCTGTGCGTGTTAGTAAAACATGAGTTGAGGGATTTTAGCAATGCTCACAGTTACATCTCCTTTTTGTCATTTTTTATCAGCATGTATTTGTGATACAAAGGGGTTTCATTGTTTTGTGTGGATTTACTGAACTGCACACGGATGGACTCTGAGTTAGTTACCCCGACCTCTTCCCAGCTTTCAAACACAGAGTGACAGAAGTGTCCTCTTCATGCTTCTGCTAAGAAGCTCTTCCCACCCCCAGTCACTTAGCTGGACGCTCCAGCCTTGCCCAGAACCACAGACATACCCTGAGGTGGTGGCTCCATACAGAGAATGTTGTCTGTTTTAAAGGAATGACATCAGCACGTGGGGTGACATCATGACTAACAGTCCCACTGCCCCTAACTATACCTGACGCACTGCACAAGGACAGCGCATCTCAGTGGGCATCACAGACTCTTTTCCTTAGCTGTGAACCAGTACCTGTCTGTCCCGCTGAGCACCAGGGAGGAGGTGCCTTGCAGGAAGGTGTGGGTCTTTTCATGCCACAAACACACCAGGCAGGTGGGCAACTCACAGGGCCTCAGGCTGTCAGGGCTCCTTTCTGCACTGCACGCTCACTCAGGGCCTGCACCAGCATTTACTTACTTTATGACCAAAGTCCATGTTCTGTGACAAGACATCTCCCTGTGGGTCCCCCTCCCTGGCCTCTCCAACTGTTCTCTGACAGACACTGTACGTCCTGCAGGCTGGTTGTCCAAGACGAACACAGGGAAGCAGCATCAAATTCCCGGGGTGCTGTGGATGAAAGAGATTGGGCTCCCACGAGGGATGATCCTACATGCAAGAAGTTACCCACACTCAGTGACCACCGCTTCCTTGTCACGGTCATGGCTGCTAGGTCCCTGTGGTGTTTAGGTCACCTAGGGTTGGAGAAGGGAACAGGAAGTCATTGCACGTGCAGAGCAAACCTGGCCTGGTGCTGAGAGGCTCTGCCTCACCTGTGCATTTTCCTGTGAGTGCTGGCTTAGCAGCTCCAGTGTGTTGCTGTGGCCAAACCTCCTGGCTGAATAGAACAAATATCATTCCAGTCAAGTCCAAAGACAGAACTGACTCAAGCCAGTTCAAACGCAGAAACAATTCAGGGACTCAGCACGGAAGAACTCAGAACCCATGGAGGCAGCACTTTGCTACCTTGGGTTGGAGTGAGGAGGGGGCAGTCTGAGCTGGGGTTTAAGTAAAACAAAGACCCCAAGAGAAACTGGATGTGCTCAAGGCAGTCGGGCACCAGGGAAGGTGTGACAGCTGTCAAGCAGAGTCAATCACCCAGGCCCCAGTGTGTTAGCCTGTTTAGAGGAAAAATAAGCATTAAAGGTCTACCTACAATAGAGGCCGGTCATAAACGTTAGCGGTGATTTAACAGTATTTAACGGAGCTCTACTCTCAGCCCAATACCCTGGGAAGAGGTGGATCACTGTATCTGCCACAGGTTCAGTGGGGTTATGGACATCACCTCCATCATCCACAGAACTCTTTCATCTTCCTGAGCTGAAGCTGTCCCATTAAACATGGAGTCCCCAGCCCCTGGCACCCCCCTCTACCGACTGTCTCCATGGATTTGACTTGTGTTAGTGATCGTGCGGTGTTTTGCACATGGCTTTCTTCACCAGACACCATGTCCTCGAGGTCCATCCCTGGGTGGCACATGTCAGAACGTCCTTCTGAGGTAGAAGAATAGGGAAGTACGGCTTGGCCAAGAGGGGGTGAAGACTGACCAGATAAAATGTCAAAAAAAGTCCCACATAGGACATGCCCCAAGTCCCGTGTATCCTCCTTGAGGATACATTTGGTGGGAAAGTCCTTGCAATGCCTTTTGTGGGTAACTCAACAACCACTGCTTTACAATAAAAGAAGATATTTGTGCAGAAGTGAAAGTCCCGGAGCCAGGGCATACACTGAGGGCTGGGATCCCGTTCTCACATGACCTTTGCAGACCCCCCCCCACTTCAAACTTCATACATGTGGACTACATTTCATGAATGTAATGAGAACACAATGCATTATGGGTAGGGATGTGCACAGTCAAAAATAAGTCATAGAACATCCTCCTGTCAATCAAACCTGTCAATCACCCTTAGCCCCTCCTGCAAAGACCACCCAGATTTTCCCCACCTGTTGCCATTAGAACATATAAAGTCCCCTTTGAACAAAGATCAGGACTCTTGTGTTATCTGGCCAGAGCTCACCACTCTGTCTGTGGTTTCTTTTCTCTTTCAATAAAACCTTACTGCTCCTTTGCCATCAGTGTGTCTCTGTGCAATTCTTTGTTCAGGACACCAGGACCTGAGGTCTTCTTGACCGCCCACAGTCATGTTTCCTTTATAAGTCTGACTAAGAAGAGGTGCACTTTTGTCATTTGGGGATTTGTTTTCATGCCTTCGAGCTCTTCTGTCCCTCAATTTCTGCATTATCCAACTTAACTTCAACAGCACACAAGAACTTGGCTCCTTCACATCCATCCTTCCATGCCTTCCTTTTCTTCATGTCACAAAATCACATCTTCATGCATTATTTGTCCCAAAACAAATAATTTCCAAATGCATTAGTCTCTTTAGTTAGGTAGGAAGCAAAATGTGGAGACACAAACCAAGGCTATGACAGCGCGGGCGTTCGGATATCTTCTGTAGAGGAATGTCATTCTGAGACGCCTGCTTCACTTCCTGTTGGGCTGTACTTGCCATTAATTTACAGACATCATGTATATATATACATAATCTGAATTTAAGTCCTTTGCCAGTTACTTGGGCTGTAAATGACTTCTCCCACTGTGTGGCTTATGTTTTTACTCTCTTGAATGTTCTGAATGATCAGAACTTCCTAGTTTTAATTCAATCCAACGAGCTATACACCCTTTATATTTTTGTATCCTAGTTAAGCTTTCCCCTGCCTCCAAGCCATGATGCTCTCCCATTATCCATCTAAAAGTTCCTTCACATTTAGAGCAGAGCTTTACCTGCAGTGACGTGGGGTGGGGCGGTAAGGCACATTCTAAGACTCACTTACTTTCTTAAGAATATGGAAAGAATCCATGATGGAAAAGACCCCATCACCACCCCCCCCTACCGGGGCACCTTCCTCATGAACAGTGTGTGTGCGCACAAGTGTGTGACTGTCTCTGGACTGCTTAGCTCCCCGGCTGAGTGACCAAGGTCACATTGCCTTAATTGCTGCATGACTTTGTTTCAGCAGAGTCCTTTCACCTTGTCGCCCGGCTCGTCCTGGTTAGCCTTGCCTCTGTGCATCGCCGTCTGCATTTTAGAATTAGTTCATCAACATTTACAAAAATAACCTGCTAGAGTTTTGGTGAACTTGCACTGAATGTACAGGAGCACTTCATCTGCACCGCATTGACTCTTTCAAACTAAGGGTGGTTTTAGAAAACACACGCACCACTGTCCCTCGGTATCCATAGGGGATTGGGTCCAGGACCCCTCATGCATACCAAAATCTGTGCACTCTAAGTTACTTATACAAAATGGTATTGCATTTGCATATAGCCTACACAAGTCCTCTCAAATTTCTAAATCATCTCTAGATTACTTATAATACCTAGTGCTATGTAGAGAGTTTTATCCTGATGACAAACAAGCCTGTACACATTTAATACAGGTGCAATTTTTTTCTCCCAAAACTTTTGACCCATGGTTGGTTGAATCCATGGTAAATATTGTTTAAAAACAAACTCAAAAACATATATATATATATGTAAATATATATATGTAAATATATATATATACATGTTCTGTTAGATACTGCTAAACATTTCTTCTAGAGATATATTCACTCAGATACACAAGGATAGGTATACATGGAAATTAATTGTACCTTTGTTTGACGAGACTAGAAATGATATAAATTCCATTTATGAGGCACTTGATAAGTAACTATGACACATCTTTGTAACAGAATACGGAGGCATGAAGAAGAATGAGGTTGATCCAGGTTCAGTGCATATGGTTGTGGACCAATGTGTTGTTAAGAGAAAAAAGAAGAACTAAGAAAAAGAAAGGGGGTAGGGGGACAGACAGGTGAGAGGGAGGAGGCAGGCCCAGTATAGTGTCAAATGTGGATTGTAAGTGCATGTGTGTGTGTGTGTAAGAGATGTACATGATTCGGTGTCTTCTAAAGGACACCCGAGGACTGGAGGTGTGGCTCAAGCAGTACAGCACCTGTGTTGCAAGCACAAAGCCCACTCCCACCAAAAAAAGTGATTTAAGGAACATTCAATATCTAGTAAGAGGGGTTGCCTCCAAGAACAAAAGCCAGCTAGAGGTGAGGGCTGGGAAGATATGGTAAAAGATCCTGGCAGCTCCACACATTTGGTCACCTGTCAAGACCACATGGCTCTGCACACAGCAAGTGGTCAGCAGCTCTCTCTGAGCACACTCAGGCCACAGGGTCAATCCTTACACATCCTCCTCTCTGAGGTGTCCAGCCAGACACCCTCCCTTCACCAGTGACCCTTCACCATAGTCAAGTGTGAACTTCACAAAACTATCTCTGTGCTGCAGAGCAAATGTACTCTGCAGACCTCTGTCTCACTCAGGGTCACCTTGTTTCCTTAAGGCACAGGTCCCCAGCACCACTCCCGGCTCAGCCTCTGTGTGCAGGGTCCTGAGTCGCATTTCAACAGTTCCCCAGGGGATTCACTCTCTGGTGTTTCAATCATATCAGAGCAGTGCTTCCAACCTGCCTGGTACACTGGGGACCCAAGAGCTGCCATCCTTAGAGACACGGATTCAGGAGCCTGACTCAGGGACCAAGAAACTGTCAGTCAAACACACTTGTGCATCCTTGTGCAAAATATTTGGGAAGGTGCTATAGAAAGTGGTCCTCACATGGTGCCAACCCTCTTCAATTTAACGCAGAGCACATGGAGTCCTCCATCACAGCAGGTCCACGTGTGCTGGGGCAGGCCAGAGAGACAGCTATGTTCACTTGTGTGCTACCTCCTGAGCAGTATGCGAGGGGTTCTGCATCCTGCTAACACCCTTCGGGGCATTGGCGGGCACCCAGTCACTGGGGATCAGAGAGGGGCTGGCAGGAGCCAGGCACACTTGACCAATGCTCTTTCTGAAGGTTTCCTTTCTACCTCCACTGAGCAGCTATTCTTAGCAGTTGGATCCGGTCTTGAACTTGGCACCCCAGTGGACACGGGGGCCTGACCTGTCTCAGCAGAGTGCATATAGACCACTCCCCACTTCCCTTCTATTCTGTTTTCAGTTTTTTTCTCCTCTTAAAAGAAATAGGTTGTGCAAAAGTTGAGGAATGCCAAGAGAAATGAAAGGCATCCTCAAATCCTGTCTTTCAAAAAGCAAACTAATTAATCCATGTCAAGCATTTTAGAACAGTGCCTGTCTCAGTAAGTGCTCGTTAAGTGATAAATATTGTTTTTATTACTTTGAGCAGGCTCCTGATAAATACCTAGAAATACAATTTTTTGCTGCCAAACCAAAACCAAAACCAAGATGGCAGCCCACCAATCTTACTGCGTGAGGTTGGACTCTTTCCCATCCCAAATCATCTATAAATCTTTGCCAGGCAGAGAACTTTTATGAATCTCCAGCCCCCAGCCCTTACACTGTAAAACCCACATGTTGGCTGCTTTATGAAGAATGGGTTGAAGAAAAATATCAAGAGGCTCCCACAGATGTGTAAGTGAGGCGATGGTGGCTTGGGTCAGGGAGCGAGGTGGGATGTTAGGAAAGGAGATTTGAAGTGACAGATGGGAGAGAAGAATCCAGAGCAAATGGCTGCCTTTGATGGACTACAGAGGCCTGTGAAGGAACCAGTCACAGGGAGGGATGGAAATCAGGTTCCATTTTCAATAAATGTGAGAGGCAGGAAGAACAGTGGGTAGCGATGTAGACCATATGGGAAGATTGAGTGAGGTAGCAATGTGCACCGCACACGGTTAGTGCTCCCTAAGGCCGTGATGATGCACTGAGATGTCCCTGGAGGCACAACTGTGGGGAACTGGGGAAGCCTAATGACAGAAATGGAATGAAGGTTATTATTATGGTTATTATTATTATTATTATCATTATCATTATTATTATTATTATTATTATTATGGTGAAGGGTCACTGGTGAAGGGAGGGTGTCTGGCTGGACACCTCAGAGAGGAGGATGTGTAAGGATTGACCCTGTGGCCTGAGTGTGCTCAGAGAGAGCTGCTGACCACTTGCTGTGTGCAGAGCCATGTGGTCTTGACAGGTGACCAAATGACCTAATGACACACACAAAACGTCCACTCATCCGAAGTAGAGCCTGGTCACTTCGTTAATCTCATTATCAGTTTTCTTGGCAGCTCTCCTACAAGGCAAGACCACCCTGCCCTTAGAGAAGCAGCGTCTCCAGTCAAGAGACTCTTCTGAGGAGACACACCTCAACACCTGGGCTCCCAAGTTTACTTCTGTTCTCACCGTCTGCCGCAGGTTACCCCCTCCTCTACTGCGCACAAACTAAGTTTCCCAGAACTGAATGAGGCTTTGCTGGCTCTGCTCAAATACAGAGTTTACTTGGAGTTTTCTTTCCAGTCTCTGACCCCAAACTGTCTGAGCTCCTGGCCGCTGTCTTTTGGACCTCAGGTCAGTACTCGCTGTGAGAACTGGGTAAGTGTTGCACCCTTCCAGAGGCTGGCCATGGATAAGCCAGCTCCTACTCACAGTGAAGTCATAAAACCCGCCTGGATCTTGGGATGCTCACTCTGCTCTGCTCTACTCTGCTCTGCCCCCCAAGATTCTCAGTGCCCAAATTCCCAAGGCAAAACCTCTGTTTACCCTCCCCTCCCCGACACACACAGACACAGAACTGGCCTTAAAAGGACACTACACTGGGCAGTGTGTCCCCATTCTAGACCCTACTGAAGTGTCCGTGGGACTGTGGAACTTCCCCCAAGTGGATGTATAGGACCATGGACCACAGCAGAGCTGCATTTAGCAGAAGGGCTGCTTGTTTCCATAGAAACGACACAAAGTCTGATGGAGGAAGTGAATGCCGAGTGTAAAATATTTGCTTAATTTCAATGTGAGGAGGTTCTAAGCTGTTTATTCCCGGTGCTGTTTCAATGTTCACAATGGCAGCACTCATCTGTTTTTGAGACCCTCTTTTATCTCTAGTTTTAATTGGTTTTTCCAGTGCACTGGTTCCTCGTGAACAAAGAAGAGGAAACACAAAGCAACAATTTGGCAAACAAAACCAGAACCACAAACAACAAAAGAGCAAATGGAAGTAAGGTTGGGGCATCTCAGATTAGGACCGGCCCCGGAGCACCAGGTGCTGGCAGGATGGAGGTCCTCCCACAGCTCCCTCCCACACCGGCCAGTCCTGTGGTCTCTGGGTGTCAGGGAGAGGGTGGGAGGTGCAGGACACTCTTCTCACTGTGGTCAAGTTCTGTTTCCTGAGTCACAAGATCATCCAAGTGTGCTCCTTGTGAAAATCCACCTGCCCCCATACACTTCGATTTGTAAATCAAACTTCAAAGAAAAGGCAACATTGGCGTGGGTCCCTACGGTGGTCCAGAAGACTGGTTAGTGGTAAGCTTCTCATCGCTGGGGTGAGTCCTGCATCCCCACCTGACCAGGGTGCAGTGTGCAGAGCCCGGGGGAGCCCCTGGGACCTGCAACGGGAGGAGCTGACCCAGGGCTTTGGGGTCCTCTCCCCCTCATTCTCTTCTCTCTCCTGGTTGGAAGGAGATGGTGTCTGTCATTTCCACCATAGGGGAGCATCCCATGGGGGAGGGGACACAGTGAGGAGAACTGGAGGAGGAGGAGAATCATGCAAAGATGGAGTGGGAGGAGGAGGAGGAAGAGGAAAAGGAGGACAGCCATGGAGGTATGGAATGGGAGAACGATCTTGGGCTGAAGACAGAGGGTGGGTTAGTGAGGTGCCTTGAACTAATTAGGGATCTGCTGGTTGACAGATGTATTCAGTGCATTTGACCAGCAGCTGGGCTAAGACAAGTTGCTCATCCATCCCCACCGTCCTCAAGGTCAAGAGGCCCTGCACTTTGCAGGCTGTATCCAGGTGATGACTTTGCTGGTATTTTCTTTTCATATTTTCTTTAAATGACTCATTTTTTTACTTAGACAAAGGCATGGAAGTAGTCACTACTCAGTGCTGGCTGGCCGAGGGTCCTGAGCCCCACCTGCTCTCTCCTAGTGTAAAGAGACCATGGAAGAGGATCACAGAGTGTGTGGGAATGGCCCTGGCTCTGACCTCACTCCCTCTGGGCTCACCAGAGGGTGTGGGAGGCAAACAGGGAACTCCTCCCTGCTCCCCACACCCCCACCCCATCACTGGAGATCTTCCTGCTGCTGCTTTGCAAGTAAAGACCACCAGCGTCCAATCTCCCCAACCACCTGCCCTCCCCTAAAAACCAGTGCCACGCTTCTGGAAAGCATCCAAAGTCCTATTCCCAGGCAGAAGAGGCTATAGGGCCACTTCCATGAGCTGTGGGAGGGCAACTGCTGCCCCAACCCATCCAGCCATGACAGCTGCCCCCCATCCAGGGGTTTGGGGTTCAAGGGACCCCAGGACCCAAGTAGGCTGTGAGATATCCCATTGCACATGTGAGCATGACTGAGCCTCCCCCAGTCCAGGCTCCTCCTCCCAACTGTACACATCCATGACCTTCTTCCACCTCCTGTTCCTCCTCCTCCCCCATTACTTCACACCTCCATGGCCCTCCTTTTCTTCTTCTTCCTCCTCCTCCTTCTGTTCCTCCTTCTCCTCCCTCAACTCCACACCTCCATGATCCTCCTCCTCCTCTCCCATGGGATGCCAAGACAGACACTACCTCCTTCCAATCAGGAGAGAGAAGAGAGGAAGGGGGAGGGACCCAAAAAGTCCTGGGCCAGCTCCTCCCATTGCAAGTCCCAGGGGCTCCCCTGGGCTCTGCACACTGCATTCTGGTCAGGTGGGAATGCAGGACTCACCCCCCGGGGATAAGAAATTCATCACCATGAGAGACCCTTTCCCAAACCAGGACTACCCCAAGAATCCACCTAAATTTTACCCTTTCTTTGAAGTTTTGATTTACAAATCAAAATGTGTGGAGCCCAGTAGATTTTCATAGGGAACCCTCTACACACTGTGGAGGGCTGTGCACGCCAGCACTTTCTCTAGAGCCCCCTACAGATACCCAGGTCTCCTGTGCCACTGTCCCTGGTTGGAAGGAGATAGTGTCTGTCATTTGTACCATAGGATAGCATCCCATGGAGGAGGGGACACAGTGGGGAGAACTGGGAGAGGAGAATCATGGAAAGATGGACTGTGAGGAAGAAGAGGAGGAGGAAGAGAAGGAAAGCCATGGAGGAATGGAGTGGGAGAATGATCCTGGGCTGAGGAGGGAGGGTGGGTCCATCCTGGAACCACCTGGAACCAGGGCCTGCAGCACCTGTAAGCAGCAACCTCCTTCTCCCTCAGCCTTCAGAAGAAAACCAGAACAATGCATATTTCATTGTAGAGATGAATATTCATTAAAATCATATAATAAGGATTTACGGCTGCATTTCAGGGGAATTAGGGGAATAAATAACCCGTAAGTCTTTGAGTGTCATCCTAAGGCAGAAATGTCGTCAGCTTGGATTCCCTCCTTCCTTCTGCATTATTTAAATTAACTTGGCTTGGTCGTGTTGGGAAATAGTCTTGAGGTGAACAGTTCTAGAACTTGTTTTTATTAATTTTAAATTTTTATGTCAAACACATGCATTTAATATTCACTGACAGTTCAGGAAACTCAAGGAAAAATATGTTTAATCAAGTTTCAGTGATTCAGCAACATTCTGTCACGTCTGACAGAGGAAGATGGCTGGCTGTTCTTCCTCACTGATTGGGTCTCAGGGGTTTGTGCCCAGGTACTGGGTTCAGGGATTTGGAGTCCTGGGGTTTTCACTGAAATACAAGGAGGACTGTTTAGGGGTCAAATCCCGGTTCACCGACAGGGTCAGAGTACCGTCCTGGAGGGGGGGTCCTGTCTGCAGACTGCAAGTGCAGTTGTCCCTACCAGGGGCAGAGGCTCCTGAGGGCAGCACTGGGCAGCATTTGGGGGAACTTTTCCCTAGGATAGCTAACCTCTGGGTGCCAGGTCCCTGTCCCAAGGGGCTCCAAGCCTCACATCACAGATACTCTCGCCCTTGATGGGCATGACCACACACAGGAGAGCACCTGACTGGCCAGCAGAGCTCCAAGACCCTCTTCTGACTCTTCTGTCCGGGGCCTTGGGGTCTCACCAGCCCTGTGGGCTACAGTGAGGCTGTTTCCCTGGAGCACCCCCAGTGTGTGTCTGAGGGGCTCCTACAACCCGATCTGAGCTGCAGCCCCAGAGGAAGCTGCCCACCCTATGGGCGCAGACCCCTCTCACGGGACAGGCGGGGCAGGCAGGGCAGAGGCTGTGAGAAGTGGATGTTTTTTGGTCAGGAAAGACTCTGACCTTACAGTGAAGGTTGACATGGGTCTCCCGACTGGAGATGATCCCAGAGAGCCTGACGATCCATCCATCAAACACAGTGCTGTGTGCTAAGGTGGCTTCTAATTTGAGTCTAGCTTTACAACACGGGCCAACTACAGTTGCTCAGGGAGCGGGTGAACACAGCAGGAAAACTTCTGGGAGGGTGGCCCTGTTGGGGACAACCAGACTTCTCTGAATGCTTCTTCCCTCCCAGGGACTTCCTGCACTGGGCTGTCACCGTGCAGGTCTTCTTTTCACAGGCCAGATGTTCTGAAGGCCCAGACTGAGGGCTGGAGAGGGGGATCCACAGTATCCTTCAATATTTCCACAAACGCCGCAGGACAGTGTGCTACCAGCTGGGCACTGCTCCAGACACAAGGTCCCATGAACTTTGAGACAGCAAGACCCCTGACCTCTGGAGTCCCAGACTACATGGAGCAGGTCTTGGGGCTGTCCCAGGCCTGCAAGGAGGGAGCTCTTTTGGCTGCCCCATCCTCTGGAAAGGGAATTGTCAGAGCTCCCAATCACACTGTAGATATTTGTCACCAGGTGACTTTGGGGATTTCTGGTCAGCTCTTCCCAAAGGCTGGAGCCCCTGACGGTGTGTGGGAAGTCATCCAGTCTCTGCTTGAGCCTCCCTTGTGACTGGGAGCTCACTACCCACTTGGGAAGAATATCCCTTCCTCACTACTCCCTGCCTCACAGCCCCTTCTGTGCACCCCCTGATGCCTCTCCACAGAATCTCCCCCTTCCCTGCTGCACCCACAGGGCAGACACTCCACAGCCCTTGCAGCAGGTGTCAGCAGCCCTCCTGATGGCTCATGGGGACCATTAGAGGTAGACAGAGGCTCTGGCACTCACTGTGCCACTCATTGCCACATCCATGCTAATGATACAGGAAAGGTCCAGTCCTCCCCCACAGCTGGGCCCATGTGGCTGGGGCCCAGGAACCCAGGCTGTCTTACTCCAACCTCAGGGTGAGCTCTGAGGCCTGAGGCCAGCTTTGCATTCTACAAACCTCTGAGGCGCTCTACAAAGGAGCCAATTATCCCTCCTGATGTTCAAATGCCTCCTTCTGCAACACAAGCCTGCAATTATAGCCACCGAGCACAGAAAACATTGGCCTGTCCTTGAGCTGGGCTGGAAGTGACTGGCTCTGCTGTGGCTGAGAGGCCCGGGGCTTGGGGTGCACTCAAGGAGGCTGGGTGTGCCCTAGGGCTGTCCACCCAGTGCCCAACTGCAGGTGTAACCAGGACAGTGTGACCTCCTGCTCTGAGGACAGGGGTCTAGGGAGACACTCAAGTCAGTGTAGACACACCTGGTTGTCTACAGACCCCAGGGGCTGGCACAGATGGAATGGCTCACTGGACGTCAGGGTGTCTGTGATGGTTAATTTTGATTGTCACCTTGATTGGATTGAGAATCACCTAGGAGATTAGTGAAGCACACTGGGTGCATCTTTGAAAGCGTTTTCAGAGAGGATTAGACCATGAGGGCTCTGACCTAATGAATGGGTCGATCCTGGGTGTACTGATAATATGGTGGCATTATTGGGAGTGGTGAAAAGTAGGAGGTGGGGTGTAGTCTTTGGGCTACATCTTGCCCTGCCCCTTCCTGTATCCCCTTCTCTCTGCCTCTTGTCTACAATGAGGCAAAGAACAGCTCGGCCACACATTCCCACCGCCATGATGTTCTGCTCAAGTGTATGGGACCAAGCCACCATGGACTGAACCCTCTGAAACCATGAGCCAAAATAAATCCTATGTCAGGTATTGTGGTCACAGTGATGAAAAGCTGACTGCCACAGTGTCATTGGTCATGCGGGATGTCTTACTGGCTGGGTCCCCATGACCTGTCCACACCACTCTTCCCCATCTCAGGACTCTGATGTCTACATGCACCACAGGTGGGCCCTGGCTCTGCACCTGGCCCCTCTCCTCTCCTGGTGGTGCTTCATGTAGACCTTTGCTACCTCCTTCATCTCTGCCCAGTACTCCCACTGTCCCTCAAGCCTCTCTCCATACCGACATCCCCTGTGTCTGTTCCATGACTCCAGATCCTCTGCTCTTTGACTTCTGGTTACGCCTTGTCCATGGGGAGCCCTGGTGAGAGTCAGAGGGAGGGAAGAGATTGGGGTCTGAATATTTATCTCCCTGGCTCTACTCCCAGTGGGGTCAATCGTGGCTGAGAAAAACGGAATATATTCTCCCTATCTATCTATCTGTCTATCTCCTCTGCTACTTCCAGTAAACTTTCTCATCCTCCTCCTGTCAGGCCTCTAGCCCTTCCTCTGGCTGCAGACATCATCGTGCACCTGCTTCGACATCTCTGTTATTGAGTACACTCCAACTTTCCCACATTACGAGTACTTTCCATTTCACAGATGATTCTGCCTGATGTCAGTCCTGACTTTGGAATTTCTCTCCCCTCAATGTGTGTTCTCTGTGTGTTTGGGCTGAAGTTGGGGGCGGGGGGGATGAACCCATGTGTACATGTGCGTGTGCCATGCATGTGGAAGTTTTATAAGAGATATCTCTGGAACTGCCTAACTCTTCCCATTTCTGCCTCCCTCATGTCAGCAGCTCCACTGAGAGCAGAGGCAGCTGTCCACCCGCCTGCAGACCCACCTGGCTTTACACACATTAGGAACACGTGGACAAAGCCACATTGCCCTAGCAGAAGACAGCTGGCTGCTGCTTGGGGAACCAGAAGTTTCAGGACCCTGGACAGGTCCCAGGTCAGGTGGCTGGAGTTGTGTGCTCAGGGCTGACTGAAGTGGAGCAGAAGGTGTCCCCGGGCCAGCAGTGGGTGTCTGTGGCCTAACAGAGGGTGTTGTGTGCCAGTCTGGAATGGACTCTACCTTCCCTTTCTGCTTGGGGTGGCTGTCCCAATGTCTTCACAGCACAGGAAGAACAAAGTCCTGCCTGGGAACAAGCTCCCCCGGACAATGTCAGGAGTTGGCATTCTCAGATCTGTGCTGTTCTCATCAGTCCCCAGCATCAGGGACAATTCTGTATCTGCTGCAGCCTCACCATGCAGCATCTGGACACTGGGATCTCTGTGCAGGTTTCCTTTCATCTGTGCACACGGTTTCCTTTGTGACCTTATTTTCCCACCTCAAGTTTACAGGACGTCCACTTAATGGGGACAGCACTTCTGCATTTAATAACTCAATGCACAGACTTGCTGTCTGGCCAGGTAATTTAGTGACAGTGGGGAGGCTCAGACTGCGACTTCCAAAGCACACACGCAGGTAAGGACATTGTCCTTCCTAACGACAGCTGTGACTTTTACAAGGCTATTTAGCGCTCCGAGCTAACATGATGGTGAGAGGAAAATTACCTGTGATGATAGCTGTCCCTGCCACCTATAAATTCCCAGGATGGTCACCATATAAATATTTCCAAAGGGCACAGCCTCCTCTTCACAAGGACCTAGGGCCAAGCAGCTGTTATGAAAGGTGTCTGGCAGAGCCAGCCCTGATAGCTTCCCTTTCCCAGGAAAGGAAAGACCGGGACCATCCAGCTTGGGGCCTTGGTGAAGCCCAGGCACACATCTCTCCCAGGGTGGCTTGCAGACACCTGTGCTTGGCCAGCTGGGCACAGGAAAAGGATGGACTTAGAGCATGGACGTTTGCCCTTTCCAGGGACAGGTGCTGCGAAGTCCTTGTGGACACAACCACAGGGGTCCATGTCCTGAAGCTCTGGGGGCCTCTGACCCAGGGCAGTGAGCCAGGGAGGACATGGGGACATGGAGCAGCTGCCTCTACAGACCTTCCCTTGGCCACTCTGTCCATGAACTGAGCCACTTTTCCCTTGGAGAGCCTGTTGCTCTCAGCTTTATCTCTGGGAACTCAGGCGACTCTGCATTGCCTTCTAGGGAAGAAGATGGGGCAGCTTGGGCAGAGAGGAGATGGTGTGATGAGGAGGTGTGACCCCAAATCATTGTCCAGCTATGCAAAAAAGAAGACGTCATGTTTAGTGATCAGTGCAATTCCTGCCAGTGTCCACCCCATGGCTGTGGAAACCCAGTGAATTTCACCAGTGTCCACCCCAGAGGTGGGAGACTCAGTGGATTCCTGCTTAATCTCCACTCCAGGGTTAGGGAGACCCCAAGGATTCTGACACAAGGTAGTTCATTGTTCCTTCCAGGCACTCGTCAGGGGTCTGTGGGTGGCAGAATCTACTTGAGGAGCCCACAGAGTTGGTTAAAGGACATAATTAGCAGGGCTGTGGGCAGGTCTAGGGAGCCCACAGGAAGTTGGAGCTCAAAGGTTCACAGGCATCCCCTTCCTCGGCCTGAGGGTGTGGGGACATGAAGCCCAGGGAGGGCAGTGGTTCTGCAGGATCACAGGACTGTGGGAACCCAGCCAGCGGGTGTGGCCAGCAAAGCCACTAGCCTCATCCTCCATCCCAGCCCCTCATCGTACTGGGGCCTCATTAACCAAACTCAGTGGAGGCTGTGATAGGATCTGAAGGGGCTGTCCACGGGCTCAGTGTTCCAGGCCAGGGAGCAGGGCAGAGGGGCGAGAAGGAAGAGAGACTGACCACACATGGAGAGTGATCCTGTGTAAATGACTGTCACTTGGAGAGTAGTCCTCACCGTCAGGCATCAGAGTCCCTCCTACACTCTCCATTCTCACATCGGTGCTCCTGTGGGGTCAAGGCACAGAGGCTGACGTGTGGAGAGTGGGTACGAACAGAGGGTGGGGTACGTTGTGAGGTGTGGCATCTGATTTCAGCTGTGGGTCAGATCTGGGGTCCCCCAGGGGAGAGGGCCAGTTCCCTGACTCTGGGACCCTCCAGCCTGTTTAAACCCTGCAGGCTCAGCCTACAGGGCCTCTCTCTCCTCCTCCTCTCCAGCCTGCTCTGTCCACTGTCCTGATTGGCCAGCTTCACCTCATTTGAATGACTTAAAAAAAAAAAAACTTGTCCAAGACTTATCACGTGATACCATGGGTCCTTCCAGGCGAAAAGCAAAACAATCGACTCAATTATCCCAGTACCAACCGGAGGCCACAGGTTTGGATGGCCCAAGTGAAGGAACGGAGGCAGAGCTGAGTGTGGAAGGAAGAAAGGGTGTGTGGTCTCTCATGCACCTTCAAAAGGGGCCACCATGATAGCTCTGCCATGCTGGCCAGCTGCAAGGAGATGGGAAGGGGTGATGGGGAGGGAGGGGCCAGGCTAGGAGTCCTGCAGCTGTAGGAACAGGCTGGGTGACCTCGGGGAAGTCCACACACACACACACACCATGGGCTGTTCATGACAGTGACAGAAGAGGGATGAGCCACGACTTTTCCCAAAGAATTTACTGAGCCACTCTAGAGGGGTCACTGCAAACCCTGCTGATGGCCACAGCAGCCAGGTCACTGTCTCTCCCTCCAACACCTGCCCCGGCCCAGGGCAGGTCAGCGGGTGCAGGAAGGAACTGGACAGGGTGCTATATAACACCTGGGATGCAGGTTCCAGGTGGGGCACGGTGCAGATAATCAGCAGTTAACAAATGTCTAGAGAAAACTCCTACACAGCATTTTTATCGCAAGCATGAGTGAGTCACGCACAGTTCTTTTCCTTTCTTGATCTGGTCAGCAGTGTAGACGGCACCACACTCTCCCCGATCAGCCCAGTGAACCCATGGAGATGAAATAGCCTGCTTGCTCCCCTATGCCAGCACTGTCCAGTGGCTGCCCCAAAGCTGTCCCCAGCCCCTTTTCCCTTGGGATCTCCAGGCAGATGAGCTGGAAGGTTGAGGACTGAGCTTCCTGCCATCTTTGAAGTGTGGGTGCCTCAGGACTCTTCACCTGGGCGGCCCTCACAGCCTCTGCCCAGCAGTGGCCGGCAGCCATCAGCCAGGCTTGTCTGCCTCAGAGCCTGGTGCCGGCCGCAGCCTCGCACCTCCTCTCCCTCGGCCCCCCTGGCCCTGGCTAATGAAGCAGAATCTCCCTCCCCTGCCTCCCTCCACCCAGGTCACACACCCGTCATCAGATGTCTTTATTTAGAGAGCTCCCGTGCCCGGGCCTGCTCCCAGGGCAGCAGGAATTGATGCTAAATTCATCATTTAATGGACCTGGGCATTTAATCAATGAGGCCGCGTGGAGTGCCGTGAGGCTGAGAGGGCGCCAGGAGAGGAGGCCAGGCAGGAAGTGCATCCAGAGTGGGCAGAGCGTGGTTTTTATTTTTGGTCCTGCAACATTCGGGCTCCAGCAGTGAGCTGTGTGTCGTGTGTAATGCTGGCACTGAGGCAGAATTCCATCACAGCCCAGTATTTAACACATATTCATTCAGAAAGTCCAGCGTGCATCCGAAAACACACACCTGTGTGCCGTGTGCAGACACAGGGCCAGGGCTGAGTGGACACAGCCCAGATCTTTGCTCAGAGGAGCTGAGTGATAGTTTGGAGGGTGAAGATGGGGATTGTGGTGATGGCTGTGGTGATGATGGTGGGAAGGTGATGGTGACAATTGTAATGACAGTGGTGATAAAAAGATGATGGTCAGCAAAAATTAGCATTTGATAAAGCAGGGTTGCAGTTGCAACTGAGCAAATCTTACACAGCACTTACATTGGCCAAATGGAAACCTGAGGAACAGAGAGGACAGCCCACTGTCCCAAGGTCACACAGGAAGTGGCAATGCTGCGATCTGGAGCAGGCATACTGTCCCAGAATCAGTGGACTCAGAAACTGCACTCTACACCCGCCAAATGAATTAATCACCAACAAGTTCATGAAGAAACTCAGAGAGGGTGATGGGGTGTGGCCCATGGGTGAGGCAGCTGCATTACACAGGAGCTCAGGGAAGGCTCTCTGAGGAGGTGACATCGGAGTGGGGCCTGCAGGATAAAGTGAGTAGAAACTCTTCAGGCAGGTGGAGCAACAAGTGCAAAGGCCCTGGGGTGGCAGAGAGCTTGGTGTGTCCAGGAACAGCAGGAAGCTCAGAGGTCAAAGCACAGCAAAGAGAGCAGGTGGAGGGCACAGAAGAGGAGATGGGGAAGAGGGCAGGCTGAGCAGAGCCAGACAGAGACATGGTGTGGGTTATCATGGCAAGGGTGGAAGGTCCCAGGGTCCTTACAGGAACCTCTCAGTCACTCCAGAATCCTTGAGTCAAGAGGTCAAGTCTGGCCATGGGTGAGGTCAGGCCTCAGGGGGTTGTGATGGACAATCTGTAGTCCAGCACCTGTGAATGAATCCTGTTCAAATGAGCAAGTGCCCTCTCTGGGCTTCCTGTTTGAAAAGAGCAGTACGGGCACACCCGTTTCCAGCAGCTGGACTTGACCGGTCCAGAGGGCAGAAGAGTGTCCCAGTAAGTGAACAGGGCAGCCAGTGAGAGCCAGGGCTGGAGTCAGGTCCAGGCTGGCCTCTGCTTGGTGCTAAGAGCACCAGGGAGCTCTGCTCCCCAGGTCTTCAGGAGACTCAGGGATGGAATTATATACAGACACAGCATCACCCTCAAGAGACCATCCCAAGGGACCCCAGGCCTGAGAGGCCCCTGCAGCAGGAGCCCAGCAAGGGAGTGCTGTGTCCTTAGGGCAGGGCTTCCATTGAACCCCCCTGGCCCTACTGCCGGTGACCTGTAGGGACACTGACCATAGGATGCAGAGGGGGAGCCTGGCCCCAGGTCCTGGGTTGGCTGCAGACAGATCCGCTCAGCTGTGCGTGTCCACGAGGTCATGGGGCCTCGGCTCGCAGGTGTGACCATCTTAACGAGATGTCCCTGGAGAGGAGTCAGTCTGATTTCTCGCCTCGCGATGAGCTCTCTGAGCTCTGATCCTTCCTCATCCTGATGCCAGCAGAATGAGTCTGGGCACAGATGGTCTGAGGCTGAGATCAGGTGCAGAGCTGGTGCGGAGAGGGGACCCCAGTGTGCCCCACCCTCTCCAGCCCCTCTGTCTGCTTGGCCGCTCCTGGGCTCACTGGGTGATGTCTGGAATGATCCCTGGTCAGCCACCTCCCTCTGCCTGACCCTGTGTCCCCAGAGAAAACCTGGTTGTCCACAAGAGGGATCGTGAAGGAGCCAAGCCTGCATTGCCCTAGGGCCCACACCCCCTTCTCCTTGGGCACATTCAAGGCCATTTTGGCTCTCGGCATCAGCTGTGCTCAGTCACCGTCCACTGCACAGCTCTTCCCAGAGTTCCCAGCAGGTCCTCGGTTCTTGCCTTTCCCTCCCTCCTGAGTGAGATGCACAGGAAGGACTCCGGGATCTTGGGGACATTGCAGACTCTTTGCACAGCAGGGAAAGGGGTGGCAGGAGCCCAGTGTGTGCTTTGGAACATGCTGCAGAGACTGTCACACCAATACTGGGTGATGTCACCTTCAGGGCGCAGTCTGTGTTAAGTCCATTGCCTACCCTGACTGACGCAGGTTCCCACAGCCATCTGGGTTCATCAGCTCCCTTGTCCTGGGCAGGTGTTCTTCCAGATTTTAAGATGGGGACAGGAGAGAAGAAGGGCTCCCTGGAGGAGGCCCACAGTGGACTCTGGCGGGATCATCCCTCCTCCTCCTCCTGACCTGGGGCTCTGCACTCAAGGCCTGGCCTTGAGTGGCTGACCCAACTGACCTGGTCCTGCCATATGTCCTCTCCACCTCTGGGTATGGTTCCTCACTTCCCTGGAGGCCCATATGTCCCTGTGCTCTTTGGTATACATGGAGCCAATCCATCCTCCACCCAGCTCCAGTGGCCCATGTACCAGGCCTGGTCTATATCAGCCTCAGGCCCTGGGCGCCTGGCTGGTTGAAGATGGGCAGGACGTGCCAAGACAGGAGGCTCGATCTGGGGTGTTGGTGGGATCTCCCACAATGGAGGCATCTCTTCCCTCTGAGTCTGGAGTCTAGAGCTTGGATTTTTGCCAGTTTAACCTCATCCCTTCTCCTCACCCTGTGTCCCCAGGTCAAACGTGGATGCCCATGGAGAGGGGTCCTCACAGGACAAAGCCTGCAGTGCCCCCAAACAACATAGTTCAACAAGAGAATTTGGAGGCAGAAGCCATGCAGCAGAAATTAAGGACATTTACTCCTTAAATTGCCAGATTGCTCACTGTCATGAGGTGAGAAATTCCCTCTTGTGCTGCCAACTTGAGTCATTGCTGGTGACGCCAACCGAGAACAAGTCCATAGAGCTATGCCACTGCTAGGCCTGGGGACAGAGCTCAGGGTGTGCCGAGAGTTTAGCAAGGAGGCAGTCCAGCTTGTTCTTCCTTTAATCCCCTCTAATGGGCTTTCACAGTGCTGCTATTTTGTGCAATTTTTCCTGCCAAGGTAAACTCTTAATTCACAGGCCATGAGCCGACCAACTGTTCTGGGCTTGATGGACTGGATTTCCTGAAAAGCAGGATCGATCCAGAGGTTGGGGGCACGGGCCCAGGGCCAGTAACCATTGAAATTGGTTCTCAGGGAGACTTAGCCTGGCCACCGTCAGCACCCAGCACTCAGGGATGGGACTGAGCTTGGAATTCCTTCACAGAACCAGGCCTTTGCATGTCTGCTGTCTGCGGCCTGTGCTGTCCTCCCACTCTGAGTAGAGGGCATTGACCTGTCCACTATGGTCAGGTTGGACAGGTTTGATTGCTAAAGACTGGTCAGGAGGGAAGCTCACAGATCTGCTACCTGTCACTGGGAAGTGACACAATTGTAGAAGCTGAAATAGGGTGTGCATCCCACCAGGTGATAGGGCCCCTCAAGATTGGGTGCTGGGAGAAGTGCCCACTCCACTTTTTCCTGGGAGCAGCTGGGACAATAGCTTCCATGTCCTGGAGGCCCAGAGGTGTAGAGGGGGGCTGGACAAGCGTCTGGGTTTTATGGTGACACTCATACCTGAGGTGTTCTGACTATGGAACAGCTACTGCAGTGATGAAGGATGGAACACAACGGTGGCCTGTCTGAACTGGAGGCTCCCATGGTGAGCAGGACACATGTGCCCCCAAAGATCAACTGTCCCCTGGGAATACTAGCTAGGCTGGAGCTGTCTAGAGAGCCCCATGGCCACAGGGAGAGGCTCTGGTCAGCTGTAGGGTAAGATCGAGTCCGGAACCAGAACAGAGATAGCAGTGGAGCCTTCCAGGACAGTCCAGCCCACAGGTACCACTGGCCAGCAGAGAGCCGACAGGATGTCACAGTGTCTGCCCAAACAGAGTGAGCCTGTCTTCAACACTCCACTCACTCATTCGCTCATTGAAGAACATTCACTAAGTGACAATTGTGCTCCAGGGACTGCAACCACAGGAAACTGCAGAACAGCTCTCTGCCCCGTGGGTCAGTGTGGGGACTGGCAAGGAAACTGGGAAAGAGTGCATGAGTCAGCACACTCCAAAATAGCTACCCATGACCCCTGAGTGAGGGCTGCTCCCCAGGGAAACTGAGGAATGGTTTGGAGAAGAGGGAGCTGTCTGTGGTGCAGACACAATCCCAGATAGTTACTGCACCTGGGTCCCCCTGAGCCATGATCTCCTCACCTGTCCCCTGCCTAGGTGTAGACAGGAGACCCTGGGCCTTTGGGTCAGAGCCAGGTGCAAGGCCCACCACCACTCCCCCAGCCCTATCATGGCAGCTCCATCTCCCATGATGGCTCAGGAACCAAGACCAGTCCAGGAAAAGCCAGCTCTGCAGGCCCTTGGTTTGTGGTCTCCAAAAAAGAGCCTGGTCTGATGGACATCTGGACCTGCTCCTTCTTCTTGTGGCCCCAGGAGGGTGTCCTGAGGTGCCAGGGAGACTCCATGGTGCCTGTTTGTACCTGTGATGGCCCCAGCAGTCCCTTTACCCCTTTCTTGCAAAACGGCATGACCACTGTAGGGACTGGAGCTGGGGTCTCAGCGGTAGGTTTGTTACTGCTCTTTAAAGCTAATTGGTTTTCACAAGTGAATCTCAAATACTTCCCCCTTAAAATGATCCCTCAATGAGCTGTGCACCCCCATGGGCTTTGGGGGGACCCCTCGACCTCACTGCTCAAGGTGGTTGAAGGTCTGCACATCTGCATCACCTATAGCTGCTTAGAGGTGTGGGCCCGTTCCCTCCTGAGCGACCCAGTCAGAACTGCATTTAATGAGCCCCAGAATCCATGTGCTCATTGCCTTGAGAAATGCCTCTGGGAGTGTTCGGTTCTCACACCTGCTGTGCATCTGAGCTCCGGGGACTTTGAACGGATGCCTGCTTCCCTCCACCAGAAATCCGGAGCTAACTGGCCTGAGGTGGGGGTGTGAAACTCCCAGGTGATCCTAACGTGCAGTGAAGTTTCAGAAACGCTGGGGAATGCAAACCAAGAGGGCCATCACGCAGCAGCAGGAGGTCTGCCTATGGCCCAGATGGACTGCACCTGACAGATGTGACTGTTTCCCACCAAAGGACAGCAGGCAGGGCTGGAAGAGAGGGCCTGTGCCCAGCCTGGCCCATGTGGGACAGGTATGCCTGGCCCCTCTTGCTTGTATTTCTCAAATAGCTACAAGGTGCTGAGGATGTGACATCCAAGACAGGGAGGAGTTGTCTAGAGCTGCCCAGTCTCTGCACTGCCCTCCTAGATGAGGCAGT
The DNA here is from genome assembly GCF_047511655.1 of Castor canadensis. Lineage (NCBI taxonomy): Eukaryota > Metazoa > Chordata > Mammalia > Rodentia > Castoridae > Castor > Castor canadensis. The sequence continues at coordinate 46,221,080 of NC_133403.1, forward strand.
GCTATCTAGTGGGTCCCAGGGCATGACGCCCAGGACCAGGTGCTGGTCAGAGTCCCTTAGCAAAGTGCAACACGAAGCACCAGCAGACGGGATTCCACTTGCCCCGAGCAGCGTTTGAGCCCTGGGGACCGGCTCTCTGCAGATCCCAGGCTTCTGTCCTCTGCTGCCTGTCAGGATGGATAAAATTGTTTTGCTCAAGTTGCCGTGGGAGCTTCTGTCTCACTGCATACAGTGGTAGAAACTACAGCCCAAGATGCAGTGGGCAGAAATGTTTGGACTCCCACTCTGGTGGCTGGGCAGAGATGGCCCTTGCTGGCCTCCAGAGGGAAGTTGTTCCCTGGGATCTCAACTGTGCACAGTGAGCCTCTTCACAACAGATATGAGGAACCCAAAGGTGTCATAGGATTCCTGGGGCCCATCTTGACCAGCAAAGCCTTTTCCTCGTGTGAGGTAAGCGCTGTGTGGCCTCCTCCTAAGGCTGGTGAATCACAGTCGGACACTCACTCCCCTTGACAGGACATGACCCCAGGCAGGTGGCTGGCCTCTGATCTCACCTGGGGTGGCCACGGGAATGCCCTAACCCCCTCATAGAGCTGAGCACCACAAGGGTGGGGGAAGGAATGGAATTTGGGCACCGTGAGCTTCTGGGAACATGAGTGACTACCTTCTTGTAGCTCCAACCATCCCAATGCTGGAGCTTCAAGTTCCCGTGGGTCACCTGGGGCAAGTGGTGGCAGGTGAAGGAGCAGGTGGGAGGCTTCTGGGAGTGCTTCCAGACCTGCCCAGGTGGGGCCCGTTAAGACAGTGAAAGTTTAGGACTCTTAGAACACATGACTTAATATTGTATTTCAGACTGAACATTCTTCTCCTTCTCTTTTCAATTGCAAATGTGTGTAGATTATTCACACCCTGGCCCAGGAACCACCCAACCCACCCCCCGCGACTCATCAATTATTGGTGATGAAGAATCGCCCAGGTTTTCCCCTCCCATAGGTTAGTGCAGGTTTTTAAAGCACCTGGCAACAGGAAACGCCCTTCCTCCTCCGCATACCTGGCCCACCATGGCTGTTTGTAACCTTTAATAAACTCTACTGCCACCCTTACCATCCATGTGTGCTGCCTCGATGCTTCCATGGCAGCCACAAAGAATTGGGAGTCTCTGACCAGAGACTACAGGAGCTAACAAGACAGGCGGGAAGCAAGCTTCTGATCCCATCTCCTGGCCTCTCCCCAGGCACTTGGCCTCACCTAACACCTGGACAGTGGTTGGTTTATGCTGTGTCAGTCCGTGGCCTGTGTCTGTCCAGTCAGGGTCCTGGGAGGTGTGTGGGGTGGTCACAAAATCAGCAGCTCTGCACACACTGGGGATGGAGCAGGCACCTGCAGGGGAAGCTCGCACTTCTACAATGCGAGGCTGAAATTATATAAACTAACCCAGGGGCTGTCATTACAAAAACTAACTCAAAAGCCACCTGCAGGGAGGGGCTGCTGTTACATAAATGAACACAGGCTGTTATCACATAAACAAACACAGGGAAAATGGACTACACCCTGACCTAGACATTGTCATCTGAGGTCCTGGATCCAGCTCTTCCTGATGCTTTCCTTCTGTTTCAGTAAGTCCATGAATCTCCAACCTTCTCCAATCCATTTGAACAAGGGATTCTTTCTGCTGCATGTGGAGGGGCCCTGACTCATTCTTTCCATGAGCACACGGGCACGACTCCTCATCTCCCTGCCTGGGGCAGCTCTCAGTCCAGTGGCAAGCATGGAAGAAGATGTGGCCTAAGGATCAGAATTTAGGGGAATGGCCTGCTTGGTCACCTGTCCTCACACAGAGGAGTCAAATGTCTGTGGATCTTGGATTCATTCATGGGCCAAGCTCTGTGAGTTCTGTAATGCGCTCAAACCATATTGGTTGCTGCCTAGAGGGAGAGCCGGCCAGGCAGGCGTCCAGTAAATAAGCAGAGTGCAGCCTCCCACAGCTGAGAGCCTGAGCTAGAGGGGTCAAAGCCTCCTTCTCCTCTGCAGAACAAACCACCACCGAGAGCCTGGGCTAGAGGGGCCGGAGCTGGCCGCCCTGATGACCTTGTGCAGGGACGTGCAGCCAGGCCATGTGCTGTGTGAGGCCTGGAGTGGCTTCCACAGAAAACACCATCACTCTGTTGACAGAACTTCCTGGGAGGATTGGGCAGTGCCTCCAGCACCCTGAAGGGCTGGCCTTGTCTGGAGGATGATCTATAACTCCCTGTTGGACAGAGTTGCAAACTTCCTCGAGGATTAGCCACTGTCCATGGCTCTTGGTGTTTCTCCTGTCTCTTACCTGAAGCTGCATCCTCTTATAGCTCATCTCCCAGCTCCCAGGGATGCGTGTCCAGCAAGCTCAGGCACCCAACTCTGTGGCTTCAGGAGCTGCATGGCCTGGCCAGCTGGGCTCATTCTCCCCAGTCAGCTGTCCAAATATCCAGAAGTCTAGCCTGGGGAATGATGGGGTTAACAGGTGACATCCAGAGCGCGGGCCTGGTTGATGTCTGAATTCCTGACCCAAGGAATTCTTGGTGAAGGTCCTCAGTGCTGAAGTCTGGGATTGGCTAATTTCAGAGACATAGCCCCACATATTATGAGGCTTTGGGATTAGTGAATGTATGGGGCTTCCCTGAATATTCTCCGGGTGGTGCCCCTGCCTGGTCAGTGGATGGGGAACCAGTGTGGATGATAAAAAAAAGAATAAATCTTAAACTGATGACTCGGCCTACAGACTTGAGCTACCGTACCCAAAGAGGGAGAAGGAACAAAAATAATCTGTCCTGGTTCAGAAGGACAAAACCTGCATATTTTCTCACATGTGTGGAATATAGACCTAACACAAATACAAGCAATATTATGGAAAACAGGCCACGCTAAGGGGAGGTCACTAACAGGAGAGGGAGGATAAAAGAAGGAAGTTAAGAAGGTGAATGTGGGTGATGTGCGTTCCTACACAAGAATGAACATAGAATTTTTAAATCAGTTGAAACCACAAGAAAGGGACAAAGGTAGAAGAAAGAAAAAGAGAGGAGATGAAGCAATTTGGGTTATAATGCACACATATCTACATGGAAATGTCACCAGGAAACTCCCTATGAAGAGACCTCAAACACACAAAAATGTCATTTTTTTAACAGGTCCTACCTGGGGGGTTGGTACCCTACCTGGGGAGTGGGGAGGAGGTGAGGAAAGGGTGGAGGAGGTGAATACAGTGCAAATACTGTGTTCACATATATATGCATGGAAAAATGAGACCCGCTGAAAGTATTCCAGGAATGGGGGACGAGGGGATAAAGGAGAATGGTGGAGGGGTTGGATTCAGCTATGATATATTTGATATATTACAAGACCTTTGTAAATGCCACCATGTACCCTCACCCAGCACAACAATGAAAAAAAATTCTGTCCTTGAAAGGTGACAGGCCATTGGAGATGCCTGCTCCAAATGTCCCCACAATGGGGTCAGAGCCAGAGCCTGACAGACACCTGAGTTTGAGTCCAGTGTGTAGGGCTCTTCTCTCTTTCATTCCCAGGTCCGTTCATTCCCCACCCAGTACACATTCAACACCTCACCTCCTCCTGGACTGTAACTGTCCAGCTGAGATGTCCTGAGGCCTCCAGGAGCCTGTCCTCAAGCTGGGAGAGACCAGCATTCATCAACGTACAAAAGGGAGCATGATGTGGAACATGAGGTCCCGGAGAAGTCAACTCAAGGGGGTGTTTGGAAGCACAGGGTGATCACCCGGACAGAAGCCCCAGCACAGCTGGCTGCTGTGCTGCTGTGATTGTTAAATGAGGCCTTGCCGGGGAAAGTTGCTGCTGGGGGCAGGGGGAATGGACCCTAAAGGTCATAGATGGTGAGACACTGCCTTTCTGAAGCCTTAGCCCTAGCCCTCTTCATTCTCTTAGAGAAGTGTCTGGTTCCCTGATAGCACAGAAGCAGTCACCAGCCTCTATCCATCTGTCTACTTATCTACCTATCTATCGTTCATCCATCCATACACCCTTCCACTGATCCATACATCCCTCTATCATTCATCCATGCACCCATCCATCCATTCATCCATCCATCCATAAAACCAACCATTTATACACCTATTTATCCACATCTATACCTATAACCATCCATCCATCCTCCCATTTATCCACTCATCCATAAACCCACTGTCTACCCCACATCCACACAATTACCCACCCATCCGATCTACCTGTATACCTATTCACCCTTTCATCCTTAACCCATCCATCATCCATCCAGCCAGCCATCAACCATTCATCATCCATTCACCACTCATTCATCCATCTTTAATCTATCCATTTACTCACCTATCCACCCTCCATTCACCTACACATCCATCCATTTATCAAGCAAGCTATCCGTCCATCCTTTCATTGAACTGAGTGATGCTCACTCTCAGGCACTGTTAGGCAGCTGCTTTTGTAAAAAGTCATGAAAGAGAAGTTCTGCTGCCAAGCACAACTAAGCCCAGACAACACATCTTGGAGAGATGGATGAATGGATAGAGGATGGATAGATGGATGGGTGGATGGGTGGATGGATGGGTGGATAGGTGGATGGATGGATAGGTAGGTGGGTGGGTGGGTGGATGGATGGATAGGTAGGTGGGTGGGTGGATGGGAGGATGGATGGACTGATGGATGGATAGGTAGGTGGGTGGATGGGTGGATGGATGGATGGATGGATGGATGGATAGGTAGGTGGGTGGGTGGATGGGAGGATGGATGGACTGATGGATGGATAGGTGGATGGATGGATGGATGGATGATGGAAAGAGACTCTGAAGAGCTCTTTCATGCCTTTTTATCTAATCATCCAACAACATTTTTGAGCTTCACAAGACCCTGTACTTATTTAGTACCAACCTGAGAAACATCTTATCCTATGAGAGCCAGTCATAGAACTAGAAGTTGTAGAAAAAAAAAGAAAGAAAAAATGCAGCTCGGACTTACTAGGAGCAGTGGAAACATTTATTGTCTTAAGGAACCGAAGGGAGGATGACGCCTGTGTAAGTTATCCTCAGAGTCCCATGAAGACAGGCTCTCCTTCCTTCTCTGTCCACGCTGTACTGGGTCAGGAAACTGCCCACAGTCCAGAGGATGATGACTGTGGGGAGGGGCCACATATGAGCATGGTGTCCCCCTAGAACCACATGGTTGGGAAGAGCAAAAAACATATCCCAAGAGCACAAGGGTTGCATTGTGCAAAAGGTGAGGGAAGGGGGCTGGTGAGAGATAAAGCCTCATGAGGATTTCATGACCTGTGCCCATTATGTCACCAGTTAAGCAGCACTTAGACATCTAAAGTCTGCAGCCCCATCCTAATCTCATCCAGACTCTGACATCTCATACTGAAAGGCATTCTTGACCTAAGAGGTGTCATCCTGAAGAGGTGTCATCGATGAAGGTCGACCCAGCACAGCCACGACCCAAGAAGGAGACCTGGCCTCAGATCTGACTTGAAAGGTCCCCTGGAAATCCCTCAAAAAGCTGGGTGACCTCATGCTGGTCCCTTCCTTGCATCCTCACATCACAAGTTCAGCTCCCAACAAGGGACCCAGGTCACCACCAGCATCACTAATGAATACAACACCTCCATCTCCCACACCTCTGACTGAGTCGAAGAGGACGAAGAGGCTAAAGACCACCCAGCCGATCCCTCTCAGCTCACTTTCAATCTCAGGGTGACATGCTGGTGACTGGGGGGTCAGCTCTCCTGAAATGGATGACTGAGTCGTTCCTGGGTTTAGCTTCCAGGTGCATCAGCCCTTGTCACCTTTCGTGAGTGTGTACGTGAGTGTGTGATCGGTGGAGGAGGGCTATGAGTGTGTGAATGTGTGTACATGTGATGGGTGGGAGTGGGCTGTGTGCACGTGGATGTGAGGATGGGGCGTGTGTGCGTCAGTGGGTAGGAATATGCAAATGTTGACGTGTGTGTGAGAGAGTGGCAGGACATGGATGTGTGCATGGGTGTGGGAGTGTCTTTGAGTCTGAGTGTGCGTGGCCCCTGTGGACTTACCTGAGGGGCAACTTCTCCAATGGACAGACGCAGACATCAGAATCTGAGAAGCACTGGTCGGGCTCAGGACGACAAAGGCGAAGTCTCGGTGCTCAGCAGCAGGATTGAGTGCCACATTGTGTCTGTGACACAAATTTATGTCCTTTCTCTGATAGGCCGATGGACACCTGCTCCGGGAAGTGAAAGACGCCATTCAGACCACGTCGAGGGAACACGTGTCATGGCGAGAGATTGACTTCCAGGAGCACAGCCTCCAGCGACATGCCAGAGGTGACTCTGTCAGCAAAACTTCTGCCGAGAGACGAGGAGGAGCCCAAAAATGTCAGAGGGGCTGAGGTGGAGAGACTTGTCCTGGTGACCAGCCCAGCAAACGACTGAGGACAGAGGAGAGCCAGCACACAGCAGGTGCAGTGAGGGTCACGTGACCAGTCCAGACAGAGCCAAAGGAAGGAGCAGGCCCAGCAAGGCCTCCCTGATGTTGGGGGCATTGTAGCTGCTATGGGATCCCCATCTTTACTTGCCCCCTTCTGCCTGCACCTGACATACCCGTCCCATTGTCCCCAAACTTGCTGTCACCTATGCTAAGGGACCCTGGTCTGTTAGCTTGCGGGGGAGCAAACTCATCCCTCATCCTTGTCCTGCAATGCAGGAATGGAGTGGCAGCACCAGGACACGCGATGGGAACAGGTGGCTGCTGCTGAGCCTCCCTCGTCCCCAGCATCCCTGGGCTGCACAGAGGCCATGGTGTCAGAGGCTGCTCTCGGGAGGAGGCCGTTGGCCTCGCTTGAACCTTGTCCTGGACAGGGGAGGGTCTCAAGATGGGGTGTGATGCAAGATGCTCCTTTCCTGGGACCAGATCCTGTCCTGGACTGGACAGTGTGAGGACATGGGTGCAGCACCCTCTTCATGGAGGACTGAGGTCCCATGGTGGAAACTGACTGTCCCAGAAGAACCCTGGATTCTCTGAGCAGAGGGGGGCAAGTGGACCAGGTAGGAGGGGCACTGGGCAGATGGCCCTGGGTACCAGCTGACTCTGAAGTGCAGGGTCCTCATGTAGCTGTCGGGGTCATAACCTCCCCCACAAGCTCCTGACCCCTCTGAAGTCCTCCAGCAGGCGCCATGGACCAGAGAACCACACAGAAGTGAGCCAGAAAGTGCCAGCCGTCATCAAAGACACGCAGGGACACGCGACAATATCATCTTTGGCAAACACTCAGGTCACTCTGTCTGTGACCTGAAAGAGTCATAGAGGAAGAGTCTCACGGGAAAGAGTGTCACGCCAGGAAACTCAGGAACAAACGGGCTCAGGACACCTTGGTGCTGTGACTCTTGACCATGGGGGACCCTGCATCTGCTGGAAGACACAGTGAGCCATGTCACAATGCTGCAGAGTCACCAGGTCAGCCATGGCTTACATCATCCCTGGAACTCTGCCTTCTGTGACACAGCAGCTGTCATGAGCAACATGGCTATGAATTCGGGGATCTTCACATGGAGGTGACTAGAGTCCATCACTGTAGAGACCAGAAACCACCAGCTGAGCTACTCTGCCCGGTCTGGTGGTCCCTGAGACCGCTGGGCCTCGCTGAGCTCTGTGTCCAGATATATTGTGGGGTCCACTCCGAACCCCTCCATCCTGGACACCACAGCTGCAGGCCCATCTGCCTTTGGAGGGGACCTAGTGCCTGGTGCATTCATGTGTGAGTCGGCTCCTCACTGCCCTCCTCTGACAACCCTGAGCTAGAAGGCCAGATGGACCTGGCTGACCCTCACTGCAAAGTCTCTCCTCCCTCCGCACGGAGGAGTGATGGACCAGTGGGCGGCCATCCTGAATGCTTCCTTACAGGCAGACCTGGGCATTTACTGCCCAATTGTCACCCCAATTCGGGCACAGGAGCCCGTGTGTTTGGCTCCCTAGGGCTCTTTAAGGGGCTGCCTCCGAGGACAGACCCAGGTGAAGATGACCCAGGATCGGGAACTGGAAGAGGACGCCTCCATGCTGGAGACATGATGGCGTTACTTCTGCATCTTTGAGACAATTCTGTCTGTATCTGACATGAGATGCACGGCCATTGTGCAAAACAATCGCTCATTATGGAGAGAAAGACCTGCTCTCTGCAGCTGTGGGCATTGACTTCCCACACGTGGACGTGGAAACTGCATTTTCAGCGCCTCGGCAGAACAAGAGGTGACTGACTGTCACCCCTCCTCCCTGCAGCTGGCCACCTCCCTGAACGGCGTGTGCACTGGTGTTTGCATCAAGAAGGGCTGCTGCCTGGCCCGCTGGCCAGACCCCGGGTGGATGGACGGAGCACCGTCTGCCCCTCTTACTCTGTGAGCTGCCCCGGGTGGAGTCAGAGACCAGGGAAGGAAGGGCTTTGGGAGCCTGGTGTGTGAAATTACACTGCAAAGGAGGACAGTGGCCACCTGGATCCTGCGGAATGTGTGACATGGCCTGTCACAGTGACAAATACTAAGATGAGAGACCGTGAGAGAGAGGCCCACTGCAGAATCACAAAACAGCATGAGGCAGGCAGAGCAGCCCCTCTGGCCACTGGGGCACTAATGTTTTAAGGAACATTTCCATGGCCTTCCACATGGAGCAGTTGTCTGTCTCTCTGTCACTTTGGAATTTGTGACATCCAATTACTTCTAGGAAACAAGTCTCATGAATTGAAAATTCCAGCTTGTTTGAAGTCTCTGACTTCTTCCCAGGCTTCTTGGTGACCAACTATGCCTAGCAGCCACCCGTCTCTTGAGTTCTGCTCATCAGTTAGGATGATTTACAGTTATAAATGGAAGGGCCCTCAGTGCTACAGAAACACCAGTGGGCCTGTCCTTGGAGCAGTGACTGTGGTCCTCCGAAGTCACGGCTCTACCATAGCAACTGGGCCTCCTGCATTTAGCTGGACACCTGCTCCTTTAAGAAAGACACAATCCCAGGCTCCTTAAGCAAGGCATGGCCACATGATCTTGTTCAGGCTGATATGTGGGGAAGTGGCAGGCAGTACTTCTGGGTCATGCCCCTAAGCCTGCATGCTTTTCCTGTCCCTCTTCTAGGAGGGAGGGAAGTGGATGTCTGTGCACCATATTGGGTGGTAAGGAGGATGGACGATCTGACAGAGCAGGTGGAGCAATGATGCAGAAAGCCTGGGGACGTGCCATCCAGGCGTCATCACACAACTGTTCGGCTCATGCCTAGCCTGGTGATGACAGCCAGAAGCCCCCATTCTGTTTAAGCTACTGTCACTCAGATCCCTGTTCCTGCAGCTGAATCCATGTCCTGATGCCCCTGTCACATTCATGAAGCTTTAGATTCACTGTCCCTATCACTCCTCACCCTGCTCCCTCATCACAGGTGACTACTACCTCACAATGTTTATCAGTTTTCCATCACACACAAAGTACCTGAGACAATCAACTTACAAGGAGATGGGTTGCTCTTGGCTCTTGGTTTCTGAGTGTTCGTCCATCCTCACTCAGACCCATTGCTATTGAGCCTGTGATGGTGCAGTGTATCATGGTGGGAGCACATGGGGTAGGAAATTGCTTACTTCATATCAGCCAAGCAGCAAAGTACACACCCCCATGACCTACCTTCCTTCTACTAGGCCCCACTTCCTGAAGGTTCCACCTCCTCCCAATAGCACTGCAGGCTGAGGACCAAACCTTCAACACAAGGGCTTCTGGGGGACATTTCAGATCAAGCCATAGACTCAGGGAAGCAAGTTTGTTTTGTCCCCAGTAGCACTGGTCCCTAACCTCATCCTGATGCATGTTCTCAGCACTTACTCTTTCAGGCCTTGTTCATCGCCCTGGGGCTACAGCTATGGCCATCGAGCCCTCCTGTTGTGGACAGTGCATGACCAGCTTGGGCATCCTACAGCCTTTGGGGAGGAGGTGTGCAGGTCCTAGCTAGGCACTGGAGGAACCTGGGTAATTCTTTCTGGAAGTTTCTCTCATCATCAGAGTCAGCCCATTTTTGATACCAGTTTAGGCTTTGCCATTCCCTGATTTGGGGCCTTGGACAAGTGACTTGACCTCTCTGAACCTCAATTTACTTATTTTTAAAGTAGAAAATCAGAGCACCTGTCTCACTGGAATGTTGTGACAGTGAACTCGCAAATTAGAATTGCTCTGCAGAGCATGGTGTATGAACTATGGAAACCATTGCAGTTTTAGAACTCCCTGTCTCTGTTTGTTTTAGGTCTCACAAAACTTTATAAACAACCTGTATGTAATCTTACCTACACTGGAGACAGGGAAGGAAGATCACAGTTTGAGGCCAACCCCGGGGGGAAAATGTTCAAGGGACCCCTTCTCAAGATAAAAAGGCTGGGCACAGTGATGCATACAGGTCATGCCAGGCTGGCGAGAAGCATAAAAAGAAGGTTTATGGTCAAGACCTGCCTAAGCATGAAGGGAGACCCTATTTGAAAAACAACAAAGGCAAAAAGACTGGCTCAGGGCTTAAGTGGTAACCTGACAAGCCCAGGGCCCTGAGCTCAAGCCCCTGTGCCACCAAAAAATAAATAACCAGGATATACTATACAACATTTCTATGAATCAGTGCCAACTGGGGAGGAAAGAAGTATACAACACAAAAAAGAAAGTTCAGAAGCTGTACAAATGACAGTGATTAGAATTTACTGAGCACTCACTATGGGTCATCAGGAGTGAGGTTAAAGCTTACCCTCACACTGCCTGGTCCCATCTGCTCTGTGCTGTGTCCTACGATGACCCTAAGTTCACAAAGGAGGAGGAGAAGGTGAGAGACTGAGTGGAGGGAGACAGGCCTCTGTTCAAGTTCATGGCCTGAACTGTCAGGAGGGCTGACATGGCTGCACGAGCCCATGACAGAGTGACAGTCTGGGTAGTCCTGTGGGGGCCACCCTGGGCTGAAACAGAGGACAGCAGAGACAAAACGTCTTTCAGTTGTGACAAAGTTTACGAGTATCTGGACAGAGACACATCTTTCTGTGTCTGCTCCCATGGGAAAGGGAAGACCTGAAGGGAAGACTTAATAAAAACAGAATAAAAGGCAAACAGAGGGAGGCTGCCTGAGAACATAAGCCAGGAGACAAGACACCATGATGGGGACACAGAGACAGGGTGGGATGAGGCACAGCTCAGCCCTGTCCAGTGTCACCACCCATCCTAGATGGAGGCCTAGAAGAAAAAAAAGGTGTGACATGTCAGAGTATAAATATGATCACCTCAATTTCTATGGTCTGCCCCACGTTGAACTTTCAACCAAAGATTACAACACACAGGAAAAGGGAAGGGAAAAATCAAGAGAAAAAATAGTAAATACAACCAGACTCAGGTGTGGTGCAGAGGGTTTACAGTGAACACAAAATCACTGATAACACAATAATGCCACCACCGAGAGGAAATGTGTGTGCATATGGGAAATTTCAGCAGAGAGAAGGCAACTGGAAGGGAAGATCCAATGCAGATGCAGAGAAAATCAAAGTGACAGGTGCAGACCGCTTTCCATAGACCTCTCCGTGAACGTGACACAATGGAGAGGAGGGATTAGAGTGGGGGATAACTGGTCTTTTCCTTCAAAGAAATAGAATTCTACACTCAAGCCAGGTAAATCCACTTTAAAGCAGCAGCTCGTTATGCTTGCATAACCCACGGCTTCCAGGAATGTTAAATGATAACCTTGACTTTACCTCACCTGCAGTCAATCGAGAAAGACGGAACCCCGACTCCTGCCACAAGGAGAAGGGGCAGTGTGGTGTCAGGGATAAAAACCCCAGCGGACTTCCCTCTCAGTGTGCTTGCCTATCAGACCTGTGTCGGTGGCATACCCCTTCTGCAGAAGTAAAACTGTTTGCCTTGCTGCCTGACTTCTGAGTCTCATTCGTTCATCCAGAGATTTTTTTCCAACATTAGAAGACATGACCATGGGTCTTTAGACCTAAAACAGCTGAAGCAAAAAGAGACAATATGTTTAAAACAAAAAAAGTCCCCCTCTTCCTGGGAGGGCTCGGGAAGTGCTAAATCAATGAGTAAGTAGATTTTCTGTTACTTTTGTGCTGTGCTAGAGAGAACAGGGAGTTTGGTTTCAAATACATAGGAATTGCTGGAAGGAGTCATCCCATGGGGTAAAAGGGCAAGGACTTAAGAGCCCACCTTTGACATGGCTGTGGCTCTGCTACTTACGGTGGGTGTGGGGCAAGTGACAATGTCAAAGAGCCTCATTCCCTTGGTTTGTAAAATGGAGAAAATCAGGGTTCCAATCTACAAGAAGTAAATGACGGATCACAATTGTCCCTTGCGATAGGTAGGTGTCTGAGCTATGGTGACTATTGTTTTTCAGCAGGGACTCCCCTATTGTGGTGTCTGTTTTGGTCTGACGACATTTATGAACAAACAGGAACCAACATAAAAACCTTCTAGGGGAGGAAGGAAACACAAATCCCACAAAAACATTCGGTCATTACAACGATGGCTGGTAACAACATTCACTGACATTTACTGAGCACTCATGACCAGCAGGTGTGAGGTTAAAGCTTGCACATCCCTGCCCCACCCCATTGCTCAGTGAGGTACCCTACAGCACTTCCAAGTCCACAGAGAAGGGGCTGAAGGTGAGAGACTGAGTGGCGTCCCCAGGGCCACCTGCCTGGTGGAGGGAGACAGGGCTCTGATCAAGTTCATAGAGAGGACTGTCAGGAGGGCTGATGTGGCTGCACGGAGCCCATGACAGAGTGGCATCTGTGAAACCTGCAGGGTCTAGGTGGGGCTGAAATGGAAGAGAGCAGAGATGAATTGTCCTTCAGTTGTGACAAGGTTTACGAGCACCTGGACAAGGACACATCTTTCTGTGTCAACTCCCTTGGGAGAGGGAGTCCTGAAGAGAAGACTTAATGAAAACAGAATAAAAGGCAAACAGAGGGGAGGTTGCCTGAGGACATTTCACAGCCATCATAAAGAGGACACAGAGAATAGGGTGTGATGAGGTGTGGACGGTGTCTGGGTGCCTATGCTGTGCGGAACACTCATGAATGTCATCGTTTACCCTCAGTGACTGAGTGGCGCTGAGTATATGCAAAGCAGGTCGGGAACTAGGAGCCCAGGGGAGCCTGTGCTGGATGGGAGGTGGAGATGAAGTGGTTTTGCTGTTTATCAACTTGCTTTATGGTTCCTGCCGCAGGCTGCATTGCGCTTGAATGTTCTGCTCAGCAAGAACGACTCACTGAGCGGAACAGGCTCCTGCCTGGTGTGGCCCTGGGACACAACCAGCCTGGGGCCCCACAGCCTCCTGAGTGCTGGGGCTGAGTGTGGGTGGGATGCAGGCAGAGTGAGTGTGGGACCCATGGATGAGCAGTGGTTAGGACTGGTAGTGGGACTTTGCAAAACCTCTGGTCTGTGATGCTCGCTCTCCCTCGCTCACAGAGCACATAGTTCACAGCATGCGAACTAGGAAAAGATGAGGACATTCCTTCTCTTTTCAATGCTGTGTGCTGGAAAGGAAGTGACAAAGAAGATGAAGGGGAGCAGGACACATCCACTCTGAGAGCAAAACAGGTCACACCCTGTGGTGGCCATGTCGGCTCTGCTGGGATCCCCGGGAGACAGGAGGGTCAGCAAAAACAGACTGTGCACACAGCACTGGATTAGGTCCCCAGGAGGCCACTTGCAGAGTCTCCCACACTGGGCCACTAGTGCCTCTGTCCACTTGTCCCTTTCCCTGGCCTCTCCCATGAGGACTTTGTAGCTGCAGAGATGTGCCTGTGGGTGGGTTGACCTTGGGGCCTGCTGGGCACCTCCACGCCACTGTCACCCGCAGTGAGGATAGTTTCAGCTGTCTCTGCAGAGCAGGAAGGGAGCCCCAGACCCAGATCAGAGAGGGTCCTCGGAGAGTGACAGCAGCCCAGAGACAGCAGATGGGGACCCTGGAGCTCTGGAGCTGCTTGGCTTGTACCTGAGAGGAAAGACAGCCCAGAGGGACAATTATGTCCCCTGTGACTGGTCCTGAGGAAGCTCAGAAATTGAGCTTCTGGGAATTGGCGTACTTAGTTATTTTTCCTTGTCCCACGTGGTCCAACACAGAGACTCAGGTGATCTATCACCCGGGCTGGCTGCTCAGATTTTGGAAGCATGGGTCTCTCAGATGGCTCCCTTCCCCCTTCTCCAGGGAGGTAGGGGTCCAGGTGGCTCAGCTCTGTGGAAAATGCTGGGGTCCAGAAGGGCACAATTCCAAAGGGGTTCCACATGCTGAGGTAGGAGGACGGGGCTGTGCAAAGCAAACTCAGGCTTTGCTGCTGGAAGGAGAGGGAATGACTGTGAGACAGGCAAAGTATACAGGACCTGAGGTGACCTGCGGTGACAGTGACAGGCCACCATGGCTGCAGCCCCTGCAGTGCAGGTGACCCCCAGAAGCAGCCCCGAACCCTACCCAGCTGGCCTGGGGACTGCTTCAGTGTGTCTGTGACATGGAAGTGCCCATTCTGGGATGCCCCTTAAATACCTAGCAGACTATGACAAATAAGGGCTGTCTCATCCCTGGGGGCGTCCTGGGGATTAGAGGAACCAAAGATGAATGCTGCCACTTGTCAGGCTGGAGGCATTAATTTTGGCCTCAGGCAGGCGTGGCTAGGACTCATTAACACTGAAAGGGATTAAGCTGGGACCTGCTGGAGGGAAGGGGACCTGGGGAAGAGGAGGGACAGGCAGGTAGCATCAGACCTGGGTCACTAACTGCAGGGAAGGACAGGCATGTGGCAGGTGCTCCTGGAGGGCTGTTGTCCCCATGCCTGGTCTGTGCCTGTCTTCCTGACGCTATCTCTCCCGTGGCACAAACCATCCACACTGCCCTGATGTAAACCCACACTTCAAGTTCCTCATGGGCTGTGGCCAGGGCTCCAGCAAGGCCCAGCCCCTACTCTGTCCGTGTGGCCCTGGCCGGGTCCTCCCTCAGCTGCACCAGTGGGCACAGGGCTGAGCTGGAAGGTTCTGGAATCAATTCCAGCCCCGGGGGAAACGGCCCCACGCGTCCCCATGCAGAGCTCCAGAGTCACAGGGTCTCATCATCACAAGGGGACTGAGGGGACGCATCTGTCACAGAGCCCGGCTGTCAAGCGTTGATTCTGCTCATCTGAGAGAGTTCCCACCCACAGCAGGGCGGCTGCTCGCTGAAGCTGAGTGGCTGGTCCCCAGTAAGGGTCACCCGAGCACCAACTGCAGCTTTTAATAGACGAGCCCCATCTCCGCCCGGCCGCCCCCCGCACTCCTGCTCTGATCTCACAGGGGAGAGGGGGATTGCGACACAGGAGTGCATCCTTCATCTGCTAACTCCTGAGAAAGGCAGCCAAGAAAACGTCATTTAGGAACTAGGAGCACAGGTGGTGGCTCCATCAGGAGGGCTCACTGGCACCTGATGAAGTGACAGGTTGTCTGTCAGAGGGACCTGACATGACCACTCATGAAAACCCTGAAACTTGTGTCCACATGAGCCCCGGGGAGATCAGACCCCAGAGACCAAGGAGGCCCAGCTGAGCTCTGCCCTCCACTCCTGCACAGGGAGAGCCAGGGCCCCACCTGGCCCAGCACTGGATCAGAACCCGCAGTGCTGAAGGGCGGGCCGGCAGTGGGCATTTATCTGCTCCTATCCACCCAGCCCTGGCTGGGGGCTCCACCTGCTGTGGGCGCCCAGGACACAAGGGGGTAAAGCTAAAATCCGCCCTCTGCAGACCCCTTCAGGGTTCTCAGGCAGCACAGTCAATGGGCAGTGGCGACCTTCCTGCAGGCAGTGGCCTTGGGCAGTGGCTCCCTGTCAGGCATGACTCCACTCCCTGTGGCCACAGTCCCCAGGATGCCCTGGTGCCCATGCGAAGGCCTGGCCAGGCTGTGCCTCCTCACAGGGAGGTGGGTCCCCCTTAGAACAGACCCTCGGGGAAGAGGAAGGTTTCCACTGCACAAAGAAGGGGAATCGAAGCAGACCAGAGGGTGCTGAAGACCTGACCCGGGAGGGAGATTTTCACATGGCTACAGGAAGTTAGGTTCAATAAGCCTGAGCTCTGGTTGTGGCTTCATCACTCTGGCTACATCGGAGCAGGTCACTTTGTCCTCTGACCCTTGGTTTTCCCACTTGGAAGTGGGGAAGGTGACAGCAGTGGCCTCTGGTGGCTTCGTGAGGCCTGAGGAAGGCGATGCAGCAAAGAAAGAGCTGCTGGGTTTCTCCATCCCTGCCTCGGTGTGCAGTAAACCCGCGGCTCTATCTGCTCCCTCCTGGACCCTGGGGAGCCCAGTGCACCCCTCACCTGGGTTCAGGGCTCAGCGCCTTTGCAGACACAGGCTCCCTCAAGTTTTTGGTGAAGTCGCTCTGCTTGGTTTAAGGTTTGGCTCCCTTCTGTCTACGGCAGGTGGGAATGACTTTCTTTACGGTGGTGAATCGACATTTCCTCCTGGGGAGAATTTAGCCGCATTAAATGTGAAGTGAATCAGGGAAAACATGAGTATCATACCTGTGCAGCATGGAAGGCGGTGTGAGCTCTGATCTTGGAAATGGGAGCCTTCCGACATCTCCTTTGCACAGGTGGGGAAACTGAGGCCCACCGGAGGGATGGTATGCACCAGGTCAGAGAGCAAGACTGAGGGAGAGGCAAGTCAGGAACTGAGGTGTCTGTCCACAGACTCAGCGTGTGATCCGTGGCTGATGGCTTCATTTGCCAGGGACATGAGGAGGTGGAGGAGAAGCCAGGTGGCATCTGGGGCCGTGACAGCGCCCTCCACTCTGGGGGGATCAACTCAGCCTCTCCAGCCTGTCCAGCTGCATTCACAAGATGGCCGATTTTAACAGTTTGGACAAGCATGGTGCAGCCTGCAAAGATGCAAATGTCACCTTTGGGACCCTAAGAAAGTGTATATTTCTGGCCAACTTTGTCCTGTGGGGGGCAGGGGTCTCCTGAGTCACTTCCCTCAAGCTCAGTGGTGGCCACGGGACAAAAGCATTTCCAGAACCTGCTGGGCTGCATTTCCGAGACCAGCTGCCCATGGAGCTCTGTCTCAGCTCCTGGTTCAGCCCCTGGCTTCTCTGTCCATCCTTCCTGCCTCCACACCACTTTGCTGGGTTCACAGTCAGGCCTGGGGCTGGTGTGGCCTCTCCTCCCCAGCTCCTCCTCCGCCTTCTGCGGGGACATTAGTTCACCTGACTGAGTCTGCAGGAAAGCCATGGGGACTGATGAGGTCTACAGGAGAGCCGCAGGGCTGGCTGGGATGGCACCAATCTACAGACAGAGTTGGGAAGCCCTGCGGGTTTCACCTCCACATTCACAGAGCATGCGTGTCTCTGTTTTATAAAAAGGCTGATGTTATGGTTGGTTCTTAAGTGTCCCCTGAATGCTTGGTCCCCAGCTTTGGAGCCTGGAGGAAGTCATCTCTGACTTGGCCTCCCGGTTGCCATGAGAACAGCCTCTTCCTCCTCTCACCTCTCCAGGATCCTCTGCCAGTTGACCAGCGTTGTTGATATCAGAAGCAAACTGAGATGACCATGTCACATCCCTGTGCTCCTGGCCGTGACTCCAAAGCTGCTGCAGCCAGTTGTGGGCAGGAGATGGGGACAAGAGGACACCTGTGTTCTCAGGTGTGAGGACCAGTGGGACAGCCACATGTTCCCCCCCGAGGTACCCCAGGGAAATGCTGACCCAGGCCACAGGGACAAGAGTGCAGGTGCTCTGCGAGTAGGGCTGTGGTGACTGGGTGGGGACACTGCTGAGCGGGTGCCCGGGGAGGACAGAAGGCAGTGAGAACCCGGGCGCTGCTGTCTACTTAACAAAGAGCACACCTGTAAAACAGGAGCACTTTGGTATAAACAGAAAGGTAATGAGCAGAATGAAATTAATGACGTTAATTAAGGAGACTAATACCATTGGTGCATAAGCCTGCAAACAGCAAGGGACACTCTGCAAGCCAGTCACAGCAAGAGTCACTGAGCACAGTCCATGGTCCACCGGGAAGGGACTCTTAGGACTGGTCTTCAATACTCACTCACATAAACAGATCAAAATTCAGCAGAACTCAGAACCATGGTCGTAAACGCCACTTCCCAGGTCCCTCACAGTGGGAAGGGGAAGGGGAAGGGGGGGAGGCAATGAGAAATAAAGCCATGGCGATGCAGCCAGGACGAAGGACGCAGACTGACCGTGGTGCTCAGCGGTCTGGTTAGCTCAGCCCATGGCTCTGGAGGAGCCACAGGAAGATGGTAAGAAGACAGAGCAGTGAAGCAGGGTCTCTGAGGCCCTGGGAGCCCAGAGAGAGGGTGAGGACGCATGTCCTCTCTCCCTTACTGGGGACAAGGTGGGACAACCACTCTGATGCGTCACACCCTCTGCATGGCCCGACTACATGGCTGGATAAGCCCTTCCTGTGACCACACCCCACTGCGGGCCCCGCCTCCCTCCCACCTGACCCCACTGCTCCAGCATGCAGTGCACCTGCAGGGGCATGAGTTACCAGGCTCCTTCTGCTGGGGTGGAGTCCAGTGAGTCCAGAGCCCTGGGGCTGCACAGGCCTGGACCTGGTGCCCGAGCCCCACCCCCTGATGGGAGGGGCAGCGCCTCCCTCGGGGGGACCCGCAGGGATGGGGTCCCCAGCAGCCTCCTCAGCGCTGACAGGTGCAGAGGGAGCTTGGCTGAGAGTCAGGGCATTCATGTGGTGTGCCAGTGTCACCTGAGGGAATGGCGAAAGTGACAGATGGCGGCCAAGCCAGACCAGAGGTGTCAGCAATTTTTTTCTGCATTTCTCATTTTGTTTTCATTTCATCTCAAACTGGAAGCACTTTTGGAGTATGGAAAATGTGGCACAGTCCATGCAGGCAGACTTGAGTTAAGAGTTGGGGAACACTCCGATTAAAGGCCAGTCTCCTCACTGTCACGGCTGTCACAGGGAGCTGTGCCACTGAATCCATGTCCTCTGTGTTGTGGGATGATGGGCTCCTGCCAAGGCCTCTGGGTTGTATTTCCTAACCTTTCTGAGCCCTGTCCACTCAGCCAGGCCCTGTCCAGTCCATTGTGGCCACTTCCCTGCAGATGTCTTGGGCCAAGAGTCGCCTCTGTCACCTGCCACTCACACAGAAGGCCATGTCCATGCTGTAGTTCACTGGAACTAGACCTACTCTGAGCTTTCATGCAGGACTGTGTCAGCCTGACCTTGTGTGTGACTGTTGTCATTGTAGATGGGGACTCAGAGATGTTAAGGAACCTGCTCAAGGTGAGACAGTTGGCAAGAGGGGAGGAGGGTCCCACCAGTGTAGGTTGGACTCAGGTTCTGCTGGGAACAGTCTACACTTTTGTCAGTTCCTCTGAGGTCATCGAACCAGGATTTCTGCCAGAAGCTTCAACTGAATGGATGATGAGTGAGGGAATGAGTGAGCGATTGAATGAATGAGTGAGTGAACGAATGAGTGAATAAGTGAATGAATGTGTAAATAAGTGAGTGAGTGAATGAATGAATGAGTGAATGACTGAGTGAATGAGTGAATGAGTGAGTGAGAGAGTGAATGAGTGAAATGACTGAAAAACATAGTTGAAACTTTGTCCCCTGGGTCCACCTTGCCAGTCAAGCTCAAGGGCCCAGCCGGGCATCCCAGTGCGTGGATTTCTCACTGGAGTTGACCAGTGAGTTCTCTCCCAGATCCCAGGAGCGGGGCCTGACCGTCCGGCCCTGCCAGCACCTGGCTGTACTTGTCTTGAGAGTTGACCCCAAACTCACAGACCTTGACATGGGCCTCAGGGCCAGAGTTCATCTGGGGTGTGCTGCACTGTTGGCCTTCAAGGATATCTGAGCAGTGTGATGTCCACACAGAGGAGACCAGGGCCGTGAGGGGTGGGCACGCCTGTCCTCAAACCAGAGAAGGGAAGGGATGAGGTGGGGTGGGGCGTCCCTCAGCTTCCCAGTTTCCATACAAATCACGAGAGAATGAGATTTGCAAAAAAAAGCATTTCAAGAATTCTCACAAACAGGAGACACAAGGTGAGAGTTTAGCAAGCATTTATTTTAGGAAAACAGGACAAAGGAGGGGGAACTAGGACAGCGAGGGGGAGTCATCTCCTGCACGTCCTGCGCAGGGACTGGGAGTGAAGAAGACTCAATGGTCGTTCTCGTCCAGGTCTTTATACTCTCTGAGCTAGGGGACTGCACGTGGCCATGTCATCTGGAAACCCCTAATCCTCAGAGACAATGGATTCGGGCTGGTTCCCTTACCCAAATATGGCCAAGTAGGGTCTTGTTATTATTTCCAAAACACAGGGATGTCGTCAGGCTTACCCAAAACATGGGGACCACTGGTGTGAGTCTCAGGACTTCCATTGTGGGCATCCCTTTAATTCTCTCTCTACCCATCTGAAGAGTTTGCAGCTTCTTCACATCTAAAAGAAGGCGACCTGCCTGCGCTCTGCATCCCTGTTCTGTTAATGTCTCAACATCTAGAAGGAGAGGTGATGGGAGGACTCAGAGCTTGCTGCTCTGAGTTTCCAGTTTCACCTCCTGGTTCTGTCTTCATTCCTGCGTTTGGCATTTTAAAGTTCATCATTTTTAATCTTCATATCACCTCATTTATTTATCCTGTGTCATCCTGAGAGCCAGCCTGAGTGAAGCACAGTTGGGTAGGGCTGCATCGGTCAGAAGTCATTCAGTTTCACGAGACATAAACAACTCGGACTGGTTTTAGGGAAAGAGGGGACTTGGTCCCCATGCGAAGTTTGGGTGAGGAACTCTAGCCACCCTGCAGGTGTCTGTGACTCAGATGCAGAGTGGGCAGAAGGCTTCACCCCGGTCCAGCTGTCTTACCTCTGCTTCCCCTCTGGCTGATCCCACCCCGGGAGATGCCCTCCTGGGGTCCTGTGCCAGCACCCCCAGCCCCAGGCCTGGTCCTCATGTTTTGCTTACGTCCCATGTGTCATGGGTCCGAGCCTCAGAGATCAGCTCGTGTGACTGTCCAGCATGAGCCAGTGAGGACTCCCAATGTGATAGTCCGAGAGTCACATTGGGGCCCTCCTTGGGACAGGGATCAGAGGAGATCTCTAGGGACCCAGAGTCCACTGAGACCCAGGCAGGCCAGGATGGCAAACGTCCACCCTTGTGTGGACAGAGCTGCCCCCGACCTGGCCTGGGCTGCTCCAACTTGGCTCACTGCAGGGACAATGTGCAATGTCTCCCCAGGCCCACCTCCCTCTCGGATGTCCTGACACTTCAGACTTGGGGAGTCCACACAGACCAGAACCCAGGCCACTGTGGCTACTGCTGGCCGAGCTGGGCTTCCCCTGAGGCTCTGCAGGGAAGTGGGCTGCCCAGATCCTACAGCCCTGGAAATGGGGTCCCCTGGGCCAGAGGAGATCACAGTACTTTACTGTCTCTCAGGGGACTTGTCCTAGCCTGATTCAAGAGCTGGAGCCTCAGACCTGGCAGAAAAAGCAAACGTCGTTCACCAACAGGAATCGGATAAAGCTCCCTAAGAGCTCAGAGCCCCAGCCAAGGTGAGCAGCGAGTGTCGCCTTTCTACTTGCTAAAGTTCAAGTTTGGATTTCGTGATCTCAAATACTTTCTCCCGAGAGTCATCCATGTTAGGAAAGACGCCTGTGAACACTTGTCCTTCACTTTCAAAAAATGACCAAAATGAAAGCAGTGGTAGTTTTTGTGCTCACCTGATGAGCTGCTTCTAAGAAATCTGTGAGCGGGGGGTGTTAATTACAGTAATTAACTAACCGAATCATCACAGTCCCCCAGGAAAACAAATATTTGTGGTTGCTATAAAAATAAATCCAGTTTAAAACGCACAGTGGGAATCAGGGACTGGCTGCTAAGGGCTGTGGACTAAATTATCAGCAGTGTCACCTCGGCTCCAGCCTAGAATCAGCCAGAGCTGCAGTTAAACTCATTAACAAAATAGGCGAAGCTTGGTTTCTGGTGGGTATTTCTGGAGTGTTTGCCATGGAGGATTCTGTTCTGGTGTGGACCCCGTGTGTGGCTGGGTGGGGATCTGAATTCTGAGTGAAGACAGGGTAGAGCCTTCTGGGCATTTCTGGTGTCTATAATGGGTCAACCTCTGCCTTCCATTCCTGGACTCTGCTGGTCTCAGCAAAGGGGGGGGGGATCCCAAATGTGTCCAGATGCAGGCGCCTCAGGCTTGCGGACAGCAGGGCTGAGCTGGTCCCCACCCACCAGGCTCTGCTCCCACCAGGTGGGTTCTGCGGCCCAGGCCACATGACCTGCGTCACACCCTGTCCCCTCCAGCCCACCTCCAATCCCAGCCCGCAGGTTGGGATGCTCAGAGAGCCCAAACATTTGGAAGGGACAGAGCCCCTTAGGCACAGGAAGAGGAAAATGTCATTTCTCTCAACCGTTCTTCTTGGGGCTTCTTCAGCCAGAAACGGGCTCTGCCAGCCCTGGGTTCCCACCCGCAAGGGACAGCGGTAGGGATTCTGCGTGAAAAACCCTTCTCTTCCTCCCATGGCAGAATTCCTTTAATGCTGTGTTTTGAAGCACAGCCTTTGCTTGAAATATAAACCTAATTATCTCAACACAGTAACGAATCCCACACCATAACTGAGGGAACAGCAATTCCAAATCTCTTCTCTCTCATATGGTTGTGGCACCCGCTTTGTAATTCAATGTGGCACACACTTTGTAACTCAGCAGGAAGCCGTGTTTGTGATGGTGAAAGACGAGTTACCAGGTGGCCATGGCTGCCAAACACACATGGGGACCCTGGGGCTCTGCCAGGAACCACAGAGCTACGGACATTAGGGGCTCCACGTTGGGGTCAAGGACAGGTGGGGAGGGCAGGTGTCGGGGTTCCAGCAGAGGTGGAGTTGGCTGAGCCAGGCTGCAGCCTGGATGGGGCTGGGTGGGTCAGGGGAAGACGCAGGTCAGGATGGACGGAGAGGGGGAGGTCAGTAGGTCTGTGGCTCGTGGGAGGGGAGCCGAAGTCCTGGGGAAGGGTCTTCAGGTCATGAGTGATGGAGTGGCCACCAGGATGTTCCTAAGGGTTCAGGGACATGGTGTTGTCTGAGCGTCCATCCCTGGAGTAGTGGGAGGGGCTGCGATGACCACAGCCCTCAGAATCTCACTCTCCGCAGCCCATCGTTCTCTGTCATGCATTTCCCCAGGCTCAGTGGACTGAATTTGGAGTAGAGGGACAGAGAAGGGTGACCCACTCGATGCTATTGTCAGGGACAGAACCTATTTCAAACTGGCTTCTGGAAAACGGGGGGCAATTGGCTCATTGTACCGAGAATCACAAGAGCCATTGCTTCGGGTGTGGCAGGATCCAGGTGCTCGGGTGACACAGTCAGGAGCTTCTCTGCTCTCAGTCTGCTTCCTCACTGCTGGCTGCAGGTGGCACAGCTCCCAGTGACGTCTTCACCTGTGTCCCTCGACTGGGACATCTCCAGTGGCCAAGCAAAGACGAGCTCAGCAGCAGAAATGACAGCGCCCAGGAAGGCCAGTAGGGGAGTTCTCCCCATCTGGGGAGGAGCAGAGCGAAGGAGGCAGGCCAGTCCCGACTGGCCTGGTGGCCTTCGAGGCGAGGCCCTCCTGGCCGCGTCACCACCTCTGTGCAGAGTCCACCTGCTCAGTAGACTGACCCCGACCCCAGGCACGGGGCCCTCGGCTTGCAGAGCAGCTCTGCCCGCGGCTCTTCCCCTGGCCGGGCAGCCCCACAGCAGCCGTGCATGCACCCAACCTCCCATCCTTGTCCCAGAGCCCTCGTCCCTGTGGGTCACTTCCACCTCCTGACCCCGTGCTGGTGACTGCCACCTCCTGACAAATGAGGAGGCGATGGACTCAGCGTGGGACGTCACTCAGGACACCGAAGCCGCTAACATGGGCGTCCAGTCGGGATATTTTCTTGTTCTGAGGAAACATTTACCAAAGTTCCCAGGGTGACAACGCTGGGTTTACGAATAACCAGGACAGTGTGATCGCTTTCTTGTTAAAGAAGAAAAACAATCGCTCGTCTGTGCTTGTGCCCCGCTCAGCGACGGGTGGCCGTGGTGACAGGGACATTGTTCTTTTCTCTAAATCTCCTGCACGGTTCTTAGAATAAGGAAATACGTGGAAACTGCTTGAAAGGAAGGGAGGGCCGGCTGCAGCCCTGCGTGGGGGCATTTGGCCGTCAGCAGCGCTGGGAGACCTGCTCATCCAGGAGGGAGGGGTCCTTCGGGGACATGGGGACCTTCCAGAGCGAGGATCCAGGGACAAGCTGGGACTGACCGGGTCCTGGACGAGGGGGTGGAAGAAACCAGACTCCCGGGATGCCGGGGAAAGGAGGCGTCGGGCATCATGGGGAGAAGCTCGAGGGCGGGAGGGCTGGCCACT
This sequence comes from Castor canadensis, assembly GCF_047511655.1. Taxonomy (NCBI): domain Eukaryota; kingdom Metazoa; phylum Chordata; class Mammalia; order Rodentia; family Castoridae; genus Castor; species Castor canadensis. Next base: position 46,245,474 of record NC_133403.1, read on the forward strand.
GAGAAGACCACTCCTGATCCCTCGTGGTCACTGTGCCCACTGCCCTGGCTCCCTAGGTCCCCACCACTGGGGAGGCTGCATCTCACTCACTCTGCAGACAGACATCCAGACTCCCTCTGTCCACGATAGCATGCTGCCTGCCCCCCAGCTGAATGATCAGGTTGTACCCTAAGTCTTTTTTTACCCATTTAAAACTATCAAAGGCCAGGCAATCTGCCTTATGCCTGTAATTCCAGATACTCAGGAGGTGGCGATTGGGAGGATCAGATTCAAGGCCACCCTGGGAAAAGGTTAGTGAGCACCCTTCCTCATCCCAACAAACAAGCTGGGTATAGTAGCACACATCAGTAATCCCAGCTACACAGCAGGAATGTTTAGGTGGATCATGATCTGAGGCCAGCTCCAGGCAAAACAAGCATGAGATCTTGTCCAAAAAATAACTAAAACCAAAAAGGGCTGGGACTGGACTCATTTGGGAGAGCACCTTCCTAGCAAGCACAGTGCCCTGAATTCAGACCCCAGGACCACCAAAAAAGGAAGAAGAAGAAGAAGAGGAAGAAGGAAGAAGAAGGAGGGAGGAAGGAGGAAGGAGGAGGAGGAGGAGGAAGAGGAGGAGGAAGAGGAGGAAGAGGAGGAGGAGAAGGAGGAGGAAGAGAAGGAGAAGAAGGAGGAGGAAGGAGAAGAAGGAGGAGGAAGGAGGAGGAGGAGAGGAGGAAGGAGGAGGAGAAGGAGGAGGAGGAGGAGATGGAGGAGGAGGAGGAGGAGGAGATGGAGGAGGAGGAGGAGGAGGAGATGGAGGAGGAGGAGGAGGAGATGGAGGAGGAGGAGGAGATGGAGGAGGAGGAGATGGAGGAGGAGGAGGAGATGGAGGAGGAGGAGGAGATGGAGGAGAAGGAGGAGGAAGAGGAGGAGGAGGAGGAGGAGATGGAGGAGATGGAGGAGGAGGAAGAGGAGGAGGAGGAGGAAGAGGAGGAGAAAGCCTGTCCTCAGTGTAACCTGGATGGCTGATTGTGTTTCTTGTTTAAAAAGAAGTAAACATCTTCTTGTGCGTTGCTCAGCTCGGGCCAGCCAGTGCTGAAGCGGACGTTTTTCTTTTGTCTTCTCTGTGTTCTGTGAGTTTCCTGCACAAAATCCCACACCTTACACTGTGCTGCTCAGTGTCCTATGCTCTTTTCCAGCCTGTGCTGTGACCCTGTGACCTACGGTCAGAACATTTTCATCAACCCCCAAGTCACATCCTTAGTTGTCGTCCCCTCCCACTCCCTGGCTCAGGCCACCGGGAGTCTGCTATCTGTCCCTGTAGAGTTGCCTCTTGTGGACATTTTACACAAATGGATCATAAAATGCCCGGCTTCCTTCCCTCATAATTATTTCAAGTTCTGACAACGTTGTGTAAATTAAATACTCGTTACTGCCGTGTGGTGTGTGTGTGTCTCCCATGTTCTGTGCTAAACACGGGTTCCCCTTTTAGTGGTCATGAATAATTTTTGGGCACTGATACTTGTGTCAAAAAATGTTTCCAAGCCTGTGGGTAAATGCCTAGGGCTGGATGGCTAAGCCACTTGGTCCTTCCGTGTTAACTTTTGTTTTTTTGCAGCACTGGGATCTGAACGCAGGACCTCATGCCTACTGGGCAAGTGCTCTGAGTCATTCCATCAGCCCTGTTCTGTTTTGTGGGTTGTTTTGTTTTGTTGTTTTCTAGATAGGTCCTCTAAAACTATTTACCCAGGTTGGCTTTGAACTGTCATCCTCCTGATCTCTGCCTCCCAAGTAGGCAGGATTACAGGCGTGCGCACCAGCGCCCAGTGACTTAATTTTTGAGAAACTAATTGTTTTTCCATTTTTCCTGAACCACTTGACATTGCCACAGCCACGTGTGAGGAATCCAGTGTCCCCGTGTCCTCACCACTACTTGTTACTTCTCTTTTTATTTTGTTTTTAATGCTGTCCCTCCTAATAACGACTTCACATCCCACTGTGGCTTACGCTTGCACCTCCTCCATGACTAACGATGTCAGTCTTTTCATGGCTTTTCGGTCAGTTGTCTATTCTCTTTGGATAAATATCTGTTCACCCTGTCTGTGTTTATTCATATTATTGAATTCTCAGAATTCTTTATCTACTCTGCACACCAGGCTCACAACAGATACCACATTTGCAAATCCTGCCCATGCGCCCTCTGCTCGATCCATGGTGGACGGAGACAGAGGCAGAAGCAGGCTTCTGTCTGAGAGCTGGGCTGGAGCCAGCCTGTGTCCACAGCTGGAATAAAAGCATCCTCTGGCTTGCAAGTTCCACACCAAGGATGTCACATCAAGGCAGAGTGGCACTGTCCTCACTGCATCACTGGGATGGACCTCCGTTTCTGACCGAAGCACCCTTCCCAGGAATAATGGGCATGTGCCCTTCCTCCCATGGAGGCTCTCTGTGCAGCTGGGCCTCTTAGTTCATCTGCCTGCTTCCTGCTCTGGGAGGATAGTCAACAGCAGGTCCATGATAATAGAGTCTGACGAGGCACAGCGCTAAGCACAAAGCAGGCTCAGAGAAGCCACAGCGTCCAGAAGCCCAGAGGGTGGGTAGGGAGGCCCCAGGGACCGAGGCCACTTTGCTGGCAGGATCAATGAAGGGAGTCTGAGCTCTGTGGCCCTGCTCCATGGGGTTGGAAGGTGCTAAAAATAAAATCCTGCCAAACACAAACTCAGGAGTACTGGGATACCCGCCTCCCTTGCAGGGTCCTAACTGAGTGAGGGGTGAAGTGTAAGCAGCACCTGCCCAGGTGAGCCTTCTCTGCTCAAGGTCACAGACAGGAGGCAGCTCAGTGCCCACACCTGCCCTCCACGGAGACCCAGCCCTGCATCTTCTTGGGGAGTCGGGAGTCCCCACAACACACCCCAAGCCACAATGTTCCTTCTCATTCCTGAGTCAGCATCGGACAGCCCCTGCCCCTCCATCTGTGACTGCCGCATGGTCCTGTGGCCGCCACTGGGGAGAGGTCAGAGAGGACCCTGGGGGCAGGACATTGAAGCAGAACCCTTAGGAATCAGTAGAATTTGACTGGGAGAGATTGGAAGGAAGGAGACCAAGGAAAGAAAGCCCTGAGCTGGGCTGGAAGAACAGGGAGGGGCTTGGAGGGTTCCAGCACAGCTATCAGTGGCTCCAGATGTGGCTAGGTGGCTGGGCAGGGCAGATGACCAGGGCCTGTTAGGCCAAGGAGTAACACAGCCCATGGGGGGTTCCAAGGACACATGTGGCTTGGTTAACAACAACCTGTGAGAGATCTCTGTGGCTGCTCAAGACAGTAGGACTGGAGGGACAAAGATGGCTGGAGGCGGGCTGAGACAGACAGAGGGACTCACCTCTCTCCCCAGGGTGGGGAGTTAAACACTATTGGAGCCTGATAAATCCTGTAAATTCCCTGTTAACTCTAGTGACAGGCCTCATCCCAGGCACCCTTTAACGCTTATTTTTCCTCTAAACAGGCTAACACACTGGGGCCTGGGTGATTGACTCTGATTGACAGCTGTCACACCTTCCCTGGTGCCCAGCTGCCTTGAGCACAGGACTGTCCATCTCACAGCCGGCTGGACGGTCCTCATGGCAGCCCTGCTGCTCTGAACACTCCATGGACATCTGAGGAACCTGCACGGCCACCACAGCTGCTGGCTGCTGAGGCCCAGCTCTGGCTCCCGAAGGCCCCGTCCAGCCATGACTGGCACACAGCTTGTGCCAGACGTTTTGTCATCCCAGCCTCGGGGAGCTCTGGAGGACCTGCAGCCATTTCCACCCAGGCCAGAGGGGGCGCCCCTCCCCTGGTGGACCAGAGGAAGGAAGGGCTGTGATTGGTGCAGGTGCAGTCCTTCATTTGCATGAGGGACTGCTGTGATTGGTGCAGGTGCAGTCCTTCATTTGCATGAGGGACTGCTGTGATTGGTGCAGGTGCAGTCCTTCATTTGCATGAGGGACTGCTGTGATTGGTGCACTCACCCTTGCCACACCCCCTTTCTGACTATATAAGCAGGTTGTCCAGCTCACTTTTAAGCCCAGTAAAGCATTCTCTCTTCGTTTGTCTGCTTTTCATCTTTGTCATTAGTGCTGAGCTGGTAACACAAAGAAAGGAGGAGAGGCGAAAGCAGCACAGCTACTGCCACAGCAGTGATCATGGTGACAGCAGTGGCATTGTCACCAGTCACAGAGACAGCTGCAAGCTGAGTAGTGACGGCAGTGATGGTAGGCAGGGCAAAATTGATGGAAAGCAGTGAAGACAAGGAACAGTGGAAATAGAAGGTGGAGAGCTGAGGCTGTGAAGGACAGAAAGCCGTATGAAGAGAACCAGAGAAGAGAAACTGCAAGCCCCGGTCAGGGGAAGATTTCCAGAGAGCTGTAACACTCCCTGCCATTGTAAGATCTGAGGAGCCTGACATCTAGTGTCCAAAATCCACCTGCTATCAGGGCTGTGGGTCCTGACATCCAAGGCCAGGAAGCTATGGACTTGTTGCTGTAAGGCTAAGGGTCCCAGTACTCAAGACACATAGGAGGGATACCTGTAACACGGGACAGCACCATCTATTACTTCTTGCTGCTGTCTCCTGCCACCACTCACTGCTGCCAGAAGCTGAGGATTACAAAAACCACCAAGAGCCAAAGCTACTAGCACTGGAAGAGCTTCTCTTCACCTACCCATGATTCCTGTCTGGGTAGAGCAAATCCCCAACCAACTGGTTGGTTGAAGAACGGGAGCTGGTGCTCATCACCAAGAGAGTCAGGAGGGTGTCCTGCAGGTCTGGAGGTACCCAGTGTGCAGAGAAGGGAGAATGGCCCAAGCCTCCACTTTGACCAGTCACTATGCTCTGTTTCCCTTGGCCACAGTGGGACCAGGGCCTGCAGGTGTCTATTTCTCCAAGTCAGTTGAAGAGACTCTTTGGTGACCACACAGAGCTCTGCATGGCTCATCTTGGGAGACTAGGGCATCCTGCAGCTGGTCCTGGAAATGTGCAGATGTGTGTGCTGCCTCACCACCACCCTTTTTCCAATGTCTGAGAGAAGTCCAGCCTTTGAACAATATCAGAGTGTTTTATAATCTCTTACAGTGAGTAATTTGGGAACACTAAGACAAATGACCAGTTTATAGAGTGTATTTCAAAGTGACTTCCTATTTGTTTCATTTATTGGCTTTTATAACTCAAAGCATCTCACCAGAGCTCCCAGCTTGCTTTTTCCTACCTGGTCTCCAGAGGCATCACTCACCATCCATTCCAAAACTGCCTCCCTCACATAACAGTCACCATCACAAATCATGGTTCAGATTATAAAGCGGGACCTCTCAATTAGGTGATTTCAGGTTCAAAATGTGTAATTATGGTTTTCTTACTAAGGGGATAATCAAGAGAGTTGATTATTTCATTAAAATATATTTTACTCTTCCCAAGCTGCTTGTGGATGAAAATGTCCCTCCCAGGCCTGGTGTGAGGCTGGGGTCTGCCCGAGGATCCCTGACCATCCTTCCAGGGAGAGGGAGAAGTCACTTCCCTCATTACTAGTGCCTGGCCAGTCCTAGGACCGGACATCACAAATACTATTGTTTCACTTGCTAATGTGAGCAATTGTGGGAAATTACCAGGTTAAGATCACACGTAATCCTGTTCTGTCTAAGGACTTACCATCGAGACTCCCTATCAACCTTGGAAAGCCAGGGGTGGCTGGGTTTTCTGTTGGGGGTGTCTTTTCAAGCAAGCTCTGGCACCCCTTCCCAAAGTCTGTGAGGGGCTGTGGAAGCGAGTGAGCTGCTCTCAGCAGAACGTCCTCACCTTCAGGGGTTCCTGGCTCAGAAGCCCAACTACAGCAGGGGAAGAACAGCAACTTGTCCTCCTCCTCACACCTGCCAGACAAAGCCCAGCTTCTTCAGGCTTGAAAACTCTCCTCCGTGAGCTTTCATCCTTTTCTACGTCTACCGTATCTGGGGCAGAAGGTGTTCAATTAACTTACATACAGCTGTGGGGTCTGAGCCCTCTGTCCACCCACGGGAATTTCCTATTCCACACACAGATGTCTCAAAGCCCCCATCAGCCTTCCCCAACCCTCCAGCAGTTCCAGAAGGAAACAAAATCTCAGAGTGATGACTGTGGGCTTGGTCCACTTTTCCTCCCTTTTAATACACTGAAAATGTGATCGCATCCTTACAGGAAATCTCAGCCACTCCACAGCTGTCCACCTGCTGCAATCAAAGTGTCACACGCTTGCCTTTTGCTTGTCATTGCTTTGCAGAAAAGAAGCAGCACAGAGTTAACTTCCATTTGCCCATCACAACACAGCGAGAGGTGCTGTGGACACAAAGTGATAGCTCTGTTCTCACAAAATTGCAGAGCACAGACCCTGTTCTACCCAACCCCAGCATCAGGCCACTGTGGGCAGGCACATGGGCACTGAGGAGGTGACAGACAAGGGGAAAAGAGGAGCAGGGATCTGCACTGGAACAAGAAAGAGCATTTCCTGACAGTTCACTTATTAATATGAGTGCAGACACAGATATCCACGGAGTCTTAGTGACAATGGGGAAATACAAATAGTTTAATTAATCATGAAAAGGAATTCTCCCCCACCCAACCCTGGCCAAAATAAGGAGTTCTCCTGTAAATGGTTAGACTAGATGGTTAAGTTAGATTCCATGGACTCTGCTGAGCTGTTCTTATTTAATTCTGTGATGGTGGTATTTCCTGGGACCCTGCTCTGTTGTCGAGGATCAGGCACTTCCCATATGTCCGGGTCACCAGAGCAACTCTGGAAAGAAGCTGGGGGGAGGCGGCTTTGGGGTGTTTGTTCCTGATGGCTGCCCCACCCTGTGTCCTCCTGCTGCCCCAGCCCCGCCCTCTGCCCGTGCCCCATCAATTGGTGTAATCAGATACCTGACTTTTTTTAATACCAGCTCACATCAGATATTCGGACGTATAATGCCCTAGGGAGGAAACCATTATTGAAACCGTAATTAATTTATTCTGAAGGCATCTACAAATCCTAAATCATCCAGGATAGTTTGCCCTGAGCGTATTTCTCTCTCGACATCTTTTGCACTGGGACGAGTACACAGGGCAGAGTCTGTGTGCACAAAATGTGTTACCATATTCTGAGTGTTACTTGGACTGTGTAAGGACTGTTTTTGACGTTCTCTGCTTTTGGGGTTGGCTTCTCCTTGGGCCCTGCAAGAGCTAAACTTATGCACGTCGCCAGCTGGGAGCACCCGGCCATTCTCGATGCTGAGGAATAAGCCCAGGGAGGAAGGTGTCAGCCAGGAAGCAAAGCCAATTTTTAAAAGCTTTCTATCTGTTTAATTGCATAACTGATGCATATTCATTACTCAGAAGCACAGGCAGGGCAGGGCATTCAGAAAATATTGCCAGGCAGAAAAGAAGAAACTGTGAACTGTTACAAGATATGAATCAACAAGCAGTTCAGATTGAGTTTTTACTGTTATTTGCTCCCTTTGAAACAGACACACGTGTAATATGCATAATTTTTAACATGCCTGCGACCATAGTTTGAGCACACTTGGTTACCCACCATAGATTGCAGACACCAAGAACATAAGCAGACAGGTCTGTGTGGCCTTGTGGTGTCCGCAGGCCACCCTTGTGTGAGGAGGGAAGACCGTCTTATGGAGCTCTCACTGGGGGCTGTTCCACCACAGGACAGTGGCCGGTCCAGGCAGGAGGGCTGAGTCCAGTGCCACATGATCACTGCTGCCCAAACCTCCCACGATGACCAGGACAAGCAGAGCATTTTGTCACTGCTCACAACACACCACAATGTATGCCACTCGGGCCCAGCCTCTAAGCTCGGCTGCTCAGGAGATCTGAAGCTTCTTCACAGGAAAGGGACATGTCCCCACGTGAGATGTGTCACATCTCACCCTAAGCAGGCCGCTCCTCCGGCACGGTTCCAGATGTGCCCTGTGTTCTGAGTGTAAGAGTTCACTGTGATCTGGTCACCATTGTGAGTGAGTGCCTGATGTATCCTGAGGAGGGAGGACATGGCCAGGTGCATCCCTGTGGGGGGGAGGACATGGCAGGTGCACCCCTGTGGAGGTGGCCGTGGCCAGGTGCATTTCTGTGTGGGGGAGGGCATGGCAGGTGCACCCCTGTGAGGGAGGCCGTGGCCAGGTGCACCCCTGTGGGGGAGGCCGTGGCCAGGTGCACCCCTGTGGGGGAGATGTGGCCAGGCGCGTCCCCGTGGGGGAGGACATGGAGGGTGGTCTTTCCTCATCAAAGACGTATGTCCACACTGCAGGAGAGACACACAGCTCTCCGCTGGGCTCGTGAAGAGCTGCAGTCACCACTGAGCGCAGAAGACGCCAGCAGCCCACAGCCGGCCCTTCCAGGACACAGCAGAGCATGGCTCCCAGCCGCCTCCAGGACCCTCCTCACGGGGACAGGAGGAGCCAGGGCTGAGCTTGGGGATCCTGGGGCTCAGCATCCCCCATCCTGCTGCTGCCAGAGCCACTCACAGCCTCAACGCAGGGCGACAGGCAGGGGACGGCAGGGGCGAAGATGAGGCCAAGAGCCAGGTCTACGCGGCCCTGCAGGGTCCGTGCACACGCGGGGAGGGACCAGGACTTCCCAGGGGCCGCAGAGAGGACACGGGCTCTCCCACGCGCGACCACAGGAGACCTCTGAGGAGACTCCAGATCTATGCATGGCCAGCCCGATGTGGCCGCAGACGGTCCCGCAGGAAACAGAGAAACCGGGGCAGATGTGTCACAGGGAGGCTGAGCCGGACTCCCAGGACAGTTGTAAACATCTGGGGAAAATGAGAAATTAACTCCTCACTGCCAGAATTTCCAGAGGACAAACCCGAAGCAGAAGACAGTGACCGAGAAGCACCGTTGACACGCGCTGGGTCGCGGCGGGGACAGAAGTGGCGCGGGTGCGGTGCTCATCACTGCTGCCCATGAGAAGGGATTTCAAATAAAGCCGCGCTGGAGCTGCATGCAATAGCCCGGCAGCCGGGGACACAGATTAGGATTACCCAGTTAATTTAAGGTGCGATGAACTAAGTGCACACGAATGAACAGCACAAGAGAGGCCAGAGCTTGTCCTGAAGCCAGTGGGGAGGAGGATGAGAAGGTTCTGGAAGGATGCGGAGGGTCTCGAGAAGGCGGTAGTGCAGGTGCCTCGCTTCTAAACACGGCGCTGTGTTTCTGTGCGTGTATAGACTATGTCTGGAAGGTTCCCAGAAGACAGTCACGGGTGCAGAGGCCATTAATTCTTCCAAGTTAGAATAAATTTAAGACCTTCAAGTCATCAAATTTTAGCTGTGAACTGGAGGAAGATGGAGCACAGACTTGGTGAAAAGACAGGGTGACATGTCCTTCAAGATGGTGCATTTGAAGGGGAGGATGAGGCCAGGAGGAAGGCGTTGGTGGACACTCGGGAGAGGGTAGGACATTGGTGGGGAGAAGGCAGGACACAGGGCCGGCTCCTGCTGCTGGGGCCTGCTGTGTCCTTCGGTGGGGCTCTTGCATGTCTTTTTTCATATATTTTTTATATCTCCTGGAGAAGGAAAGGTGGGGTCAGATGTCCTGGGCTTTGGACAGCACAGAGGACCTGAAGTTGGTGTAGAGCCAACAAGATGTGGTTCAGAAAGGACCCTGCCCAGGTACCACAGGGACACAAGGCCTGCTGAGCTGGTCGCATCTTGGCCTGAGTGTGGGTAAATAGCACCTGCCCTGGGTTGGGAGAAGTATGGACTGAGCTGGACTGCAGAGCGTCCACCTGAGACAGCAGTGGACTTGGGCAGTGACATTGCTGTGACATCACCATCCTCCTGCCTGATTGGCTCCTTCCATCCCCATAGTGGATCCCACCTCCTCTCCTGGCTGACAAGGTGAAAGACTGTTTCAGTAAAATGACAGTAAAACTCATGGCCTTGGGAATACAGTCGGTAACTGGGAGTTGTCACACCTGCTGGCCTTCCTCGTGGAACCTCTCATGGCACCCACAGAAATTACAACACAGGAGTTATCGACGGAGCCACTGAACCAGTGGGGACTGGTGATGACAAGCATGATTTATAGCTTAGTTAATTTACATAGACAGCAAAACTGCAGAGCAGCTCAGCATCACCACTGAGACTGAAAGCTGTATCAGCCAAAATCATCCCTCACTGTCATTGATCCCCAAAAGTGGCCCCTTCCACAGCAGGGGGTCAGCACCCTCATCTAACAGGCTTAGACTGGCTGCTCGCCCCCCTCCCAGGTCACACTCATACTGTGCACAAGCAAATGGCTCCCACCTGTGTTTGGGGGTACCATCAGTGACCTCAGAGGCCAGCCTTAAGCAATTTAGAAGAGAAATGGACAAGACTAAAATCTGAGCTGCTGATTCCTGGTGGCTATAGATGTGGAGGAGAAAACAGAGCTCCAAAACCAGGCAGCAGGGTCTCAGGGCAAGTCCCCAAACACCCTGCTTCAGGCCTGGCTGCTGATCTGAAAATGGCCTTCCAGCTGGTCCTCCTTCCCTGAGAACCTCCTAGGGAAGACCCGCACAGGACGATAAGAAAGGGGAGCGAGCCCTGTGTGAGGGAGTTTTGCATTGCTGTGACAATTCCTGACAGAGTAACTTAAAGGAGGAGAGATCTATCTGGGCTCACAGCTTCAGAGGTTTCAGTCCATGACGGTCCCATTGGTATGGGCTGTGGTGAGGCAGAACATCATGGCGGCAGGAATGTGTGGCAAAGGAGGTCTGCTCATGCCATGGTAAGCAGGAAGCAGAAAGAAAGGAAGGCACTACAGACAAGACCTACCCTTCAATGATATTCCCCTATGTCCTACTTCCTCCAACCAGACCTCCCTCTTAGTGTCCACCACTTCCCAAAAATGCCATCAAATAATGTACCCAACAATAGATTAATTGACTGATTAGGGCAAAGCCCACACGATTCAATCAGCTACAATGATTAGATCCACCAGCTGGGGACCAAGCCTTCACCATACGAGACTTTTGGGGAGCACTTCATACCTAACCATAATACCCACCAAGGCACCAAAATGGGACCCCAAGAACAGATGTCCACACAGGACAAACATCCCCTACACAGTGTAGCAGTGGGATGAGGAAGGCTGGGCAATTGGCAATGGCGAATGATGAAGACAGCGCCTCCAGACAGTCCTGGTCACTGTGTCTATACCTAGGCTCGCTTTGGGAGCCAGCCTGGGCGACAGGTGTTTCCAGGGGATTTGTGTATTAGGACAAGAATATCTGAACAGACCAAGGGTCCCAGCAGGGTTTCATGTTCACGAGTTTGTGAACACCTGGGTCCCTCCCCAGAGCCTACCAACCTCAATAGGAGGAAGGATGGAGGGGGAAGGTGTGGCTCGAAGATGTCTGGGCTCTTCCAGCATGTCTCAGCCTCAGGATGCCCTCTGGTGACATGGTACCCTTCTGCTAAAGATGGTGAGCTCACAGCGCATGTGTGAGAGGTAATGTCTGCTGGGTGGCTGTGGGATGACTGTTTGTGAGAGAGACTGTGGGGTTGACGATGGGTATGGGGGGGTGACTGTGAAGGTGATGGGAGGTGACTGTGGGGGGTTAAGGGGTGACTGAATGTGGGGGAGACTGTCTCTGGGGAGACTATCTCTGGGGAGACTCTCTCTGGGACTGACTCGGGATGACTGTGGAGGTGACTGTGGGAATAACTGGGACTGACTGTGAGGGTTATTGTATGTAAGGGTGATTATAAGGGTGACTGTGGCCGTGACTGTCAGGGGACTAAGGAGTCACTGAAGGTGGGGAAGACTGCTGTCTCTGGGGCAAACAGTCTCTGGGACTGACTGTCTCTGGTGGTGACTGTGAGGATGATGGTGTCTAATGGTGTCTGTCTATGGTGGTGTATGTCTCTGGTGATGACTGTGGTGGTGTATGTCTCTGTTGGTGACTGTGGGGGTGACTCTCTGGTGGTGACTGTGAGGATGATGGTCTCTGGTGGTGTCTGTCTCTGGCAGTGACTATCTCTGGTGGTGACTGTGGGGGTGACTGTCTCTGGTGGTGACTGTAGGATGATGGTCTCTAATGGTGTCTGTCTATGGTGGTGTATGTCTCTGGTGATGACTGTGGTGGTGTATGTCTCTGTTGGTGACTGTGAGGATGATGGTCTCTGGTGGTGACTGTGAGGATGATGGTCTCTGGTGGTGTCTGTCTGTGGCAGTGACTATCTCTGGTGGTATCTGTGGGGGTGACTGTCTCTGGTGATAACTGTGGGGGTGACTGTCTCTGGGATGACAGTCTGTGGGGAGACACTGCCCTGGAGTAGCCTGGTTTTAATGTCTGCAGGTGAACAATTGTGAGCAGGAGCCCTGGCCATTCTGACTGGGAACTTTCTGGCAGCCAGTGCACTAATATTTCCTGAAGGTGGAGGAAAACAAACTTGAACTACAGTCAAAGACATTTGTTTTCTCCATGGGCCGCCTCAGGCAAGCTCTCCTGTCCTGCTATTCCATCCACGGCGACACTCGTCATACCCCCAAGTGCAGCGACCTGAAATATCGATCGACGCCAGGCTCATTTTCACTCAGAGCGTGAGCAGAGCTGGCGCCAGCCCCGGCCAACTGCTGGGTCCTCGAGGACGCTGGGGGTGGGAGCAAGCAGGACAGGCTCCAACAGACTGCAGGAAAAGGAGTCACCAGGGGCCAGGTATGCAGAGGAAGGAGGGGAGGGAGATGGCACCCCTGGTCAACAGAGTTGGGTGTCAGCTCCCCCTGGACCCAGTTCTGCAGACAGGACAGAGATCAGATCCTGACCCGGGCAGAAGGCTGTGTGTGTGAACCTCAGTCAGGAGGCACTGAGCCGCATGACAAGCAGTCCCCAGGCCTTGGTGGGCTCAAGCTTTTTGTCCATTGTCACACAGTTCTAATGTCACTCCTTGTCATCTTTATGCTTCTCATCGTGGCACAGGGAGAGGACAGAATGTGACAAATGACACTGAGTCCTATGTGTTTCCGGGGGTGGCCGTCCACCCCTTCCTCTCATGTTTTCCTGGGCCAATGAGGCCACATGGTCACAGGGGAAATGCCTTCCCCACAGAGAGGCAGTGGACTTTGTGAGCAGCAGTGCAGTCCGCCGCACACAGCATGGCTTCCTCCGTCTCTCAGGCAAGCTAACCCCACTCCGTCGCTGGCGAACTAACCCGTCCTGCTTTTTTGGGAAGGCTCCATTACTATCCAGACAAGACACGTGGCATGCTCAAGCCAACCTGGGTGGGTCCTGACCACAAGGCAACGGCGATTGGTCCAGGGCTGCACAGGTGACCCCATCCGACCCAATGAGATTCACTAAGATGCTTGCTGGGAATGCAGGGGCCAAGGCAGGTGAGCCCCCAGCAGACCTGAGGTTGAGTCAGTGCTAAGTTTGGACATACAGCAGACTTTTCACTCCACGAAGGTGGAGCCTGACCGAGAACGGAGCCATGCTGGGAGAAGAACTGAGAAAGTGACATTGAGAAAGAAACAGGGCCTTGGGAGCATTATTGAGCAGGAATCCAGCCTTGGAGAAGCAGCTCTAGCCATAGAAACCCACAGCTTTGTCCAGTGCTGGCTAGAGCTGGGTTTGCTGTCACGTGCAACCAACCGAGTTCTAGTGGCACAGAGCACAGAGGGCCTTGTCTGGCCTCCCTTGGGACACGGGCAGGGACAGGTGAAGTGTCCTCTAATGCAGGGTGACTTCCTCACAGCAGGGACCACGGGGTGGTATGAGTTAGGAGCTCAGCTCTGGGTTGAGATTTGGTGTGAACTCCAGCTTCTCCCTTGCTTCCTGTGCACCTTCTGTCTCACTTCCTGTCCCAACAGGAGGGACATACAGGATGTGCCTCACAGGCTGTGCAGGATTAAGGAGGTTAGTAAACTGCCTGTTAGTGCTAAAGAAATGAAAGCTGTGGCTGTCCTGTTCCCCAATACCTAGCCCAGGGTCTGGAGAAGGTAGGCCTTCAGGAAATGTGTGACAAAGAGGTGACTGGGTTAATTTACAGGCTTAAACTATGTGAGGAAGAGGACCCAAAAGAAGACAGGGAGGAGGTGACCCTCGAGGATGCAGGCCAGGTGCTGATGACCAATAAATACATCAAGAGGGAGATTGGGGACAGAGGCTTGTGAGTGCAGGTGACAGGGACGCTGGCTGGAGTCACCTGTGTGGGCTCCACCATACTGAGCACGTGTAGAAGAACAGCAACGGCAGAGAGTGTTGTGACCTGTGTCCAGTGAAGGGCGATATTTGTGGTGGCAGAAACCACACATATTTCACAGTAATGGTTGTGAAGGACTCTGTGCGGTGCTATCTTGTGTTTGGTGACAACCTGCATAATTTTGCACAAAATACCACCGGAAAGAGTGCTGTCAAAATATTACAAGTGAGAGACAATGACCAGTCTTTCATCCTCTTATTCCACAGTTATTTCATTTTAATTTCACAGGACCTAAATAGATTGTCTTTGTAAGTATCTGAAGAGTGCATGAATAGTTTTTTTTTTATAGTGAAACAAGTTAAGCAAAACTCAAAGAAAATTGACTCTGCTTTGTCAAACAACAATCAATGACATTCAGTAAGAAAGACAGTCATTTAAAAAGGGAAGGAGGAAGGAGTGGCCATGAAGATGACAATGAGAATTGATGAAGGTGATGGGGGATGCTGGTGATGAGGGGATGGTGGATGGCAGTGATGGCGGTGATGGGGGGATTGTGGGGATGGGGGATGGTGGAGATGGTGGGGATGGGGGATGGCGGTGATGGAGGGATGGTGGTGATGTTGATGGCACCTATAGGTGTGGTGGTATTACGGTGATGATGATGATACCAGTGGTGACAAGGTTGATGCTCACAATACTGACAGTGATGACAGCGATTAAGAGTAGAAGAGAAGAACACTGAGGGGATATCTCTAATCCCACACAACCTAGCTTGTGTCCTTGGATAAGTGAATGAGCCCTCTGTGCCTCAGTTTCTCCATCTCCACACTGAATACAGGACAACCCCCCTCTTAGGGTGAGGACTGAGTGAGCACCATCACACTGGTTCTTCTTGCCTACACGTTGGCCAGCAGAGGTACGGGGTCTCCAGGGACCATGGCAGAGGTCATCACTGACAGAATGCCCAAGGAGGGGAAGTGCTTCCCAGGAGCCTGGATCTGCTGTTTCAGGTGTCACTGGGGAAGCCCAGACTGACTATTAAACAAGCTGTTCTGACTCCCTGTCCTGATCTCACTTCAGCAGGAAAATTGCGGTTTTGAGAGAATAGATTTTCTATGAGAAAAGACAAAGTGTCGCCAGCAGGTAGATCAAATCAAGAGTGAGTCCTTTGTTCACAGGTGTCAGCCCAGTTGGAGGGAGGACGGGTTCACTCTGCTTCAATTTTATTTCGCTCAAAGTCAATATCCCTCGGTCACCACGCATCACACGTTCACATTCAGAGCCTGGACTAGAGAGGAGTGGTAGAGGCATGTCACAACCACGGTGACTTCACAGCCACACGGTGGCTGCGATGTCAGGACATGAGATACCAAGCATTTCAGGTGACAAACACCCCCTCCTTCTCCCTGCCTTTGTGTGTGTCATGAATCATTAGAGCCACGGCCTTGGTAACAGAAAAGCTGTCTCTAGAGCACCAGGGGGGTTCATGGGACACTAGTGGGATGGCCCTCTAGGGGGGAAGACAACCCCTTGGAGGTGCTTGGAGCACCAGCAGGGTGACCCAACAGGGAGAAGGACGACCTCCTGGGAGATCCTCAGGACACTAGTGAGGTGACCTGCCAGGAAAGAAGACAGCCTCCTGGGTCACTCGGGACTGTGCGTGGGGTTGGCACCAGCCAGGAGCAGCATCAATGCTGTTCTCTTCTAGATCTGGGAAGAGAAGCTGCCAGGAAGAGGGCGTCCTGCAGTGCTGGACCTGACACAGCCAGGATGGTCACTCTTGACACAGGCTGCAGGGGGAGGTGTGGCACTCAGGGACAGCCGAGGTGAAGACGCAGAGTCGTGATGAGAGGCAAAGCTTGCCCAGGGAGCTCAGGAACGTGCTCTGCAACACGAGTGTTGAGGCCGAGCTGCTGAGCTCAAGATCTGAACATCACGAGGGAGTCTCTTGATCTTCTGTGCCTCTGTTTCCTCATTGTTAAAATTGGGGTAGCAATGACACCTATCCTATGGACCAGTGATGACAACAGAGAAACGACAGATGAAAATAATCTAAAGCAGGTACTAGGACGTGGTGAGCGCCATATTCAATGATGGCAGTGGTGATGGTGACTATGGTGGAGATGCTGGTGGCCATGGCAGCAATGATGGTGATGATGGAGATGATGGTGATGATGGTGGAGATGATGGCAGTGATATGGTGATGATGGCGGTTATGCCAACAGGAACTTGAAGGTGATGTCAGTGACCCGGGCCATGAGGATGAGGTCATGGTGATGATGGTAAGGACGGTGAGGATGATGGTGAAAAATAGAATGATGATAAGGCAATGACAATTTCCAATGTGATGGTCAGCATGGTAAAAATGATGGCGGTGTTGATACATAACGATGACGGTATCTGCAACAGTGACAATGACAGGAATAGTGCTGATCGGGGTTCTAATGTTGATGATAAAGAATTAACTATGAAAATTGAGAAGATAATGACAATGATGATGGCAATGACGTGGATGATGACAACGATGGTGGTGATGGTTATGATGGTGAGAGTGGTAATGGTGAAGCTGTCTATGGTGAAGAAGGTGAGGACGATGGTGATGTTGATGAAGAGCACGATGAGGATATTGACAATAATATTGATGACCGCAATGACTGTGGCAATGGTGGCTATAATGATAATACTGTTGTGGATTGTCTTGTTGATTACAAGAATTAACGATGAAAATGAAGAGGAAAGCAATAATGACACATTATGGTGACAATGCTGATTATCATGACCAGGAGGTCATGACAAGGAGGGTGGTGGCGTCTTTGATGGTTGTGATGGTGACAGTGATGTAGTAATGATTTTGAGGATTAGGGGATAATGGTGATGATGATAAAAATATGCTGGTGAAGATAATGACAATACAACAACGACCCCAACAAAGATAGTGCTAAAGATGATGGTAATGATGATGGTGACATTGATGATGAAGAATTAGTGGTGAAAATGAATAATATGAAGATTATGACAAGGGTGGTGGTGATGGTAATGGTGATGGTGACAGATGGCCATGGGTCAGAGAGAAGAGTTTGTACCCATTTCTCCTCCTCAACTCCATTCCCATCCTACTGACATGATTGCTCTTTCATTTCTCTGAGACCACAGAAAATGGGCATGGGCTTAGAGACCACAAAACTATCCAAGAACTCAGGGAACTGCTCACGATCCTGAACCAATGTGGTTCCAAGGCCACCTGGGGCAGTGCCTTGGAGTGCAGGTTTGGTTAAAGCACACAAGTGTGGATTCAGCCTCCCTAGAGTGACTGAGCCCCACTTCCACCTCTGTGACATGGGGACAGTTATCATGCATGTGCTACAGGATCGTCATGACCACTGTGTCAGGTGATGGGTAGCACACTTGTCAGCACTGACACGCGAGTGTCTCCAGGGCCTGCCTTCCCCTCTGCCTGTGGTTCTTCCATTGCTAATGCATCAATAGGGAGCCAGTGCAGATCCTTGAGCAGGGGCTGTGCATGGGAAGCGATGCCTATCTGTCTCATCCCTCTTTCCTGTAGAGAGTGTCCTGGACTCTCACCCTCCGTGGACAGACAGCAGCCTTCCCTGCCTGCACTCCCAGGATCTTGGGAAGTAACCACTCTCTGGGGACAGTACCTCCTTTCTACCACCAAGGACAAGACCCACCAGTTACGGGAAGGGCGTGTTCTGCTACGGACAGGGAGAGGGACTATTTATAGACTGAGTACGTGCCGTTTACATCATCAATACAATGCTGCAATTACACAGAGCTGAATTATGAAGAGGCTCTTGACCTCATTGGGCTGGAATATTATTTCCAGAAATCTAGTGAGGAGGTGGGGTAAGATCTACACCCACAGTGAGTCACGAGAAAAGAATTATGCTTGAGAGAGGCATTCTGTTCTCAAACAAAGACTATTTTGTTTTACTTCCATTTTGGATATTGATTTGATTGCGCAGTGATGCAAGGTCACAGGCCTGGTCTGCCATCTTGGGGAATTAACGGTCACTGTGCGTCCACGTGAACACATCCCCTCAGTGCCCTTGGGGTGAACCCCCCTGACACATGCTCACAGTCAAACGATCACAGTTGGAGCACAGTGGAGACCAGCTGCTGGCCCCGGTCAGGATTGCTGCCACAGAGCCCAGGGTCAGTTCCCTGGCTGTGACTTTGAGCCTTCGTTCTGGCAGATGTCACCGCTGGGGAAGGGGAAGGGTGCACGGATCTCTGGACGGATCTCCCACAGCCCGGGCACTGGAGCTTCGTGTGTGAATGCTGCTACCTCAGCGTGAGAAGTTCAAGTCAACTCCACCCAGGGCTGATTCGGCTTTGTTAATTACATAGCTATAATGACACCTGATTTCGAGGTCACTGAAGGTCCACGTAGATATTATGTGTGTGGTCCTTCCTGGTTCGCAGACTTGCCTCAGGTACACGCCTCGGCTCGTGGGGCCTGTGTCTCAGGCACACACCATCCAAACACCGCATTCCCTGGGGTTCCATGCTGGTCACTGGCAACCTGTCTAAAAGCCATCCGCGATTGGTATTCATTGACACACAGCCCTGGGGAGCTGAGCCCTGGACCCTCCAGACCCAGGCTGCCCACATGTGCCTCATCTGGCCTGGTGTCACTGTCATCACGGGCTCCCTTCTCCAGAACTACTGCCACAGCCCATGGATACTCTGCTCTGGTCTTGCGGAAGGCGGGCAGTGGAGCCCTGGCTCCTTCCTGTCCCTCTAGGGACATGGGGGCAGGGAAGCTCTGGGGCCATGTCTCCCTCCTTTCCGTGTGTCTGGTTGTGTTGCTGTGTACTGTACTTGGAGCATGTCCGGGTGTGTCCGTGCCCCTGCTCCTGTGTCTGGGTCTTTTCTGGGTGTGCGTGTGCTTCTGTGGACGATGTGCCTGACCTCTTCCCTCCTCCCACCCTCTAGAGCCGTGCAGCAGGACAGATATTTGAAGGATAAACCAGGCCATCCTGATCTTGGGTCAAATCCCTCCCACAGCTTCTGCTCCTGGGATCTCAGTTTTGACAGCAAAACCCAGTTGGACTGAGTGAAGGACAAGAGGAAGGACACGGTACAGCCATGGTCCCCAACTCTAATGTACTCTTCACCAGGTCTAGCTCAAGTGCGGCTCCGACTCAGCGAGTCTGGGCCAGGGACTCAGTCTGTGCATTTCCAACAGGATCCAGGGGATCCCATCCTGGACAGCCACGCGGACTCCACGGAGCTCCAGGATCCTTTGTGGGGCACACAGTGCTCAGCCTATGCTAGGGGCTGCTCTGAGAAGGTCACCTGGCCTGACCTACAGCTCACCCTGCTGGCCCTGGGAACTGGACATCACCACTCTTTCATGTCTTCCTGATACCAGGGTCTCCTCCAGCCCCATTACCCATGGAGGACTCCACCCACCCCAGCACCATCTTCCTCCTCATCCCTCTTTCTTCAGCCTCTAGAAGTCCAATATACTACCATTGCTCCATGGAGCCACTTCACAGCCCTCTTCCTAAGCGGAGGCTCAAGGGAGGCTTCTCATTGGTTGGAGGGGCCTGGCTGCAAGGGAAGCTGGGAAATGGAGGCTGGTTTCCTTCTCAGGACAGTGAGATCCCCAGTGAGGGAAATGTCCATGCAGGACGGGAATCCACAAGAACTGTTGGAGCCTCAGCAAGATGGGCGTGATGCACAGGTCACTCCTCCCTCCTGCCCTGCCTCTGTCCTCTGTCCCCCACACCCGGCCTACCTCTACCTCAGGTCCAGTTCAGTCTCCCACATCTCCATCCAGGCCTCGCCCAATTCACTTCTTCAGAGACTTTGTTGACCACCCTGCAGAGAGCCCTCCCTCTGCATCCTCCAGATGTGAGGCCATGAATTGAGACCGCAGGTGGCCCACCTCTACCGCCCCCCTTCCAGGAAGTCTCACTAAATCTTCTGACTAAGCTTCTCAGGTGTGAGCCCCACAGCTCCTGGCTCCTGATGCTCCCAACAGACACAGCCTCCCCACCACCACCCCCAAGGCCTGTCCTGGTGATGAGGTTGACACCTTCTGTCACATGGCTGTGTGTGTGTGTGTGGTCACTGTGGGCCTTGCCCACAGCTCCTTCAGCAGAACTGGCAGGAGAGCTTCCTCTGCTGGACACCTGGGCATACCCTACACCAAGGGGCTCCCACCTGCTCCACCACCCTCCTCACTGGCCACTGACTGGGGATGGTTAACCAGAGCCATATCTCAGGAATGCTGGGCAATGGGTGTGTGGGGTTTGGATAGAGAACAACACAGGCAGAGTGGAATCATCACTGGGTGACAGACAGTAGATTTGTTGATTAGATGGGAACACAGAGGAGGGCTGTCAGGGATGGGGAACAAGGTGAATGCAGAGCTATGGAGGTGATGGAGGAGTCAGAGGTCACCCAGCATTGAGCCTGAGGGAGCTGACCACCAAAACACATATAGAGAAAAACTTCAGATCCCATGAGAAAGGCTGTCTATCTCCTACCTGCCTGAACTAAAACCAAAACAAACCCCACGCTTCCTGCCTAAACAAACCGCACGTCAGTAAACATCTCTTGGTTGCTTAACTGAATGAAGTTGGGTGACATGGGACATCGCGGAAACAAGACTGACACCTCTTGAGAACATCATTTTCATGGAAATGCACACTTGCCGCTGGTGCTCTGAGCATGGGTCCGTAACCCGAGGCTGGATCATTTCCTCTCTTGATCAGCAACTTGACAGAATTGAGCAGTGCCTGGAAGATTAGTAAAGCACACCTCTGGGCGTGTCTGTGAGGGCGTTTCCAAAGATGATTGACATGTGGGATAGCAACTGAGGGAAAGAGACCTGGGCGGAATGCAGGAGACACCATCCAATAGGGTGGAGGCCCTGATGGAACAGGAGGAAGTCAGCCAGCTGCAAGCTCCATGCTTCCTGAGCCAGCGTGTCTATTGCTGCTGATGTCACCTTACTCAGCCTTTCAACATGGTCTGGCACCATTACTCTCCAGCAGCTCCCAGGACTTCAGTCTCTTACCAGGGCTGCATAATTGGTCCCCTCGTTCTGAGGCTCCCAGCTACTTGGACTGAGTAGGTACTGGGTTCTCTGCCTCTCCAGAGTGCAGACGGCTATTATGGGACTATTCAGCCTTTTATTCTGTAAGCCAATCTAATATTTATAATTATACAGGTGCACGTTCCTATGGAGAACCCTGACTGACGCACTTCCACATCAAAATAGCCATGGTATAGCACCCAGAGTTACAGTTGTAGGGGTTTTGTTCTTGTTTTTAAATAAAACAACTAACCCTACAATTTCAGGGGGAAATCCTTCAATGTTTTTATCTCTTTCTCTACAGCTACTTCAACTACAGTGCACTCAAAAGGACTTTTTAGTGTCTTTATTAAGACTCTTTTCAGTTCAGAACTCTTATCACATCAGCTTATGATGCTTTATAAAGCACCTAAATTCAATAACACATGCAACCAGCACAAGCAGGTTTGGGATCAGACACACTGCGGTCAGCCAGTGTGTAGACGACATGGCTGGAACTGGACACGGGCTGACCTCCACATGGTCAGATGCTGTGGTCCGCATGAACAGAGGGAACAGTGTGTTACTCAGATGTTTCACCACTGTCACCAGACACATGACAGAAACAACATGCAGGAGTAGAGATTTCAGCCCATGCTTGCTTGGCCCCAGACTCTTGAGCAAAACATCATGGCGGCAGGAGGAGGTTGTTGACCTCATGGCAGACAGGAAGCAAAAAGAGACACAGAAGGGGGCCAGGAACATTACAGCTCCAAGGACATGCCCCAGTGAGCTACTTACTCCTGAAGTCTCCAGAACCACTAGCTGGGGACCAAGCCCCCAGCACATGAGCCTGAGGGGGCAATGCATAGTGAAACCACAATAAACAGGAAGGCAATGTGGGGGATTCACCATGTAGAGATCAAGCAAGGAAACTTCTACTGAGTCGTCTGACGCACAGTGGGCTCCTGCCATGTTCATGTGATTATGGAATGCACATAGTCAATACAAGAGAGAAAGAATATAAAATACAATATTTGAACTGTTTGGGTAATTCAACTCACAGAGCCAACCTCCCAAAATCAGAGGAGTTGGAGGCTAAGACCCACTGCCCCTTCCCCTGTTCCTTTAGGGAGAGATGCAATGTTTACAGGTGTGTTTTCTATTCAAATGGTCCTCCAGCCAGGTACAGTGGCTCATGCCTGTAATCCTAGCTACTTAGGAGGCAGAGATCAGAAGGATCATGGTTCAAAGCCAGCCCAGGCAAATAGTTCACAAGACCCTATCTCCAAAAAAAAAAAAAATCACAAAAAATGGGGGTGGTGGAGTGGCTCAAGGTGTAGGCCCTGAGTTCAAGCCCCAGTACCACATTAAAAAACATGGTCCTACAAAAAAGAATGTACTTCATCTAATAATGAACAAAGAACCATGATCTGTACCACTGCTGGGAAAAATTGTGTCTTCAAAGGAACAGAATGGGAACCTAAACCCTAAGTGACAGTGGTTCCATCATACCGTCACTACCACTTCACTGTGCCACACCCCAAATGAAGGGCCCTGCTCTGAATGGAATAGCCAAGTGGGAATCCTGGCTCTCCCCCTCACTGGACCCGTGGCCTTCTGCAGGCTCCAGAACCTCTCTGTGCCTCAGGGAATGTGGGCGACAATAGAACCTTCCCCACTGGGTGGGCACTGAACGAGGTCTGAGTTTTCCCAGGCGCTCGGCACAGGCCTGTCACTCTGTGATCACGGGGTGATGGCACAGAAAGGAGACAGAGTTGGGTTTCATATTTGCCTCTCCCTGTTCGAAGCACTTGTGGACGCAGCACTGAATTCAGGGGCTTTTATCAAATACTTCCCATTTTCTCATTACTGGGTCTCTGGGCTCCAATATTTCTTCATATTACAGATACATTTTTATCTCTCTCCAGGCTGCATCGGCCTATATTTCTTATCGCCTCGGTGCTAATGCTTAAACCTAGACTCTGGTAGAATAACTGGGCCTGGAACTGCCATTGAATTATTTTTTTCTGTTAGATGAAAATTGATTTTCTGATTTCATGCAATCTTGCCTTTCTACGTGTGTGTGGGTTGCTACGGCTTCCTTGGAGCGTCTGTTTCGTGTCTCTGTGTCCCCCCCACACCTGCCAGCGGGAGGAGGCATCTCCTGGGCATGCAGTCAGCTCACTCTAGGCAAGTTTTAATTTATACCTGAGGGATGGCTGAAACTGTTCAGCCTTTCCTACTGTTCCCTCAGGCTCCCAGCCAGACATCATCATTTCTCCCCCTCTCCTGCATCTTCTCTTCCTCGCACACTAGCGTACAAATTTGGCTGACTCCCTCTGGGAGCCTCAGTGGCCCTATAACCAGGCCTTCCGTCATCTCCTCCATCTTAGTGTATTCGTGCTGCTATGACAAAATATCACAGACTGGGTAATTTGAAAATAATAGAGTTGTGTTGCTCACCGGTCCGGAAGCTGGGAGGCACGAGAGTAAGGTATCGGTAGGTTCGGTGTCTGGAGAGGAACAGGCTTTGCTCCAAGATGGCGCCTCATTGCTGCATTCTTTGAGAGAGGAATGATTGTTCCCTACAGCTCTTAATAGGATCGCCACTCCCTGTCGTGAGGGCTCTGCCTTTGTGGCATAATCACCTCGGATAAGGCCCCCTTTTAAGTACCATTGCCCTGGGGACTTGTCCCAACGTGAGTTTTGGAAGGGACTCCAACATTCAAACCACAGCATCAAGCTCTCTCTGCTCTCTATCAGCTGAGATTCGCTCAGGAAAGCTGTCTCTTCCATCCGGGAGCCTTCAACCGATGATGCTTCTCAGATCAGAGATGCCAGGGGTGGACCCTGACACTACAGGACACACCCTAAGTTTGTCACATGGGTGAAATGCAAAAATTCTCTGAGATCCATCTTAGTCAGGTCATGAGCTCTAACAAAATTCCACAGACCCCAGGCAGAAACAGCAGAAGGGTACTCCTTACGGTTCTGGAGACAGGAAGTCCACAGTCAGGGGCCAGCCGGGTCAGGCTCTAGTGAGGACCATTCTCCAGGTTGAAGACAGCTGAGTTCTTGTGTTGTCTTCACATGGTGAAAGAGGCAAGGCAGCTCTCTGGGATCTCTGTTATAAGGGCACTAATCGCACCCTGAGGCTCCACCATGACCTCATCCGTCCCACAGGCCCCACACATCTTAAAAAGGCCAGAAGGAATAGTTAAAAGCATCATCAAAAAAGCAGCAAGCAGCCCTCACCAAACAGCATCTCCTTGGAGGTTAGGATTTCAGCATACCAATGAGGATTGGGGGAAAAAAAAAATCTAGTTCCTTGTAGAATCCAAAAGTCATAACGTTTAGATGAACTGAAATTAAGCTCCCACTGGGATATGCACTAAGCAGAGGCCATCTCTTCACCGTCTCCTTGTCTCTGCCTTCCTGAATCTGTGACACTGTGTGTGGGGGCCGGGGCGGGGTGGGGGGGGTGACTACAGAAAGTGACCTTTCCTCTGCTGCCCACACCCAGCACCAGAACAGGCTCGACCCCAGTGCGGCCAGCAGAGATCAGTTGTAAGGAGCAGTGTGTCGGGGAAGGGTGGGTGGGAGCTGAGGTCCCAGGTCCAGCCAACCAAGGCCTTTTGGTGGACAGAGACGTGGACACAGGTCAAAGTTACCATAGAACTCGCTGTGTCCACCACAGGTCACAGAAACGTTCCAGGACTCATACCTGAGCTGGCATGCTGGTGATGACAGGGAGAAATTCCCTCCATAAATGGTGGTGTGTGGCTCAGACCTGCTGGTGAAGGGGGAAAATGACCACAGCGCTCCCCGAGAGCCTGTGGGACATGTGAAAATGGCAGACCGTAAAAAGCAGTCTTCTTAACAAAACCAACCTTAGCAGCGGCGCCCTCACAGTCAGGACCCAGAAAGCACAAACATGGCCATCCTGGCAGGAAACGAAAGCACTGGCAGCTCTCACGTCTGCCCCGTGCCGAGAGGTCCATGGCTGGTCCTCGCCAAGCGTGCTCAGCCAGTGGCAGTGTCACCCCCGGCAGGTGGAACCAACTCCCAGGACTCCAGCTCCGTGGCGGCTCGGGCTGCCTCGCCTGCTCTTCCTGTTCAGAGAGTGGTCACTGCGCCGTCCTCTCCTGGGCAGCCCTCCCCCTCCGTCTCCTGCTCCCACCACGGTCACTCAGTGCACTGTATTTTCTTACCCAGAAGTCAGACGCAGGTGACACCGGGCTAAAGTCAAGGTGTCAGCAGCCCGCACTCCTCTCTGGAGACGAGGGAGGACCACTGCCCGCTCACTCGGCTGGCTGGATCGGTTCCTTGGAGTTGCAGGACTGAGATCCATCTTTCCTGCTGGCCGCTGCCGGGGCCTTTCAACTCCCTGAGACCATGTGCTGACCTTGGTCACTCCCACTCCTGTCCTCAAAGCCAGCAAGAGGTTGTGTCCCTCACAAATTCCCACTCTCTCCTGGCTCAGCTCTCTGGTCCAGCTGGGGCAGGTTACCCAATTTTAAGGACTCATGATGACACAGGGCCCCCTGATCCTCCAGGCTCCCTCCCTGGCTCGAGGTCCTCCGCCTTAATCACAAAGCCCGTTCCCCAGGCAAGGTAACATAGTCACAGCTCCAGGGATTGTGGTGGACATCTCTGGGGACTATTGCTCTGCCAATCACACTGTCATGGACTCGAGTTAAGCTTCTCCCTACTCCATTCCCCACAGGATACGCTGTCCTGTGACCTGTTGACGTGCCTGTCTGTCCACCTCATCTGATGCAGAAGTGAGGCCTTCCCAAGGTCAAGAGCAGTCTCAGTTTGCAAAGGTCCATTCAGTGAACAAGGGTCGATGCCCAGGGGCGTCCTCAGAATGCCGTTGGTCTGGGGTTCCAGGATAGGATGGAGCAGGGGCTGGCTGAGCTGGTGAGCGGTGCCCCTCGGTGTCCTCTGCTTGCCTGGGGTTACACAGAACAGGCTGTCCAGGAGAACCAAAGAAGCCATCCAAAGCCTCTCAAGTTTTAAGCATTGAGCACTAATTCATCTGAATTAGAGATGAGGTTTGCCTAACCTAAGCAAACACTCAAAGTTCCTCCCAGTCTGTGTCCTGGGAAAGTTGTTATTTACCAAACCACCCAGTGCCTCCTGCACCAGCCTCCTGATCAAATCTAATCTGGTCGCCACTCATGTCATCCTGAGAGAGGCAGAACCCCTCGAGGTTCCTTCTCCAGCCTTCCCTGATCCTTTCCCAGCAACCCCATCCCACTGTGTTCCCACACTCAGCTTTGACGCCCACCCTTTGCCATCTGAGTGACGCTCCCTTTGTGGAGTGTATCCCTCACATAGACCCTTCCTCAACTCAGGGACCTGGGCATCTTCCCCTGGACCAGCACATTCCCTCTGGTAGAAGTGTCCCCAGGCATAATTCTCCATGGGAAAAGTTTCGTTACCGCCTACCATGTGCCCACGGCCTCTAAGTTCTGAGGACACAGCAGTGAGCAGGACACACACAGGCTTTGCCCTCACAGAGACAGTGATGCCAGCCAGGAAGGGAACCTGATGGAGGGAGGGATGGCGAGCCCTCAGCTTGGGCTGGTGTGCTCCCCTAGAAAACCAAAGCAGACTGGAAGGGAAGGGTGCAGGGGAGGGGAGGGGATGGAGTCTCTCCGGACCAAACCCAGGCTCTTAGACTCTCCAGCTGCTTCTTCCAGCTCTAATTCCTGCCCTTCTCCTAGTCTGCTTTTGAGGCAGGTTAGGAGAGGGACAGGTGGCATGGCAACCAAGAGCAAGCTAGAATCAGGAGCAAGTTAAGACTGATGAATAATCTTTTTAAAAGCACCCACGTGCTTTTAAAAGCATTTCTCCTTCTAGCACACCCCTATCCATTAAGTTAGGGTATACAGTAGAATAATTCCTCTGAGCTTGCTTCAAATGACTAATGGGCCCCAGGGAACTAAGCTACACTACACACAGGAGAATACTTAGTTAGAGGAATATCCAGAAAAAGTTACAAGAAACAGACGCCCATGTCACAAAACACAGTGACTGAGAAAATCACCCCTGACGCGGTGTCTTCAAGCTTGGAAGATGACTTCAGAGCATTGCAACAGGTCCAGGCACTGTAGTTCATGCCTATAATCCCAGATGTTCCAGAGGCAGACAATGGGAGGACCATGGATCAAAGCCAGCCCTTGCAAAAAGTTAGCAAGACTCCCATCTCCACAAACAAAGACAGTGGTATCCGTCTATGGTCTCAGCTATGTAGGAGGCCATAAATAGGAAGATTCGAGTCAGTCCAAGACCCCATCTGAAAAATAACCTAAAGCAAAAAGAGTTGGGGCCACAGCTCAAGTGGTAGAGTGCCTGCCTGAGAAGCCTAGGCCCTGAGCTCAAACCCCAGTACTGGCAGCAAAAACAGAACAAAAGAACATTGCAACGCAGGTCATTGAAAGTTTCCAGATGCCTCAACCAAAAAAATGACTTACAGAGAAAGGTTTAAGCTAAAGTCCCAAAACTGCTTCAGCCAGTGTAAATTCCCCTGGTGGAAAAGCGGCCCACTGTGTTCCCATCCGTGCCCGCACTGCACTTGGTGTACCTGGATTTCCTTTTTCTTGCTGTTTCTCTCTTCTTAGTAAAATCCTTGCTGGTCTTTTGCTTTGTCAATCACCTCAAATTTCTTTTCTATGACACATTCAAGGACCATGAGAACTGGGGTTTTTCTATCAAAAGCCTCCCCAGACCTCTCTCTGCTGACACTTTCATTTGTTCCTTTAGAGAAAGGATCACAGTATTTTGATCTCTATGGTTCTGTGTTAGCATATTGGTCTGGCTGCTTTACTAGGACCAAAACAAACAAAACAAAACAAAAACAAAAGAGCCAGGGCAAGATTAGAGGTTTGTTTCTCTCTCACAGGAGTGTGAGCTGGTGGGGTCCAGGAGCTCCTTCATCCATTGCCTTCCCCAGGGCACTGAAATTGTCCACATGGCTGAGCCTGGAGCCCAATCTCCAACCTCCAGGGATGAAAAAGGACAGGGGAAAAAGGAAGGGAGGGAGGGAGAGGAAGAGAGGGAGGGAGGGAGGGGAAGGAGAAAGGGATGGAGAGAGGGAAGGAGGAAGGAAGGGAAGGAAGGGAGAAGAAGAGAGGAGGGGAGGGAGGGAGGGAGAAGAAGAGAAGGAGGGAGGGAGGGGAAGGAGAAAGGGATGGAGAGAGGGAGGGAGGGAGGAAGGGAAGGAAGGGAGAAGAAAGGAGGGGAGGGAAGGAGGGAGAAGAAGAGAGGGAGGGAAATAGGGAGGGAGGGAAGGAAGGGAGAAGAAGAGTGGAGGGAGGGAGGGAGAAGAAGAGAGGGAGGGAAACAGGGAGGGAGGGAAGGAAGGGAGAAGAAGAGAGGAGTGGAGGGAGGGAGGGAGAAGAAGAGAGGAAGGGAGGGAAAGGAGAAAGGGATGGAGAGAGGGAGGGAGGGAGGAAGGGAAGGAAGGGAGAAGAAGAGAGGAGGGGAGGGAAGGAGGGAGAAGAAGAGAGGGAGGGAGGGAGGGAAGGAAGGGAGAAGAAGCAAGGAGGGGAGGGAGGGAGGGAGAAGAAGAGAGGGAGGGAGGGAAAGGAGAAAGGGATGGAGAGAGGGAGGGAAGGGAGAAGAAGGGAGGGAGGGAAGGAAAGGAGAAAGGGATGGAGAGAGGGAGGGAGGGAGGAAGGGAAGGAAGGGAGAAGAAGAGAGGAGGGGAGGGAAGGAGGGAGAAGAAGAGAGGGAGGGAAATAGGGAGGGAAGGAAGGGAGAAGAAGAGAGGAGGGGAGGGAGGGAAGGAGAAGAGGAGAGGGAGGGAGGGAAATAGGGAGGGAGGAAGGAAGGGAGAAGAAGAGAGGAGGGGAGGGAGGGAGGGAAGGAAGGGAGAAGAAGAGAGGGAGGGAGGGAGGGAGGGAAGGAAGGGAGAAGAAGAGAGGAGGGAAGGAGAAGAAGAGAGGGAGGGAGGGAGAAGAAGAGAGGGAGGGAGAAGAAGAGAGGGAGGGAGGGAGAAGAAGAGAGGGAGGGAGAAGAAGAGAGGGAGGGAGGGAGAAGAAGAGAGGGAGGGAAATAGGGAGGGAAGGAAGGGAGAAGAAGAGAGGAGGGGAGGGAGGGAGGGAGAAGAAGAGAGGGAGGGAAATAGGGAGGGAAGGAAGGGAGAAGAAGAGAGGAGGGAAGGAGAAGAAGAGAGGGAGGGAGGGAAAGGAGAAAGGGATGGAGAGAGGGAGGGAAGGGAGAAGAAGGGAGGGAGGGAAGGAAAGGAGGCAGGGAGGAAGGGGAAGGCTCAGAAAGGCCAAGGCAGTCAACACAAAGTGAGAGCGCCACAACTGCTCGGATTCCACTGGCTGCAAAGGAGCTGAGAAGTGCAGCGTGGGGGAGAGGCAGCCGAGCTCTGGTAACAATGCAGACAGAGGAGTGTGAAAAGTTCCAGCACAAAGAGATGTCAGTGTGTAAGAAGCTGGGAACACTAATTATAGTGATCTAATCATCGCCCACTGTTTGAATGTAAAAAGAAGACCACACCATACCCCATCAATGTGTGCAATTTTTAAAAACAATTTTGATGAAAAGCCAGTGGGAGAGAAGCAGTCGAGGTTACAAATCCGGCTGCAGCAGCCACACACCCCTAAGGGTATGAGCCGCTTATTTTCATCTGCAGCAGGAACTCGAGCCCCAGGGCGGCGTGGTTTCTTGGTGAATGCTGTCCAACAGTTTATGGTAACAAAGGAAAAGAATGTCTTAAAATTGACTGTCAACAAAATAAGGCAGGCAAAAACCTTGCAGGACAGGTGGGAGCATCTGTAGGGAGCTATTTAATCTACAGGTGCCCTCGGAGCAAGCAGGAAGTGTCATAGCAATCAGTGAGCCCCTAATAATACGCTTATTAGACAGGAGCCCAAACTAACTAGCTTTAGTCAAGCCCGCCCCCTTGCTTCCTGTGGTGTGCACATTGGGAAGAAAAGGTTAAAGAGCCAACCAGGATACCTTTGACAACCCCCCAGGTGTGAATAAAAGTAAAGTCAAAGAGACCCATTCGCTGGTTAGCAGCACACACTTTATTCACTCGAAGAGCATTGAAATAAATTTAACTAAATTCTGGAATGAATTCGCCATCAGGTGGAAACCAAGCATGTAAAGCTTAATTCCTAAGAGGAAGCTTTTAATAAAGTCATGTGCAGCTGCAAATGAAGTGGCTAATGAAATTATTTCTGAGAGTTTTATGTCTGGACAGTTCACACACACAGGCAAATGGTGCTCTCTGGAAGTCCTGTGGATAATCGACTGCCGAGAGAGAGGTAAGAGAGAGGCTCTGATGTTCTAAGACTTGGGGGAAAAAAGAAAAAACAAAAACCGTGGGACACTGGAAGTTTGGAACTGTTGAAATGCTGGGTGAGTATGCACAGCTCACCCAGGAAGAGTGAAAGGGCGTGACCCTCAAGATTTCACGGCCATCTCCCCACTCTGGAATGCTTCTCTTTCATATAATCCATGAGTCCCGAGCAGGGCTGCTCTCATAGTCAGGCAAAGAGTTTAGGCTTTGGCCATGGTTTCCTCTCTGTTTAATCTCTTCTAGGTCCTACAGGGTCATCCTTAAACATAGGGTGTCTCAGTTAACACCCTCCCAGAAACAAGAAAGCCTGGGACCAAGACTCCAGGGCAAGTGTGGTGCTTGGGAGGTGACCCCAGAAAACACTGGGGAAAGAAGGGAGCATGACACTGTTAAAAGGGTTTGTTATGGGAGGGTCACCTGTGTGCTCCTGGTTCATAGGGGTTTCCCTATGTCCTGGCTCTGATTGGTGCAGGGATGGTCACATGACTCAAGCAGCCCAATCAGAGTGAATGTCAAGCTTGTCCCAGAGCCAATAGGAAAGGCTCCTTCACTTTCCACTGGCTGTGCTCTGACTTCAGTGATTGCTCAGGAGTTGTCACATGGTCCGGGCCTGTCCGATCAAAATGACTATCAGGACCTACCCAAGGGCTAACAGGAGAGCGCATCGGAGAAGAAGAAACGGCTGCCATCTTGTCAGCGTGGCAGAGGGCCTGAGGAAGTCACATCTGCCGCTTGGAGCCTGATCATGAAGCCAGGCCAGTAGAGGCCGGAAGATTTGAATGGAAAAGCTGAACTCAGTTCTGGTGACGTCAGTGGAGCCCTGACCACATGTCAGAAGCGGGGCCTTGCTGCAGTTTTCAGGTCCAGGAGCCAAGCCCCCCTCGCTCTTGTTTTCTCGAGCAGATTTGAGGCGGGCTTCCGTCCCTTGCCCTTGAGGAGTCCTGAGTACAGAGCCAGATCAGAACCCAGACTCTGGAGTGTGCCATCCTGAACCCTGGCCCTCTGGGCCTCAGTTTTCCCTTCTGTAAGAGGAGACAAAGTGTCCCCTGAGTGGGGCTGTCTTGAGGACCAGGTGTGCAGAGAAGCGTGTGTCCTAGATGGATGCTTTCCTTCTGCTCTTCCCCACCTGAGGAAGCATTGAGGCTCACTGTCCTGAAGCCTCGATGTCCCCACAGAACGCTGTCCCCTGGACCAAGAGCCAAGACTGGGATCTCCATCAGCCATCTCTGCATCCATCCCCACCAGACAGACCTATGGAGCAGGGCAGGAGAGGGTCTGCCCACCACTGGACAGGGAGCCCAGGAGGTCTGCCATCATCTCAACAGGGGACACTGCCACCCATGGCCTGTCCTCAGAGTGCCTCACCACACACACTGACTTCTAGAGTCAACCTGTGAGTGACAGTGAGCTTAGCCTCAGAGCCCAGCCTCACTTCTGAGGCCTCCCCTGCAGCTGAAGAGAGGGGTTTCAGGAAGATGAGGAGATGTGACAATGGCCACCTCTTCCAGTCACCCAGAGGCTGTGGGGAAAGCTGATGACAGTCCCCAGGGCCAGTCTTCACCTGTGCCCCACCTACACACACACACCAGAAAGGAAGGGAGAGCAATTCATGGACGGCATTCATGGGGGTGACACACCTGGGTGGAAGCAAGATAACATGGAGAGACAATAGTGTGACAACACACAAGTGACACCCCTGTCACCACAGGTAAGGCACACGCAGAATACACAGGGGTGATACAGACATCACACAGGGGCCCTGCCACAGAGCACCCACACATGGTACACACAAGTGACCCACAGCCACTCACGTGAGCGGTACAAACATCAGAGGCCATGAACTGATCACCTGCCACAGAAGACACAGGTACCGGGCGGTGGCACACGCAGACCATATACAGGACGTGCACAGACAAAGCACACACCAGCAGCATCTTGTTCAGGTGACACATGGGTGGGATACAAAGACACAGGCCCTTCCCTCTGTCCTGAATGCCTGACGTTCTGGGAAATGCCTCAATTTTGGAAAACAGGGTGGGGACCAAGAGGGCAATGAGCTCGTCCTGGTGTTTGATCCTGAGAGAGAGATTTGGCTCTGTTGAACTCCTGAGCCTTCCTGGGCACAGTACATCACACTAAATCACCCTCTATCTTCAAAGAAGAGCAGCAAGAAGTTAACATAAAATAACCCTCCCGACTCAATTTCTTCTCCAGCTCCTCCAGTGTAATACGTATTTTGCAGGGAAGACTTTATCTCTTGGATAAAAAAGCTTACATGGATATTCCACACAGGCTTGCTTCATAAATCTGCCCAGGTTACAGCCTGCTGCCCAAGCTACGAGACACCTCCCTCATACAAACGGTGCTTGATTGGGATGTTGTAACTGCCAAGCTGGTCCTGGAAGGCCAGGATCCAGGAGTAGGGTTGGAGCAGGCATGAGGTGAGGGATACTGAACCCCTCCCAGAGCTCAGAGAAAAGGTTAGGCCAAGGACCCTCGCAAGGGGCTGTTAATGACAAGGTGGAAAGGGAGGCTGTGCCTGTTCTTCACCCGTAACGTGACTGGCCCTGCCATGGGTCAGCACCCATGCAGCTCCCAATCACTTGCAAAAGTGGGACCAGGGAAAGAAGCTGCCCCTGGCATGTGGTGTCACCCACCAGGTCCCTGAGGGGAACACTACCTAAGATGGAGTGAGAATGTAGACACCTGGCCACTTCAAGTCAAGCACCCTGGGCACAAGGTCCAGTGACAATTCTCTTATATGGTCAAGTGCTTTTAAGTTGTCTAATGGCTACCATTAGCTAGTGTCTAGGTCTGCATTGTGGCCCCAGGATGCAGGACAGGTCCCTGGTGGACATGGTGGCCTGTGGTGCATTGCAGCACAGCCTGGGTCTCTGGTTCTCTGGGAGGTGAAGCCCCCTGCAGACCCCTGCTGCCTCAGCTCTGCCATGTCAGGACTGGCACCCCACCCTTTGTACTGGACTCTAGATACCCCCATTGCTGCCCACTGGGGGACAGGCTAGGGAATGAGACAACCCTATTAGAACAGCTCCCCTCCAGCATGTCACCTGTCTCACCTGTCCCCAGGGCTCTCTGGGAGCACAAAGAACTGAGAAAGGGGCTCCGTGTGAATGAAGATGGCATCGAGGCTCTCAGAGACATCAAAGTCAAGTTTAGGTTCCAAGAACAGAGCGTGTGTCATGGAGCCGAGCTGCATTGCATCATAAACACCCAGACCCTTTCAGCACCGGCTCCATCCCTCATTTCTTATGCATATCCGATGCAGAGTGACACCCGCCTCAGTCTTAATTACAAGCCATAATGCACAAATGTGTTTTGAAGGAAGAAGGACACAGACTCCCTTTAAGAATAATTATTGTGGTCACAGCTCATTTGCTGCAGCCCCAGGGTGTGTGATGTGGTCCACGCACCCAGCACGGCCTTGCCGGAGCTCTGTCACAGGCTCAGGTGCTGAGTGTGCCCCAGGACCAGCACCCTGCAGTCACGAATCAAGCATCTGGGCCGTCCACTGCGGGGTGATGGGTGTCTCTGGGCCCCGCTTCAGCCCTGAGGACCAGTCGGAAATGACTGACTGCCTTGAACCACCTGCCATACACGACAGCCCTGGAACCTCTGGGGTGTCAGCCACAGTCGGGTGACATTTTCCCAGTGTAGAAGTGGCCCCAGAGTGGCCAGCACGCTCTGTTCATTCTTCTTTCAGCACACATCTCCTGAAGAGCTAGACTCTGTCCTCAGTACTGAAGATACAAATACAAATCAGCCTAGTCGACTCGTCCTCTGCCCTCCTGCTCATGGTCTAGAGAGAGAGAAAAGGAGTAAGCACTGTAGAAACACAGATTGCAAGGTACAGTGGACATTGGGACAGAAAATTATACAGAGTGAGGGGATCAGGGAGCTGACATTTGAAGCACGTGCAACCAAAGGAGAGGGCATTCCAGGCAGAGGGACCAGCAGGTGCAAAGGCCCTGAAGTGGGAGGACACAGACTCCTTAGATACAGATGTCATTGTCACAGTAACAGCTGACACTGACAGCTCCTGTGTCCATCCCCCAAATACACCTGCACGTTGCATCCTCAGTCCAGCCTTAGGAATAAAGACAGCCTAATAGAAATGCACTCGCCGTTGCCTCACTATGGCTGTTCAGTGAGCATCGATGGGTAAATAATTGCCTAAGACTTCATGGCTCACGAGTGGCAGGACCAAGATTAAACCAGGCCGTCTGGTTCCTGCTTTAAGATCTCAGAATGACCTGAGCTCCAAGAGGACATGGAGCATCGGGATGGGCAGGGCCTTGGCTGGCTCCTGGGGATCTGTCAGGGTCCTTTCCATCATGAGTAACAACAAACTGAAATCAAGCCAGCTTAAGCAAGAAGAGACATTGTGGTGCACTTACCCAGGAACTCTAGATAGATTGCAGGCACGGCTTGATCTCGGGGCTCAAGTGACATCAGTGTATAGTCTATCTTCTTCTCTGTAGTGGCTCTATTCTCAGAGCAGCTCTGTCCTGCAGTTCTGCCCTTCTTCCCCAGTTTCACGATTAAAACCCTCAAGAAAAGTCCACTACCTCTTCTGATCCAAGAAGCAGACTAGAATGTCCTCTGTTTTTGTCCAGAGTCCTAAGCTTGACTCGTGCTCATCACTGAATCACTTGCCTTGGCCCAAATGGGATGGAAGATCTCATTGACCCCAATCAGGGTACAAGACACATCCTCTGGGGCCTAGAGAAGAGTCACATTGGGCCCTGGCTTGGGGAGAGACTCCAGAGGAGAATAGGGACCCAGATATGGAAGAGATGTGGAGACTGACAGTCTAACAAACAGATGTCACTCTTCAGGCCCACCTAGGGCTTTGGCCAGAGAGGAGTACTTGACCACAAGGAAAGGGTGCGCTCCAGGCTGTCTACTTAGCAAAGACTATGGCCCTGGGGAGAAAGGAGAAAGGAGAAAGGAAGGGTGGCTACGAGGAGGCAGCAGCTCCAGAAGCAAGAGAATGGAAGACTGTCCGCTCTCCATCCACCTTGCACCTAGCATGGTGGGCAGAAAACCCCAGTGCCCCGTGGGGAAGGGACAAAACTAGTGATCCTCAAAGATACTGCCTGTTGGACCATCAGGAGGCTTTGGAAGGACTGGGTCTTGGGCTCAACTACAGAGATCGTGGTGTCATTAACTGGACAGTCTGGAAGTCAAGACTGTTGAATCTGCACAGGTGACCGTTGTGTATAGACAAAACAATAACCCCCAGCCTGAGTCACCCTCATGGACACCAGCAGGGGCTCTCCTCCCCCAGGAGGACACTTTGATAGCTCTCATTTTCATCCATCCTGTAAGTGAACTCTTCCACTGTCCATGTTAACTATTGATTTTCAGATGCCCCCAGGGGCTACTTTGGAGCATCTGCCCTGTGACCCTTTTGCCTTTCGCTCAAGACTTTGTGGGTGACAGCAAAGCTGTGGAGGAGCTGTATCACTACTCACCTACCTAAGGCTCTCTGAGGTGACTAAAGAGGAGGTCTTTAATTCCCTCCAGGGTGTCCCCAGAGGGGAGCTTACAGATGCCCGAGCGTGTTTGACACAACTTGTCTGAGCTGACTCATCTTCCCCCTGCCCATCAATTCATAGGGACTGGCTTCTGATAGCATCTCTGCAGGTGAACATTTAAGAATAGATGGGCCAGAAGCCAATATATCCCAACCCTGATCTGCCGGGAGAGGGTAAGAGCAGCACCCAGAACTGGCAGCCTAATTCATTGGATGCTATACAACTGGTTACAGAATTAGAGATTTGGCTGGATTCTGAAAAAAAAAATTAATTTTGTTTTTGTGAAGCCCAAAATGTGAGCCTACCACGTCTGGAAGAATGGGAGTGCTCCTTCGAAATGTGTCCTGCTACCTGCACCAAGTTTCCTCCTCGGGAAGACTAGAGTGTGGGTGGGGAGGACACCGGGATGGGCGTCAGTGAGGTCCAGACCTGACTGATGAACATAAAGAATGCGTAGGAATGGCCTCACACCCTGGATGTCCATGGTAAACCCGGTGGTAGCTATTATTGCAGCTGTACCTGTAGGGGACCAGTGGTGACTGGGATTATAGGTGGCGCTTGCTTAGTGATGGCCTGACACAGGTGATCAGGGAGGACCTGGTGTCATGGATGTGCACAATAGATACTCAGCAGTGGCCTGAGTGGTTCTTCTCCATACCTGACTGCTTACTGGTGAGGGGTGCCCCAATGCTGAGGGCTCCTGAAACCCACCACCAATGACAAGACCAGCCCAAAGTTCACCTGAGGAGCCGTCAGTGAGCGAGTGGCAGTTCGGTCCATGGAGACTCATAATTCAGGTGCCCTGTCATGATTACTTCACCCTAACTTGCTGGGGGCCCACTCCAGGCAAGCTGTCTTCTGAGCACTCGCCCTAGGGACAGCATGAACTCATGACATGTTCACAGTCACTGCAGGGCCCTGCACCTGGAGGAGCCCAGCCCACAGTGGCTGAGCAGAATGCACCTGGCGGGTGAGGGATACCTGACCGAACCTGTGACACCAAGATATTAAGAACAGTGACACCAGGGCATGAGCACTGGTCTGTCTGTCCGTCCCAAAGTGAGTGTCCATCTGCAGCCTGACATGGCAAGGGGTCTTCGATCGGGACCCAATTCCCAGAATGTACCCACAACGCCCAATGGGTGCAAAGACAGCAACTATTTTCCTACAACGGGAAAATGTTTTCAACATCATGACACCAACTCAATAAAAACTCAGAAACCAAATGTTCCCCACATGAGTTTTACCCTGCAGGTGACAAATCCTCAGATGACCCTGATCTCCAGCAGAGGAAGCCACCATCTTTAGAAGAGGCTGTCTGGGGACTTGAAGACAAAGTCACCTATCACTGAACAAAGGCACGGATTATGATGGGGTGTGCATGGAGCGAGCCAGCTTTCATTTGACAGGCTGCACTGGAGTCTGTCGTGTGCACTGCACAGTGGCTCAGACCCATGCAGCTCTCACAGGGGATGTGACGTCCTGCAGCAGAACACGCCCAGGGTTCTGGCTCGGTGACGTGACCGTGGCTGACTTTGCTTCCTTTTGCTTACGTAGACACTAAATTTTTCTATAGTAAGCAGATATTTTGCAATAAAAAGTCATTTTTAAAAGTAGCAGTTCAGCAACGAGGGATATAAAGACCAGAGCCCAGAGGTCTGGCGTCAGGCCCCGAACAGAGCCATGGTCGTCAGTTAAAATTGGAAATCCTTCAGGAGCTTGGCACAGGCTACGTGGAAAGTTGCTCAAGCAGCCACTTTATTATTGATATCAATTATGCATCAAACCCAGGGCCTCTTGATACCAGGCAAGCACTCCTCCACTTAAGATGCTCCTTTCCCTCCCCTTGCTTTTTATTCTGTTAACTTGACATCCTAACGTCTCCACCTCCCAAGTAGCTTGGATTACAGGCATGAGTCACCATGCCAGGCAAGCAGCTGCTTTATCTTAATTAAAAATAATAATAAATTGTACTATTGGCTTAAAGTGAAACCTTACTTCATTTTTTAAAAAAAAACCCACGGGGGCTGAGGGTGCAGCTCAGTGTTAGAATGCTTGCCTAGTGTACATGAGGCACTGGGTCTGATTCCCAGCATCCACAAAAACTGCAGGGGCAGGGTATGTGTGACTCAGGCTGCACAGCAGTCTTGAAGCCAGCTGGGGAGTCTACACGGGCACAAGCACAGAGGGCAGTTTGTGTCAGCGAGACAGGCGAAGCCCAGGCTGCCTCCCCACAGGGCAGTGAGTGACCTGGAGAGGACACGTAGAACGGTGGGTCCCAGCAGAAGGGGCAATGCTGTGCCCCCACCCCCGGCTATGCACCTTCCCCACCAGTGGTCACAGCAGAGTCTATGCTGGAGCTGAATGGAGGGAAGAGTGGGGACCTCCCGGTTTAAGAGTCACCATCTGGAAGGGAGCCTGTGGTCTTCGGACAAGCTTCAAAAGAAACAGGTGAAGCCACTCTGGAGCCAGCACCTACCTGGCAGGTGAGGAAGAGCAGGAACAGACTGCTCCATGCTCCTGGTGGTGGCTCTTGACATTGCCACAGATGGGCTAGGGGAGGAAGCTCAGAGGTAACACATTCATTGTCCCCCGAGGCTGGAGAGCGATGGGGCAGCCCCCAGACACAGTCCCCATAGAGCCCCTCAATCCCCCAGGCTCCACACTGAAATCCCTTGATGGTGGCCTTTCTCAGAGGCTGCTCCTGCAGCCAGGGGCTGGACGGGTGTCCTGGGTGGGAGGGCCAGAACACCTGGCCAGAAGGCAGGTGAGTTCTAAGCCCTGCTGCCCCAGGTGTTCTGGGCCCTGCAGCACTGCAGCCGCCCCCCAGGAGTCTCCAGAACCGACCCGGGGATCAGCATCTGCAGTCCAGCCAGGGCCAGAGCCACCAGGGGCTCGTGGTCACACTGCACGCTGAGGAGCAGGGGACTGAGCTCCAGCCGGAGGGGGCTGCCCTCTCCGGTCAGCCCCCACAGGAGCTGAAGCAGGACAGAAACTTGTGACTCTCACAAACACAGTGGAGAAGTGGAGTCCAGAGCTGTCCTCATGGCTCACCACCGTGAGGGAAGGAGGCAGCTCTCTCTTGTCACCACGATGTCCTCAGTATTTGCGCCCCTCTTATGTTCCAGCATGGCTGCTGGAGCTCCAGCCCCTACATTCCATCAGCCGGGACAGGAAGGCCACCATCTTTGCCTGACTACTCTCCTGGCCTTCTCCAGCCTCCTTCGACCTCAGGGGACAGCGTCCCACGAGCCACAGCAGCTCCGGCCTGGGCTCCCAGCAGGGTCAGGCGCGAGGGAGGACACTGGGCGCCCATCCACACCTGGAAAGAGCTGACCAGTGTCCATCTGTCGCACCCAGGGGGAGAGGAGAGGCCGTCACGCCACTCAGGCTGAATCTATGGCAGCCCAGGAGCAGAGCGGGAGATGGGTGTGCGTGGCTGACGAGCGCGGCTTGTTAACCTGATAGACGGAGAGGAGGCGCCAGAGCGGCCAATTATGGGAGCAGCTGAGCCCGAGCGAGGCCTTGAGCTCGTTCCCTGGACAGACGCCATTAGGCCCATTACTCTTTGCTGATCAAATCTCCTCTAAGCACGGCCGTCCCCAGGGACGAGAAATCACTCATGGGTCCAGGGGAGAGGCAGGGCGGCAGGTGGTGGCCCCAGTACCAGCACCTCCAGCAGCCTTCCTCTGGCCCCAAGGCCATGACCTGGCTTCAGGCTAAGCCTGTCCTTGACCACAGGAAGAGGCAGTCTTCTGCTCATTGTCACCCTCACCCGGGCTCATCTTTGGTACCATCTCCCTCATCCTGTCAGCGACGTTGTGGTTTTTCTTTTGTTTTTTTTTTGATTTTTTGTCCCGATGTTGAGGATTGGCCAAAGGGCCTTGTGTGTGTTAGGCGAGCACTCTATCATCTGTGCATGGCTCTTCATATGAATAACTTCCATCTCTGCAGCTTCAGTCCTGGCTCCTTCCCCAGACCTCCATTGATGTCTTGCCAGGTGACACCCCTGCCATGTACATCCAACCATGTGACAGCCCGACACCAGCTTCTACCATTTGCATTTCCCCAAAACTCAACATCCTCCCTGACTCTCCCACATGTGCTCATGATCCACCTCCAATCCACAGCCGAGGTGCAGGGGCCCTTGGATCTGTACCTGGACAACTTAGGTGTCACAGATAGCACTTGATCAGCACCAAGAGCTGGACTCCTTCGTAGGTTGAGTCTAAGCCAACTGAAAAGCAGGATGTCTCCTGCCACTAAGCACAACTGCTTCACAAACAGAGACTTGGAGTTACTGTGTAAAGGACCCCCCAGGGGTCCCCTACCACCTCACACAAGTCTACGCTGAGTAGTGTGACTGACAGAGATGGTGGCCACCAAGTGACTTCAAATGATCGTCTCCCAACACCAAGGCATCCAAGACAGCCACACCCAATAGCATGTGAACCGTGTCCCATGTCCCCAGAGGTTTCATGACCTCCATGAAGAGCAGCTTGGAGCTTCTTGGCCCGGTTACTCACTCCCCTCCTGTGGGACAGGCTTCTGAATAAGTGCATGTGCCACTGTGATACACCAGCTGGGGTGGCAGATGTCTTACAGCTATGTAACCATGATATAGAATGTCACACCAAAGCAGACCATCAGGGGTTGTTCACTCCATGTCTCCCACTCAGTAAGCAGTGTCCATGTCTGGGCACACTGGAGAGGTTAGCAGGGCTGATGAGGGGTAGGTCTGCCCAGTGGTCAGTATTAATGGTCATGGCTCCTTGCCAGAGAAAAAGCTTTCAGAACGACAGAGGCTGAAGCCAGTCTTAGCAGGTGGAGTCATCTATCACAACCAGAGATGTCCTGGTTCCCTTACTGCACCATGTTTCTTCATTTCAGGAAAGGGGAAAACACCTACTTACCGAGCTCATCTTGGTAAGTGTTCAAAGCCCCAAAGCTTCTGTGGACAGTAGAAGGTGTCAATGCAGGCCACCAAATACTCTATCTCCACAGTATTGTCCAAATAAGTTGACCCCCCTGGGCGTTGTTCAGTGTGAAGAATTCTCTGGGACTTCAATAAGGAACCTCAAGTGTCCTCATGCATGGGGGGGTTGATAAGACACAGCTCACTTGTCAGAGTCAGGGTCAGGACTGACGCTCTGCACATCCACCAAGCCCCAAGTGCTGCTGCTGCTGCTAGTCCAGGGACCCCACTTTCATAAGTGATGAATTTAGACAGAGAGAAGCAATAATCCAAGATGGCGCAGGACCCATGCTGGTTTCCTCCATTTGAAGGAGAATGCAAAGAACAGACCCTGTAGGGCTGCCGCTGACCTGGGGCACTAGTGAGGTCAACTCTAAGGTGCCTGGGCTGTGTGGCCAAATTCCCAGCGTCAACGTGAGGCTCCACCCTGAAATGGCAGTTCCTCAGAGCCAACCCCACCTCTTTGGCATAGTCAGAGACTGGAAAAGAAATAAAAGCCAAATTAAAGAACTGGCACTGGCTGGGGTGGGGGCCCTCAGGGAAACAAACCCTGACACCCCCATTGCCCACAAGCCTGGACATCTGCTCTGTGTTCCCCCTTCCCTTCAACAGGAAGAAGGATCCCTGGGGCTCATGCTTAGGAAAGCATCGCCAGTTAAATCAGTCCTGCTCCAGCTCTAATTCAGTCCCATCTGGTTCCCTTAGGGTCTACACTGCTCTCCCTGCTGCTGGCATCTAATTTCATAATTCAAGGGCACCTTGGTGGCCTCTCATTGATCAAGATGGCAAAGGGTAACAGACTGTAAGCCTGGGGCAAGGGTGGCCCCTCCTGAGTCCTGAGCTGCTTCAGCCACACCCAGTTTGGGTCCTTGGGGATTCCTGATGACCCTGCAGTCACCTGCTGAGCCCTGTCTCCTGTCACCCACAGGAGAGTGCCCAGGCTCCATCCTTCACCTGGTACACACCTCAGTTTACCGCTTGTCACTTGGCACAGGGATTGAATCTGTTTCCCTCTCTAGGCTGTGAGGGCTTTAAGGGTTAGACTTTGTCTTTTCGTCTCTGCTGCCCAAAGTACAGCACAGCACCACTGATTGTCACTGAGGAGCAAACGGATGTGTGTGCTGATTGTCACTGAGGAGCAAATGGACGTGTGTACAGAAGTGGGGCACCTGGGACACAGCGTCTCCCGGGAGGCAGCGAGATGCGGCTGTAGTGACCTCCCTAGTCATAAACCCAGAATCCCAGCACCAACAGCTCCTGGCAACGGATACCCATAAACCAAGGACTGTTCCAACGTGTCGGATCTCAGGAAACTGCAGCCCTGTCCTCATAACGTTGATATCATAAAACTAAAACACCTGTCTCAGGGAAACGCCACCATGCGTTGTCTGGCTGCAGTCTTCGGATCCTGGAAAAACCGTGTTTGTTTGAAAGAAACAGTCGCTGGAAAGTGTTCTCAAATGTGTGAATCCCACAGTGACGTTTTGCTGTTTCTTGAGACTAGAACAGTAACAGAAGATCTTGGGGAGCCCGTCTAGCTGGAGCTACCTGAGAACACTTGCTAGCACAGCCAGGGCCACC
Organism: Castor canadensis; assembly: GCF_047511655.1. Classification (NCBI taxonomy): domain Eukaryota; kingdom Metazoa; phylum Chordata; class Mammalia; order Rodentia; family Castoridae; genus Castor; species Castor canadensis. The sequence continues at coordinate 46,288,124 of NC_133403.1, forward strand.
AGCGTCACCTCACCACATGAGAAGGAGGGGGCCTGGCCTGGAGGAGGCTGTGGGCAGGTGGGATGCAGCCCAGGTGTACCCCCAAGCCCGGCCTGTGATGGGGGCTCAGGCCTGGTGAGTCTCAGCCCCCATATCCACCTGCCGTGAATGCAGGGTGAGGTTCTCACCCTTGCTCCCACCCCCGGGGTCCAGGGTCTCACTTGCACACTGTGAGTGTTCTCTGCTTCTCTCTGAGAGTTTGAAATGGCCATCAATAAGCAGGGACTTTTTTTAAGTGACAGCCAGCCAGGTTATGGGTCCTAAGGCAGCATCTCGCCTTGTTGCTCACTGAGTACCCCTGCTGCAGAAGGAAAACCCCCAGGTCACACCCACAACAGGGAAATAGAAGCAGCCAGGAGTTTCCTAGGATGTCACAGCTGCTCCCTCCCCTGGCTGCTCTGCTTCACCAGCCCTGGGAGGGGAGTGGTACCCAATGACACCCACTGATGCTGCGAGGGGTGAGAACATCCCAGGGGCAGACCTGGTACTCACAGAGCCGAGTCCATGGAGAGGGGTGGGGGAATGGAGGAGGCCGTCTCCTGGGGAGGGACGCAAGGGAGGGACAGTGGGCAGAACGGGGTGGTGGGTACGCAGGTGTGCTCTGGACAGTGAGGGCTGTGGTCCTGCCGGTGCCAGGCTGGGACAGGTACAACAGCTTCTTCTAAGACAAGAGCCGGGGACAGACTGGCCGGCCTTGAACACCCAGGGCCTTTGGGGGCTGAGGGTGGAGTGAGGAAGGGACAGGGCTCTCCTGGCCTGGCCACAGTGGGCAGGGACCAGGCTGTCTCAGGGTAGCCCTGTCTCCCGCCAGTGGAAAAGGAAAGGAAGTGACTCCTGACCCGTGAGCATGTCTCCTCCCTGGGCACAGCCTGGAAGGTTCCAGGGTCTGAAAAAGCCCCAGAGAGCCGCAGTCACTTGTCAGGTTAATTTACAGTGTTTGGACTTGTTACGGAATAATTATCTCATCGATTTGCTGCTGGCTTGTTTATCGCCTTTGCTTTCCCATCAGAAAAGATACAGAGAAACTAAAGTAATTTTAATTACATTGATGCCTGGGAAATTTGAAAGTGGCTGGCACTTTAAATATTTTTAATTTAAACTCTGCAAAATGAAAATGACCATTTAAACACAATGTCAGTATAGCAGGGCCAGTGACCTAGGAGGTCCCTGCCTGTTCCATCTGCTGGGTGGGCTTGGTGTCTTGCTCAGGAAGTAAAAGGCCTCATTCTGCATTGACGTCCACCAATCTCTCATGGCTATCCAGTGTCCAGGTTCTAAATGTTCATAATATCCCCCACTCCCCCTGCCATTCCGCCCTGTGTTTAGGGTGCTGATGGCACCCAAGGACCAAGGAGCACATTTGTCCTGCGGGTGAATCATACCCCACTGGGACTGTCACAAGTGCAGGCCCATCTGTCCAAAGGGAAGGGGCTGTCCCCTGGACTGCTTGCAGCCACTCTGCCACCAGGAAGGCAGTGGAACTCAGCCAGAAACCAAGACAGAGGAGTAAAGCACCAGGGAGGAGCTGAGTCCCAGAGACGGTGACAAAGCACAGCTTCCGTGGTTTATAGCATCTAAGCACTGGACTCCATGGTCACCCTACTGGGCTTGTGCGAGCACAGGTGCTCAAGAAAGCCATGCTCAGCCAGGTCAGGGCATGAGACTGCTTAGGGGTGTCACTTCTTCACTCTCAAGTCAGAGAGTAGTGACGGGAGCTCCGAGAGCTGATGTCGTCATTACTGTAATGAACTGAGTCAACTTACAACGGAAACTTAGTACGGTGATTTTTAAAAAATCAGTGTTACAATACCTGAGGATGACATCCCTCAAACCAGACCAGCATCTACCTGATTGGTCTCTGTTCATCCTATTGCCAGGGTCAGATTCAATCCAGGTTTGTCTACACTGCCAGGAGCTCAGAATTGAAGGGGACATGCAGAATGTGGATCCTTGAAGTTGAAGTCGCTCTGGTGTCTCCTTCCATGGTCTGCCCGGTCCCTTGGGGCCCAGGCTCACACATTTTTCATCGCTCTGCCAGTCAGGCCCTGGTTTCCACCTCACAGAGCTGGTTCTTGTGACACTCAACAGAGGAGTGAACTGTGGGGACAGGGAGAGGGAATGTGTTCCCCCATCCCCACATCTGTCCCCACCATGCCAGGATGACAGGCTCAGGTGCATCCCTGGGTTGCAGCTAGAACCCAGGGTGTTGGCAGCGTAGGAAGATGTGCAGAGCGGGAGCAGGGCCGGTCAGGGGGAGCCGGAGGCCTAACCCTAACCTCCCCATGGACAGGGCTCCTCCATGGCTGTTCCCTCACTGGCCTCACTCTGGGCCTCTCCCTCTCCCCTTGCTCCGCCCCAGCCTCGAGGATACTGGTTCGGGGGGACAGAGCATTTGTGCCACCGTTCTCAGTGTCTTTCTTCAGACCTCAGTGTTAGCATCATGTCCCCAGAAGGTTTTCCAAGGTCACCCTCAGAAACACAGTGCAGGCCCTCGGCTACATCAGCCACCTTTATTTGCAATGGTCTATGTCTCCGCCAACAACCCCCACTCCTCAGCCTCTCAGACCTTGCTTCTGAACTGAGCACTGAGGCACATGGGGTCAAAAACACAAGAACACTTCTGAAACAACAGGGAAGATAGGCCCGTGGCCAGCCCTGGGAAATGCCACGCCGCATCTTCCCAGACTGGACAGGAGGGGGCAGAAGAGTAGAGAGCAAGTCAGAACCACCATGAAAACAAACTGACCCTAGCCAGAGCCACTGGAATCAAAGCCACAAGTTCCATGGACCTCGGGGACAGGCCCTGAAAGGACTCACAAATGACACCAGGCATTCGGCAGAGTGTGTGAGTGACTGATCAGGGACGGCAGCCCCGGGCGGCCCCTTGGCCTCTGTCTTCAACACCCAGAAAAGAGCACATCCGTGCTGGCATTGCTGCCTGTCTACTTCACTCAGAGGCACGTGTCCTCTATCTGCTGCATCAGGACAGTCCCGCTGGTGGCAGCCTCAGGAGAGAAGCCAGAGCTGCCAGATCTGCTTCAGTGCATGAAAAGCAGACATCAGCTTCAGGGGGAATTCATGAAAACACAAACCACACGCGGCCGGGCTCGCGCTCCACTCTCCACCTTCTGATCCACACCTAGTGTGTGGTGCGTCACTGTCATGGGGTGAGGCCGTGAGATGTGAGCACCTCCATAAGAGCTGCCTTTCCAGACCTCAAGGCACTTCAGGAGCAACGTGTCAGCTCCCGGTGAACACAGGGAACACCTACTTGGGATGCTCCATATTGATTAAATGTGACCCAGGTACTTTTTTTTTTTGCAGTGTTAGGGATTGAACTCAGCGTCCCATGCTTCTCACACTCCACCACTTGAGCCATGTCCCCCGACCACCACCACCCTTTTTTGCTTTAGTTTATTTTTCAGACGGGGTCTTGAGATTTTACCTGGGGCCAACCTTGGACTTTGATCCTCCTACCCCCACCTCCTGAGCAACTGAGATTACAGACATGGACCACCACACTTGGCCCAACCCTGGTATTTGATCTGATTATTTAAACTGAATGGGATTGCTGGCTTTTTTTTTTTTCCCGTTTTTTCACCTCATCAAAAGCTGTTTTTCAAATCTTGTTCTGAACTGGGGCTTAAGTTCAGGAAAATGGAAAGCAAGAAAAGAGTGTAGCTCTTACCCAGATAGCAGCAGAGAGCTGGAAAGACGGCAAAGACTGAGGGCAGAAAACTCACCCACGTTCCAGAGAGAGGCTGTGCCTGCAGGAAATAAAAGGACTGAGCACTTAGTTAACTGGAGCATGTGTAGTCAAATGAGGCTGGGTAAACTATGAAACTAAGACGGTAACAAATGGTGAACAGAGAGACGAAGAGCGGGGAGCTGCAGACGTGGGGCTCCACACCGGGTTGTTTTAGGTTTTTCGTCTAGAAAAACCTGCCAGTAGCCCTTCTCAGGGATGACTGGGGAGACTTCTGAAAAGTTCCCTGTGGGAAGAGAAGGGGTCATGGCTGCCCCCATCAGCCCAGGAAGAGAAGCAAGGAGCACAGGCCAACCTGGAGGGCCTGGCAGGTCCCCTGCAATGGGGAACACAGGGTGCACTTCCTTGGGAGGGAGCAGGGACACAGGCTGTCCACACTGTGGGCTAGGTTCACAGCCTGCAGCTAAGAGTAGGGCCTCATGGGGAATCAGGGAATGTCCTTGCCCACACCCAGCACCATAGCAGGAGGCCACCATGTTGATGAGAGACACAGCAGCCACCTCTGGTCCCTCTGAAAAGCAGCAGGAGAGGGTTCAACACTATGTAGGAGGCAAACCAAGCTGCCACTGGAGGAGCTGAAGTCTCAGCGGGACAGGGTAGTGACAGCGGTCCCCATCCAACTCAGCTGAAGACAAATGGGCCACTCCTCAAGCATGGGCAGTGTCACCTCCCACCTACTTCAGATAAGCTCTTGAGGCACACAAGGCAAGATAAATCCACCTGAACAGAGTGAAGCTGAGACTTAGCTACAGCGTTAGACCTACAGCCAGGAAATTAAAACATTGGGAATAACATGTTAAAAGTTCTCGAAGGAAAAATAATCCGTGCACTATTTGGTGGACAATCTCAGCAGAAGGGGAGCTACAAGAATAAAATCGTAATGTGAGAAATCAGAATCACAGTGACAGAGCAAAGAGATCCTTCAAAGAGCTCACAGGTAAACCTGCACAGCCATGCTCATGGCGATCGAATATTGTCTTAACTACACAACAAGAGCGAGAGCGAGAGAGCATGAGAGAGAGAATGAACAGAAATTTAAATCAATAATAAGGAGAAAAGAAAACAGGACAGAACTTCTACAAAGAGTGGAACAAAATCAAAAGGTCTCAAATACTCAGTTAGAACCCCAGGTAGAGAAGAGGAAACAGACAAAAGGAATATTTGAAGGAACATGGCTGAGAATTTTCCAAAGTCAGTTAGAAATCACAAATCCAAGAAACTTAACACCGAGAAGGATAAACAATGACAATGACAAAAAACCCCAGGTAAACCCCAAACTGCAGAACACCAAAGACAAAGGGAAAATCATGACCTAACAGGGGGACCAGGCATCAGCTCTGAAGGAACAGCAGACGGAAATGTTTCTGTCAGCGCCCCGCAGAAATGATGTGGGCACAATGACAGTATGACGTCACTAACATGCTGCAAGAGAGAGAGGCCCAGAATTCCTTAACACAGAAAATACTCTTTGGAAGTGAGGAGAAATGACGATTTTCCCAGACTGGGAAACACAAGTTGGAGAGCTTCTTATCAGGGAACCTCATCTACTTCCTGTCCCTGGACCCCCCTTACATCCTGTCAATGGTCCTCCCCTGCTTCCTGTGAGTGGACCTCCCGTACTTCCTGTCAGTGGACCTCCCGTACTTCCTGTCAGTGGGCCTCCCGTACTTCCTGTCAGTGGGCCTCCCGTACTTCCTGCCAGTGGCCTCCTCCACCTCCTGTCAGTGGGCCTCCTCCACCTCCTGTCAGTGGGCCTCCTCCACTTCCTGTCAGTGGGCCTCCTCCACTTCCTGCCAGTGGGCCTCCTCCACTTCCTGTCAGTGGGCCTCCCGTACTTCCTGCCAGTGGGCCTCCCGTACTTCCTGTCAGTGGGCCTCCTCCACCTCCTGTCAGTGGACCTCCTCCACCTCCTGTCAGTGGGCCTCCTCCACCTCCTGTCAGTGGGCCTCCTCCACCTCCTGTCAGTGGGCCTCCTCCACCTCCTGTCAGTGGGCCTCCTCCACCTCCTGTCAGTGGACCTCCTCCACTTCCTGTCAGTGGGCCTCCTCCACTTCCTGCCAGTGGGCCTCCTCCACTTCCTGTCAGTGAGCCTCCCGTACTTCCTGTCAGTGGACCTCCCGTACTTCCTGTCAGTGGACCTCCCGTACTTCCTGTCAGTGGGCCTCCTCCACTTCCTGTCAGTGGGCCTCCCATACTTCCTGTCAGTGGGCCTCCTCCACTTCCTGTCAGTGGACCTCCCATACTTCCTGTCAGTGGCCTCCTCTACTTCCTGTCAGTGGCCTCCTCCACTTCCTGTCAGTGGGCTTCCCGTACTTCCTGTCAGTGGACCTCCCGTACTTCCTGTCAGTGGACCTCCCGTACTTCCTGTCAGTGGGCCTCCTCCACCTCCTGTCAGTGGGCCTCCTCCACTTCCTGCCAGTGGCCTCCTCCACTTCCTGTCAGGGGACCTCCTCCACTTCCTGTCAGTGGCCTCCTCCACTTCCTGTCAGTGGCCTCCTCTACCGGCAATATGAAGCAAGTTCTGGCAGTGGGAACATGATGTAGGGCAAAATGTGCTGTAGAAAGGAATGAACATCTTGACAAATGGAGTAAATGAAGATAGATTTTCTTTTTAAAAAAAATCCTTCAAAGGGAATTTGAAAGATCAATGACTAAGAATCGAGCTAAATCAGGCTAAATGAGGACATACCCACACAAGGTCCTCACACTTCAAGTGACGTGATGTCCTGTTCCTTGGAGGTGCGACCCAATTCTTTAAAAAGGAATATTATAAAACATAGTTGGAGGGGCAAGGGAAGGGGTGGGGGGAAGGGGGGAGAAATGACCCAAACATTGTATGCACCTATGAATAAAATAAAATAAAATAAAAAGAAAGAAAGAAATCTATCACTAATGCTTCTCGATCCCAATAAAAGGTCAATCAGGAAAAAAAAAATAGTTCAACCACCGAAATGCTTGAAAATGAATTAGGAAAAAAGTCAGCGGAGAAGGCCAAATAGTCTGAGCTGTACAGTGATGTTTCAGTCAAGGACAGACCACGTAGATGATGGCGGTCCCACAGACTACAGTGTCTGGTGACATCGTGGCCATCTTAGTCTTGCCAGTGGGTGGTCTCAGAAGAACCGTGGTGGAGAAAATCTTAGGTTCTTGATGTCCTGAACAAAGAATTGGGCAGAGACACACAGATTGCAAAGTAGCAGCAGAGTTTTATTGAGTTAGAGAGAGTGAGCGAAAGCAAGGAAAGGGGGGAGCGGGCCCTGAGCGAGGCGGCTTAAGCAAAGCAACACCTGTAGCTTGAGCTCCAGTGCCTCGGACTGGATGGGCACTTACACAGTACTAGGGGTGAGCACAGGGAGGGGATGTAGGGGTACTTAGGAGGAGAGTTGGTGTTGACTGCACATGTGAATTCAATGAGCTACAATTAGGGCCCCTTGTGCACCTGCCCCAGTTTGGGTGCAGATGAAATGCTATTTCAAAAGGGGCATTTCTGAGTGGAGCTAGACCACCTGCTCCCCTTGAAACAATCTGTCAGGAGGCCACCTGTTCCCCATGACCTGGTTTGGCTTCTTTCCCTGACTTTCCTAGTTTAGTGACTACGCTCTATGATGTTTGCCTAACAAGGCATTTCTCACAATAAATCCTCATCTTTCAGCAATACCTGACTGTGACAACAGAGGCTCAGCTGGACTCAGGCGAGGCAGAGGGAAAAGAAGTCACAAACGACAATGGGAATACAAAGCCACTAACAAGGTGGTAGATTTCCACGTCACTCCATCAATAATCATTTTCAAGGTGGGTAGTCAGTGCATGCCAGTTAACATACAGGAATTGTCAAACTGAATTAAAAGGAGCAAGAATTAAACATACCCCAGCTTTAAGAAACCCACGTTGACATAAAAACACACTCTGCAAGAGTGGAAGGGAGGAGCTTCTCACACGAACTGTAACAGAACCGGGGTAAGTGCATTGATTTTGGCAAATCAGACTTCAGAACAAGAAAGGTGTCGGGAAGTAAAGCACGTCATTACCTAATGATAAAAGGCTTCATTCCTCACGCAGACTCAATGCTCCTAAATATCTATGCACCCAACAACAAAACTCCAAATTACACGACGGAAAACTAATAGAACCGAGGAGAGAAATCGACACATCCACAATTAGAGGAGGAGACTTCAGCCCTGCACTGTCAGTAATTGATAAAACAAACAGGCAGAAGATCGGTGAGGATATTGGCGACCTGAGCAGTGTTACCAACCAGCTTGACCTAACAGGCGCTCCACGGCGTTCTCCGCCATGACAGCCAAGTGCACATCGCCCTTGAGTGAGGCCAGAAAGCGCACGAAGTTAGACCACCTCCTGGGCTATAAAACTTAAAGAACATATATCTTGTGAGTAGATTCTTGAACCATAATGGAATTAAAGTAAAAGTCAATAACAGAAAGACGTCTGGAAAATCCCCAAGTGTCTGGAAGTTGAGCAACACATTTCTAAATAGCGCATGAGTCAAAGAGGACGTCACCAAAGGAAAAACAATCAAATGCATTCATATTATATATATCTATCAAATGAAAATCTATCAAATATTCATATTATATACGTATACATATAATGTTCATATTATATACATCTATCAAATGAAAATGTATCAAATATGTTACAGGGAGTTTCAGGCCAGCCCAAGCCAGAAAAAAGAAGAAAGCCCCCCTGAAGGTGCAAACTCAGGAGCTGCTCAGATCCTCCCGATGGTAAGGGGGACATAGGGGCCATTCCTTTTCCAGGGTCACTTTGTCTTCTAGAGGTGAGCTTTGGAAGACGATGTACGTCAGTGGTAGTGCATGCACGAGGCTCGGGTTCAATCCCCAGCACTATAAAAACAACAGAAAAAGAAAAATATTTTATATATATACACGTATATATAGGTATATATATATATATATACCTATATATAGTGGATCTTTGCAAGAGAGACCACAGCACACCTGTGACTGTGCTTCCTCTGCAAAAGAAAATCCTCCTTCAGACTTGCACAGCAGTGTATAGCTTTGAATGGTCACATCTGGAATTGCTTTTCCCCACGTAAAACCACCTGTGGTTCCCACTGAGCTTCCTGCCCTTTCTCATGGCTTCTCTGTCGCAATTGACGCTGGTGGTGGAGGACCCTCAGAGCTCTGCCTGGCCAACCCTCTCCAACAGTGGCTTATTGCATGAAACACCTGGGGCTACCAAGGGTCACCAGGACACAAGAACGTGAGAAAGGTTGACATTAAAATCCCCAGCAAGTGTTTGGGTGAGCTGTGCACAGGTAGTTTGTGCCTGTAACCCTAGCTACTTGGGAGGCTGAGATCAGTAGGATCATGGTTTCAGGCTAGCTTGGGCAAATAATTCACCAGACTCCATCTCCAAAACAACCAAACAAAGCAAAATGGACTGGAGGAGGGGCTCAAACAGTAGAGCACCTACTTTGCAAGCATAAAGCCCTGAGTTCAAATCCCAGTCCCATCAGAAAAGAGAGAGAGTTGGGGAAAATAGTTTTTCATCTCTGAAGGAGGAAAAACATATCCTGGGAGGGAGTAGTCAGCAGCTCTGTCAAGAAATAAAACATGTTCCCACCCAAGAAGGAACAACCCAAAAACTTAGCTTCACTTTCCAGAAGTCATAAAGTGGTTTCAGATGTCTTTATGACCGGCTCAGTATTAAATTTTTTTATTGGATTCAGGTCAAAATCTGCCTTTCTGGTTTGACATGAAAATTCAGAATGCCTGGCCACACAGAACCATAATGAGCAGCTGTTACCACCGTCTCTCCTAGGGTCACAGAAGCTTCAGTTTGCTCTACTCCATGGCCATGGCCTCATTCATCCTCTCCCTGGCCCCACAGGCCTGGTGGCCACTGACCACATACCTGGAGCTGCCTGTTCTCCTCACCACTCCTGGGATCTGGCCCAGTGCTCTCCAGGCCTCAGGGAGCATGGGAATCCCTCCAGGACATGGAGGTCAGGCTTGGATTCTGAAGATGGCACAGGCCTGGGATTCTGCCATGTCACAGCCGCATGGATGCTGCTTGCTGTCTGGACCTACAGTGCCTACTAGACTCCTGCAGCTGTCCCCACCTGCAGGGTGGCTGCACAACTTCACTGTGCTTTTGTGTGACAAGAGAAGGCATACCTCATTCCAGAGCACACAGACTCACAGTCTGCAGGAGAGGCACAGGATCCCCTCCTCTATCCAGCCACACTGGTTACTGAGGGCCACCTGTGCTCCATGGAGGTCCCTGGGGAGCAAGGCACACCAAGCGTCCACAGGTGTGAGCTACCACTGCATTTTAAATGCAGATGAGCCCACCAGGATCCCAGGATTGATGGGCACAGACATGTGACCAGGTGGGTGCAGGAACCTGGAGGTCATTGTCCTCTCAGGACGACAATCAGGTTTCCAGAGCCTAGGAGACACAAGGCACTGGGTTCTTGATGCCAGGTTCTGCTCTGAGACAGGTGGTGGAGAAGGAACAAGGCCAAGCGGTCTTGGAACTCAATTGCTATTGACCAAAGTGAGATGTAAACCTCGGCTCACCCAAGGGACATCTGCACACGGCAGCTCTGCTTGGACTGCACAGCGCCAGAGGGTCTGGCAGCAGAGAGGACAGGTGTCCCCTTCTCACTCCGTCCTCCAAGGTCCCTTCAGCTCCTCCCACCTGGCTTTCCTCTGGGAAAGACAGGTCTGTTCTGAACATGTGCCCATGTTTTGGTTGGCAAGTTGAATGGTCCTGCTAGACACAAGACACCCAAAAGGAAGGGGCCCCAGACCTCCTACCAAAACCTCTGCAAGTCCCTAATGCAGGTCACTCAGCCTGGGCACAACATAGCCAGGGACAGGAAAAGGTCCATGAAGTCCAGGACAAGGTGCCACCTCCTGCCCTTAAAAAGAAGGTGTGGAATAAGCCAGCTGTGCCAGGGCTCTCTGCAGATGGGAGGGGGACACTCTGGCTCCACCATGCTGCCCTCCTGGCAGAGAGAGTCCTGGCACAGTATAGGTGTGACCTGTTCTGGACCCTGCAGCCCTCCCCTGCTGGGTCCTGGCGTCCACCTCATTTGCAGCATTTGTAGCTCCTCTGCCGAGGTGACTGCTCACAGTCAAGGTCACCAGGTGGTGGTTCAGCTGCCCAGGCGATAGCCGGGCCCTGGGAGTCAGAGATTCGCCACCATGGGGGACTCACCTGTAAACAGGACAGCCTCAGCCAGTCCAGCCCAACAGGTGACCTTGAAGCTGCCAATCTCCCCTCCCATGTGGCCAGCTTATCCTAAAAGAAACAACTTCCACTGCCCACTGGTGCCTGTGGACCTCTAGAGCTCATGTCCCAGCAGGAGAGGACCTTGGGGAGCCCGGTGAATGCAGGGGGACGGTGGGAGTCACATGCATGGGCTGACACCACCCCAGTCTCTCCATCTCAAATAGCAGCAGTGACGATGGCAGCTGTGATGACCTCCCTCATCTCTGTCCCTTTGGAAACCCTTCAGACAAGAAGACTGTGGCACTCATGTGGTGCAAGGGGCACCAGAACAGAATTTCAATGAAGAAGGATAAACCAAGCCTTTCAGTGTCTCCCTCGGAGTCATTCCGAATTAACCATCAGGGCCACAGCCTCAGTCAGTGCCACCAAATGGGGACAGCCACGTGAGCAGGGGAAAGAAGCTCAAGAGGTGAGAGAAAATAGACTAGTTGGTGACATTTATGGAGTACATGTGTGGAGGGAAGGGGAAGAAAAGAGACCTCAGATGCCATCCAAGACCCTCCTCCCCAAATGTCCCCAGATGTCCTTCATTTGGTGAGGTGTAAAGCTTGATGTGTGTCACCAGGGCTGGGAAGACAGAGCCCATTGGGGAGGTGATGATCAGGGTGGGGGATGGGGAGAGCCCATTGGGGAGGTGATGATCAGGGTGGGGGATGGGGAGAGCCCATTGGGGAGGTGATGAATGAAGACATGGAATGACCACCTGTCTCTGGGAGGTGCCCCTTTGGCATCTGTCAACATCCTACAGGGTAACACTAGGTCAGGACAAAGGACAGAGATCTCTGCTTTCCTAATACTAGTGGTCCTATGTGTGTCTCCCAATAAATATTTCATAATTGTGTTTACATGTGGAATTGGTCTCTCTGGTTCCATAATCAGCAGCTTGACAGCTGCTGTCTGTCAAGCCTGAGGACCTGAGGATGTGGGGTCCTGTGGGGATGACCAGACCTGAGCCTTCTGACTCCTAGACAGGTCTGTGGACCTTTAAAGGGTAGATACAGATTCATCTGACAAGAGTTTAGGGACATGACTCCAGGCACCCACGAGGACACCAGCTCCTCACCACCAGAGCTTCCCAGAGCCTAGGCCCCCAAGCTCAGCTTCTCACCCTGGGTCTGGGGGCAGCTCCAAGGTACCAGCACATTTACTGGGATCTGGTCATGTATATGGCACAGTCCTTGTTAGCATGCTGCCTGGATCCAGCTGTACCTTTAATTCTTTCCTCATCAGCGCATCTGCCCCACACAGAATCAGACTGGTTGCACATCTGGTTTGTTTCTAGGGTCCCCTTGGTAGGTGCTATGGCTACTCCCATACTGCAGAGGGGGAAACCAAGGCTCAGAAAACTTAGATGACCCAGAACCACTCACAAGTGCCCTGCCTTTCTGTCCCCATCCTCCCCTGAGACCTCTTGGACCGGCAGACACTAAATGCTCTGAAATAGATGTGTGAGGCTCGTGCAGGTCTCCACAAAAGAGCAGGGGAGGAGTCGCTGTGTCTGACGTGTGTCTCCACATGTGTCTCCACGTGAAAGCGGAACCCACAGCACACCCGTGGGACCTTGCAAAGGCAAGGCTCTCCCGAGAGAAGACCATCCCACCAGGCAAGGTCTGCACTCTCCCACATCTCATTCAGAATGGTAAATCGGTGAGGGGCTCCCAAATCCCATCCTGTCCAGAAACCCAGTGGGGCCTGGAACCTCAGCGGGCTGCTGGGCTCTTGGCATGGGACTGGGAGAGAGGCTAGAGCTGGACCAGAACTTAAGACCTAGGCCTCATACACCCGACATCCACGAGCTGCAGGCTCCAAGATGTGCATGGGACGGACATTTTTTAATTAGCATCTCAACTTCTGAGTGATCCAGGACCAGAAGGAATGGGCAGGACAGGGGCCAGTTTCATCTATGTATCCTTGAATGCCTGTTCAGTGAATTGTCACCCCAGAGCAGAGAAGGCTGGGTTTCCTCCTTTCTCCCTTCATGAAGCTGGGCAAGAGTCTAACTGCTTTCTCTTCTCACCCAGCTCAGGATTGTCTCCCTTCCCTTTTCCCTTCCCATTTTGGGGACCCTCCACCTGGCTGGATCAGGTGAGATCATCCTAGGGACACCTGAGCTACATCCTCTCCCCTTGTAAGGAAAGGAAATCCTGTTTCTGAAACTTGGACACCTACTGGGCCCAGGGTCCATCCCTTCTCCTCCTCCTGACTCAGCCAGGGGTCCATCAGCGACAGTGGCAAGATGGCAGTACAGCTCTTGGGCCACAGATCCCTTCCCTCCTGACCAAGCAAGGAATCTTCTGTCAGGTACACATGAGACACATTCACTTGTACATTGGTGTGTCCACTCAGCCATAACTTACTGGGCACTTGCTGTATACTACACACCTGCTGACCACCCAAGAAAGACCCACAGGGTCACAAACCTGGGTCCTCTGGATAACCAGGTCTGTGTGTCTGGGAAGAGCAGAACTGAATTTATTTCTCCATCCTTCTGGTCCTGACTATGCAGGGCCTGGGAAACCCACCTTCCATATGCTCCCCACCCCATGGAAGCAATGCCCTGGACTGAGATAATAGACAGACTCTGACTGTGGCCTGGCCCACAGAAGTCCTGACAATCAGGAGGGATCATCAGAACACAAATCCTCCTCCCTTGCTTAATTTCCTCTCTGAAGCCGCCCAAGGAAGATGAAGTTGAAATGACACAGACCAAATGAAAGCCTGCAAAAACCCAGAACTTGACTTGCTTTAAGTATTCTGTCAATTACTCTTTTTTCTGTAACCATGAACACAACAGGGGATAGATACGGACCCTGTATGATAAGTGTGCAGTCACAGAGCAAATGTGAGATAAGATACAGCTCTCCCAAGAGCTTAGTCTGATCCAATCGATGTGACACATACAAACCCACACAACAGAAGTGATGATGAGGTGATGTCAGAATGAATGGCCTGGGCCAGGTGAGCCCCTGCAGAGATGGAAGAGGGAGCCAGCTTTTCTGGAGGCCAGGGGAGGATGGGAGGATGGCTGGAGAGTGAAAAGCATCTGTGCCTCTGCACACGAGTCACTAGAGTCCCCCTTCTAGTGACTTTGTCTGCATTTGCCACTATGTGGTCAAGGGCTGGCCCTCTTCTGGGTCTAAGATGGTCATCAGAGCCCTGAGGGCAGGCAGGAAAAGGACAAGATGGCATACTTGTAGCTATGCCATGACAGTGATAATTCTTATGGAGTCAGCCTGAGCTTTGCACAGCAGCTTTTGCTTAACTCCACCTCCCTGGAATTCAGTCTCCTCCACCTCTCTATCCAGAACACCATCCACCCTCTAAAACAAGGACAATTTTTAGACCATCCCAAGTCCTATGCGTGTTAAAAATCTGAACCTATAATGAAGGGGGGAAGGAAACGCACACTCCCTGGCACAATGTTAAACATCTGGAATGAAACCTTGGAGCTGCATGGGGAACGAGCCAGCTCTGAGCATGTCAGGATTCCTCAGCAGCTCAAACACATCACCTGGCTCCAGCCACGGGTACTAAAAGTGCAGACAGAAAGGAAATTCTTCCACACAGGGATTGGATAACGGTGAATTTACCCTCTGTGTTCCTTGCTTGGGGTCTCCACATTCTTTGGAAGATAATCTGTGTAAGGATGGGTGGCCAGGTTGGAAGGTTAGTGGCCCACGTGTCAAGGAGGCAGCGACATGGTCCTATTTGATCCCAACTGTGGGGACCAGCTCCCTGACTTAAATCCAGGCTCCAGGCTCTACTGCCCCCTAGCAGGGAGATGTTGGACAAGCTTAGCTGCCTCATTTGTAAAATGGTGATGGAAATGGGGACTGCTGTCCTTACTGAAAATGGTCACAGTGCGAACAAAGTAATGTGTCATCCTTGCTAACAATAAATACTCAGTGAGTGCTAGCGCTGGATGATGGAGCAGAAGGAAGAATGAGCATCACATATGTAGTATTTAACTAAATAAGCCAATCTTAAGACCCCTGTTGATGTTTAGAGAGTTGATGACTTTATTCACTCAACAAGTATTATGGAGAATGTTAAATTAGATAGTGCAATGCAGTCATTAACCCAGCGCCCTCTAAACTGAAATTCCTAATACGTGCTAATTTTGGAGATGACGAGGCTGATGGTGGTGGCGGTGATGATGACAGCAATGATGGTGGTGGTGGTGATGGTGATGATGGTGATGATGACAGCAATGATGGTGGTGGTGGTGATGGTGACGATGGTGATGATGGTATGGAGGTGGTGGTGGTGGCAGTGGTGATAATAGTGAGTGACGATGGTGATGATGATGGCTATGGTGGTGATGGTGACAATGGGGACAATGGGGATGATGTGATGGTGACGATGTGAGGGAAGGGAGAATGATGGACGATGCT
The DNA here is from genome assembly GCF_047511655.1 of Castor canadensis. NCBI lineage: Eukaryota > Metazoa > Chordata > Mammalia > Rodentia > Castoridae > Castor > Castor canadensis. The sequence goes on from NC_133403.1 coordinate 46,303,610, forward strand.
AAGTACAGCCCAATAGATTCAGCTAAAATGAGTAACTACAGGTGTGACCCTGATGATCCAGCTATTTAGATAAACTCATCCATATAAGAGCCAGGCCTCACTAAGTACCAGAAGCTGGGCTGGGAATTTGTCCAACCGAGTTGCTCCAACGTGCACAATAACAGGGTCAAAGGTCTTCTCCACTGCACCAGCAAAACTTCAAATTTTGCCAAAACGCCTATCAGCAAGAAGTGGTGAGTTGGGGGAGGGGGGTGGCTCTCCTGCACTCATGGTTGCCATATTTCCCTGAGAGCTCAAGCCACTTCTTACCCTGCATTATCCCCTGTGCCGGAGAGGCTAAGCCGAGGGTGCAGACCAGAGGATGTGGGATGGTTAATCTTGTCAACTGGATTGGATTGTGTAACACCTAGGAGATTAAAGCACCCTCTGAAGGTGTCCGTGAGGGTGTTCCCAGAGGAGATTAGACCGTGAGGGCTCCGACCTAATGAGTGGATCGGTCCTTTGATGAGTTGATAATATGGTGGCATTACTGGGAGTGGTGAAAAGTAGGAGATGGGGCCAAGTGGAGGAAGTAGGTTGGTGGGAGCGTGTCTTTGGGGAGCTGGATCTTGCCCTGCCGCTTCCTGTATTCCCCTCCCTCAGCTTCCTATTCATGATGAGATGAGAACGTCTCTCTGCCTTGGGCTCCAGCCGCCATGATGTTCTACCCAAGAGCATGGAACCAAGTGACCATGGACGGACTCTGTGAAACGTGAGACTTTGAACTTGTTCTCTCACATATTTTTGTCACAGGGACACAAAGTCTGACTGATGCAGGATCTGTCTAAGATGTGGGCAGGCCCCACAGTCTGCTCTGCTCTGTGCTCTGTGGGGAGCACAGAGATGGGGACAGTATGAGGGGAATATTCACAGGTGAAGAATAAGGAGAGTGGCTGCAGGACAGAAGATAGTGAGTGAGGAAACCCCAGGTTTGGGGCCAAATGACGCCCAGTCCTATTCCCAAGTCCTCCTTGTGGATGAGCTGTGCAGCCTCAGGGAACTGGCTGAGCCTCTCTGAGCCTCCATGCTCTCACTGTGGAAACTGGTAAGGAGTACTTTCCTCATTCAGCTGTGAGATGTGGCCTGTGTGTATAAAATAAGACACTCAATGTGTCACACCTGTTTGGATAGTAATCTTTACTACTGTTAGCCAACTCCTTTCTCTGTTACCAGATTCTGAACTGTGAGACAGCTACCAAGATTGGGCACAAAATTTGAGAACCCTGGAGCTATCTTCAGGGAAATGCTTTGTGGAGGATGAGCCCAGCGTTGGGTTTTGTGTCTGACTGATCTATCTGACTGATGCACCACCCACATTTTGGCCCTGTGGAGCTAATCCTCTTGGAACCAGGATGCAACTCAGTGATGGGGGGGATCTCAATTGCCTATGATCAATTCCACCTTCCAGTTGAACTTGAACTCCTAGAAGAAATTCAGCATCATCTCAGGAAAAATGAAGCCAACCCACCCGTTCCATTTCCAGGTGTGTGTCTGGGTACATGTCTGTGCTGGTGTTAAATCTGCAAGTGATTGTCCCTTAGCTCCTGTCCTGGCTTCCTCATGGGCTGCAGGATGGGGTATTTGTCATGCACCTTCATGCACTAAGTACCTCCTATCACGGGGCCTGGCATCAGAAGGAAAGTCAGTGGAAGGTGGTCATTCAACACCATTCCCCCAGCTTCAGTTGCTGAAACTGCAGGGAAGAAGCTTCAGTCTCCAAGGGGTCCACCTGCAGCGTGGCCTCATGCCCTGGGCCAGCCTCCAGCTCCTTCTTTATTTTTTCGGTAGCATTGGGGTTTGAGCTCAGGGCCTCACACTTGCTAGGCAGGGACTCTTACTGCATGAGCCACTGCACCAGCCCCATCCAGCTCCTTCTTAATTAATGGCTGAGGTCGAGAGAGCTCTGCTGCCTGCACACTGTCTTTACTTAGGCCCAACGCCAACCCAGCCCAGTCAGGATGAAGGATGCCGTTTGCGGTCTCCTGACAAAATTAATTAAGGGAAAGCTGACAGAAAGATGGATGGAGGCTGTGGGACTGATGGCACTGCCCGGTGCTCTGTTTGTGGAGAGCTTGAATCGGGTCACAGCTTACAGTCCTGCAGAGGCTGTGTCAGTGACATTAACTGCTCAGTCCCTTGCCAAGTGCTGTTAGGGAGGTGTAGGGTCCATGGTACCAGGTCTTCCAGTCCCCAGAGAAACTAAACACTAAGTATTGGCTTTTCATCCCATCTTCTTCAACCAAACAGCCAGCTGGGCTGGCAGGCCACTGTCTGGTGACCCTGTCTTACCAGTGACCCAAGCACAGAGATCAGGGGCAGATGAGATCCATGGAGGCTTCCAGCTCAAGTCAACTGAATTTGCTGCTGCTTATGGGCTATGTATGATGTGTGTGCACGTGTACATACTGTGTGTGTGCCACATCTGTGCATTCACAGCTGCATGCATCCGTGTGTGTACCTGTGTGTGCAACTGCGTGTGTCTGTGGCTTGTGTGCATGTGTGTGCACGTGTGCAACTGTGTGTGCATCTCTGCGTGTTCATCTCTGTGTGTGCACATGTGTGCATCTCTGCGTGTTCATCTCTGTGTGTGCACATGCGTGTGTCCCCAAACTACCCATATCTCAGAACAAGGCCTGAGGACACCACACAGAAGGGCCCTGCAGAGCTGACCAGTGCTTCCGCAAGTGCTGGTGAGGTGGGACAGGAGGAAAGAATGCCAGGCCAGGCCTCTCTGCACCCATGGTCTTTTTCTCTGGGATTCTAACCCAAATTGAAGCCCGTCAGCTTCACTGAGTTCAGCTACTTGCCCTGGGGAGTTCCAACACGGGCACTGGTCATGCATCTCCCCACTAAGCTCGGTGCCAACATGGCTCATCCACGGTGGGGTGGGGGCAGAAATGGTGGGACACAGAGGGGCATATGGCCATTCTGCTTTCCCAGACTTTGCTCAGAAGAACCACTTTCCAGAGCTTTCAGGGGTCTCCCCTTAGAAAATAACTATCCACATTCAACAGATGCCACCTGCGAGTGCCTCCATTTACAGAACAACGTCTCCTCTGTGCCCTGGTACTGAAGACGTGGGCTTTGGAAACCAGAGTGTCACTGCACAGAAGTGCAGTTGATCAGCAAAGTGCAGGGGTCCTGGGCTAAGTCAAACAATACAGAGGACTCCTCAATGAAGGATATTTTACTGGGGACGAAAGAAAGAATAGGATTCCAACCCAAGGCACATGCACAGGCCGGTGGCCTCTGGCCTGCCTAGACCACAAAGGAAAGACTGGAGCTTCAGAAGAATGGAGAAATGTAGCAGGAAAGGTCACTGGTGCACTGGTGAACTGAAGGGCTCTGACATGCCGTTACTACAGAATGCTAGGCTTGAGATCACAGCTGGCAGGTCCCTGTCGGTTGTTGAATGAAGTCTTGAAGATAGGACAAACTGTTCTGTTGGACTGGTTCTGTAAGATAGCTCCTGGAGAAGCCCATGACCTGAAAGTTTCCCCCTTCTCTCCCATGGGCCCTCGACTCCGTATTAGTGACAGGAATGACTCCATCTTGTGTAATGGACTCTCACATTGTCCCTTTTGGATCAGGAGCTTTCTCTAAAAGCATTGCAAGTCAACCATCTTTGAAGTTAGGCTTGATGGTTGCTTGGTGCTGGGATGGACCTGTCCAGGTTGTTGATCTAGTCCCATGTTGGGAGAAGGCTCAGGAGTCCATCTTAGGGACCCAGGCCACAGTTAAGTGGCAAAGGTGCCAGAGAAAGAGAGAGAGAGAGAAGGGAGAGAGGGAGGGAGGGAGGGAGGAAAGAAAGGAAGGAGGAAGGAAGGAAGAAGGGAAGGGAGGAGGGAAGCTTGACTTTGTAAAAGGACCAGACACACAATTCGAAGGAACAACAGTGACACATGGAGCACCTATGAACTCTGTCGTGGGGTTCACCTACATTATGGGTAGTTGGGGTTCGGTGAAAAGTCCAGCAATTGGTGAAGTTCCCCTGTGGCAACAGACTGAGAAGTGTGAATTAGAGCACTGTCTCTCTAAGAAAATATAGAAGAGACTGGTACTAGAAGAAAGAGGCCGCCTGCCGAGTCTTCCAGCGTGGGGTGCAGCCCATGCCAGATGTCGCCTGTTTCGGTGAACTTTGATTTAAACTACGTGCCGGGTTGCTGGTCCAATCACGAGCAGGAGTCAGTGTCGCTGAGCTTACTGGCATCAGGGTTGGTGAGGACGACTCGATACAGACCTTCAGTGGGGCTGAAAAGGATCCCTCTGGAGGTGTCTTTGCAGGTAGCCCAAGTCACCAGGTGTAAATCACAGTGCCGTGGAGTCTGTCTCCTGGCATTACATCGTAGGAAGATTGTTCTGCTTAAGTACAATCTTTATTAGTCCATTAATTTTAGGATGATGGGAAGCATGCATTTAAGTGTGTTTCTCAGAGTTGTTTTATGAATCTGACTGTAAATACCTGTAGAGTACCATCAAACTGTGGATGACAGAGACTAGCTTTTATTGCATATGGCTTTTTACGATAACCAGAATGGTGACTGATAGCATCACATGAGGACCATTAGACTTTTCTAAATTTTATGTCATCTTTGGAATATTCACGTCAAGAACCCATCCACAAAATTTAACTTAAAGAAGATCTAGCATCACTTCATTTGACAATGCTTTCCACACAATCCAGCAGGTCAGACAAGTCTAGCTCAGTTCCAGGTTCCAAACTGGAATATCACAAAGTTAGTTTTGGTCAAAAAGACTTTTAATTTATGCTGGACGTGGTGGTGCACGCCTGTAATCCCAGCTATGCAAGAAGAGGAGGCAGGAGGATCTCAAGTTCAAGTCCAGCTTAGGCAAATTTAGAGCAAGGCCCTACCTAAAACAATAAAATGAAAACAAATGGTCTGTGGCTGTAGCTCTAGTGGTAGAGCACCTGCCTAGCAAGCATGAGACCTGGTTCAATTCCCACTACCACAAAAAATGAGACTTAATTTAGATCTTTGACCCTAAGGAAGCCTGGCAAAGGTGCCAAATGTTGGTGGCTCATGCCTATGTGTCAGGCAAAGTCAAGACACTATCCAAATCACTAAAGCAATAAAGAGCTGGGGACATGTTTCAAGCGGTAGTGCACCAGCCTAGCAAGCTCAAGGATGCAAAAAAATGCCTCTTTCAAGGTTCAGTCCTCCTAATAAAGAAACATGAAACAAACCATCTGAGTAAAACACACCTGTTTTCGAGGCTGGTTATTGTCACAGGTCACTCCTGTGACATGATGCTTTCCTTAGGGGAGGCCCCTCCAGCCACCTGGAGGTCACATCTGACCAAGGTTAGTGTCAAGTAGCCAAGAAAGCCAGCACCTCCAGCAGGGGGCGCAAGACTCAGACCAATGACAGCACACAATGGTGCCTGGCTGAGCTCGGGATGGAGCTGAGCCAGAAAGTCACGGGTTAGAGGACGGTCAGAAATTCACAGCAACAGACTTTAGAAGTGCAACTTAAATCTCTTTATTCTGATGCCAATTTTAGAAAGATATAGCTTCCTTTTAACTTTGGCCAACTTAAACACATAATTTTATAAGATTTGTCTTTTTTTAAATTAGTGTACATTCATTGTACAAAGGGGTTTCATTGTGACATTTCCAAATGAACTTTATCAGATAATTCACCCTCCATTTTATAAACCTCTTATCACAACTTATTTAACCTTTCAGTTTTCCCGTATGTAAATATATATATGTATACATTTTCCTATATATTTATAGATATTATACATATGTAATATATAACAGAATGATCTAATCATTTTATTTTAGGAAAAAGTATATTTTACCATGTCAATTTTTAAAATATTTTTATAGTTCTTCTCACCAAACCAGACATCTTAATTTTGGTTTTTCATCTTTGTAGAGAGACTTACAGATACTAACTAGAATATTAGCTCTTAATAACCTCAATTCTTACTGAAGTAAGCAATTTGGACTGTTTACCAGTAACCTACACTCTATAAATATGTGTTTATAAGTTTCGTAAATGTGTGTTTTCTGATAGATCAATCAATGTTTTTGTCACTTGGAAGTGACTCACATATTTCATGAGTATCTACCACTTCATTTAATCTTTAATTTTTTAAATGAATCAAAAAAAATTATTTACATACATTTATCTTACTTATCTTTTCCTAATTTGTTTTCAAAAATTGTTCCCTGATTACTCTTGAAAACTGAGATTAGACTCACAGTCATCGTTTCAAG